>NW_024080983.1:394107-611708 GCF_003009895.1 Hyaena hyaena | reverse complement strand
AAAAAAAAAAAAAGTTATGGGTCTATTCAAATTTTATGTCTCTTCTTGTTTCAGTTTTGGTAGTTTATATGTTTCTAGAAATTTATCCATTTTTTCCAGATTGCCCAATTTGTTGGCATGTTTTTTATAATATTTTCTTGTCGTTGTGGGGTTGTTCTTATTGACCCTGTTCCTCCAGCAGTAGAGTGTCTCTATTTTTCTGGGACAAAGGTGTGTTTCTACCCTTTGCCTAGTTATGGAGAGATTTTTCTGTTTCCTTCTCTCAGCAGTAATTGGTTTTCATCTGTGCCTGAGAGTGATGAAATTTATTGTCATTCCCACATAGAAGGATGATTCCGATGGAGCTTCATAACTGCTATCTTCTCCCTGGCCTGTACCGTCAAAGGGGTGGGGGGTGTTTCTCACCCTCTGCCCAGCTTCCATTCTTTCTCATGCATGAGAAACCAGAGAGATTTCAAATGGATGTGAACTTGTCTTATGTGTGGTTCAAAGGGTTTTATACTCCCATGTTAGGTCCCTGAACTCCAGGTCATAGATATTACCTTTCTGCTTGTTTTCTAATGTACTCATTTAAAGCTCTATTAATCTCTGTCGCTTTAATTGTACTTTTTAAATTTGATAAGCGTTGTTTCATTACCATTCACTTCAAACTATTTTCTACTTTCTTTGTGAATCCTTTGAGCCATGTTTGTTCAGAAGTATGCTGTTTAATTTCCAAATATTTTGGATTTTCTAGATATCTTATGGTAGCTGATTTCTACTTAACTCTGTCATCGTTAAAAAGCACACTGTTTAACTTCAAGCCTTCAAATTTTGGCCAGAGACTATATTCTACATAATGTAGATGCTTTGGCATTTATTGGCCTTTGTTTTAAATCCCAGGATATGGAACTGTATAACAGTCTTGGTGACTGTTGCATCTATATGAGAAGAATATGTATTCTGCTTTTGTTGAGTGTGCTGTCCTATAATGTAAAATCGCTTTGAATATAGTGTTGTTACAATCTTATATGTACTTGCTGCTTTTATTTTCTCTTTATCCACGTATTACTGAGAGTTAGGTTCTAAAATCTCTAACTATGATTATAGATTTTTTAAAATGTCTTTCTTTAGTTCTGTCGTTTTTTGCACCATGTATTTTGAAATGCTCTTCTTAGTTGCACAGTGATTTAGTATTGTTAAACATTTTTCATGACTTGATCTTTTTTATTGCTATGAAATATATCTTTTTATATCTGGAAATTATCTCGAATTCTTTGTTATTAGCATTTTTCTTATGCTTACATATAAGCATTTGCATAGTATAACTGTACCCCCTTGCAACTTGCTAGTTATTTAAATATAAAGCATATTCTTATATAACTGGGTATTTCTTTATTCAGTCTGACACCCTCTGCAATTTTATTGGGCTAAATACATTTATATTTAATAAAATTACTGACGTACTTTGATTCAAATGCCTTTTGTTGGTATTTGTTTTATATTTGTAGAGTTATTTTTTGTCCCTTTCTTTCTACCTTCTTTTGGATAAGTCAGTTAGTTTAGTATTCTGTTTATCTGCTCTGAGAACTTCTTAGGCATTCTTCTTTCTGTTGTTTTATTGGTTCTAAAATTTTCAATGTGTCTTTTTAAGTCATAGTTTGTCTTCAAAAAATAAATCACTTCAAGAACAAGACAACAAATTAAAATAATGTAATTCTATTTAGTTTTCTTCCTATTTTTTGTGCTTTTGTTTTATATTTTATTTCTACATATGCTATAAAATTTACATTATTTATAGCTTTGCTTTAAAGAATCAATATTTAATATATATGACACATTTTTAAAAGATGTTTTACGTATACCTAGATATATACACTCTCTATTGTTGTATTGCTTCTTATTCCTTCCCGAGCAGAATTTCATTTAACATCATTTTCTTTCACCCTGGAAATTATTTTTTCACCATTTTTTGAGATGCTAGTCTGCTCAAAGCACATTATCTCAACTTTTGTTCTGAAAACGCCTTCTCTTTGCCTTCATTTATAAAAGATATATAAAAGATAGAGTCCTGGTTAAGTCTATTTCCACCTGTACTTTAAGAATATTTGCCCATTGTCCTCTGTCCGACATTATTTATGTTGAAAACTCAACTGTCATTTGTATCCCTGTCCCCATGTCTGTAATATATCTGTTTTCTCTGGCTGCTCTTAAGAGTTGCTATTTACTACTTATTTCAGTAGTTTCTCCTTTGGGGAAAATCTTGCCCATGTCAGTAAGGATAAGAAAGGAAAGATAAGATTGAAATGTAGCAATAAACTGTTGTTCCCAGACTCCCTGTGATAATAGTGGAGACTTTTCACCTATGTGTTGACAGTCTTCTGAGGATGATTAGTTTTTCCACTCACACCAGGTCCCCTTTCTCTGAGAGATGGACTCAATAGCTGAGAATAGTATGCCTTGCCCCACTGCCCGGTAGGTTTCACTACCCAGAACCTTGCAACACAGGCACGTGGTCTGCCCTCGGTTTTGCCACAGAAGAGACCCCTTCTTGCTCTTTTTCATCAGGGTCCTACAGTGAGAGCATGAAATCTGTCTGCAACGTACATCATCATAGGGTTAATTCTGTTAGAAAACCAACCGTAGATCACACTTAAATACCACAACTGAAATAAGTTGATAACAGTGTCCTTTAGAAAATGGTTTTTGGAAATACAAATTTTGATGTGCCTACTCTTTCTAACTTCAGATTTATTTGGAACCACCTAGGCAACAATTTCACTCCCACAGTAAACTCACGCTCACCCGAGTAGCACTAAACTCTATGACCTGGCATACTTCTGGACAGGCTCTCGTTAGCACCAAGGCCACAGCTGCCTTTGCACACTGCTGCAACCATATGCCCGCTGGTCTCAGAAGGGGGAGGATGCCTGGGGCCACATGTTTGAGACTCCAGAACTAAATTCTCATTTTGCCTTTCATCTTCCTCTATGAAAGCTGCAGAGCACAACATGTTGACCTCTGATAGGAGGGAAGTCAAAAATAGAATATTCTTAGTGAGAGGCAACTGAGGACAAAAAAAACAAAACAAAAATGTACAACAGTAGACTGGTATTTTGATTGAGAAGGCCAGAGACCCTGCCACATTCTAATCGACATACTCTCAAATTAGATGTCTTTGCTGGATTATATAACTGCATCAATTCACCACTTCATCTTAAAATGAGTTCATTTTCGGTGAAAGATTCATGAGGGGACTAAATGGAAGTGACAACACGAAACTAAACAAAGCTCACAGTCCCAATTGTAATGCTTAAAACTAGGCCAAAGGGGAAAATATCATGCGGTTAATATCATCTAAAGGCTCCCTTAATTGACCAGAGTTTTTGTGAAAAAGTAACTTTCTGTGTTTGGCTAGATGTTTATATTTTCTTCTGCCCTCCTAGGAGATTTAGGAGGAAGTAAACAAGGATTAGGGGCTTTAGCACATTTTAAATATGTCAGGAGCCATCCTGTACCTATGGCTCAGTCTGGAAAAGTCAGGAACCAAGAAATTAAAAAGGGTTTAGGAGAAATCCTTTTATCATCCCTGTTGGACATTATCTCCAAATGCATCTTCCCTAAATCCCTGGTAAGGAAGGTACTTTGCCCCCACTTAATGGGCAAGGCGGGTATTACTGATATTAAGAGCAGAGAAAATACATCCAACTTCAAATATACAGGAAGGAAATAGACCAAGGCTTTTGGTAAATGCTTGAAAAAATTGTCATTCCATTAGAGCTATAATTTAGGCAGAGTTTGAATTTCAGTGAGGGCTCCCTGACCCCCATTTGTGATGGGGCTGGTAGAGACAGTTGAGGGGCACTCTCATTTGGCCCTACGAGCAGAATTACTCTCATGAAAGGTTGGCAACAGTATCCTCTGTTGCCATAAACCTCTCTGTGCACTTGAGTCAACCCAGTCATTGCCTTTTTGCCAGTCTTATTTGTAGCTCATGTAACTTAAGGTACCTGTATCTTTCATCAATGTTTGTGGTCCTCATATCTTTTACTGCTAGCAGAACGTTGTCAGAAATCCATTATGTAGCTGAGAATGGCTTCTTATTCAGCTGCAGGATTCTTAAAAAACATAATACTGGTCGTACCGTTTCACCATCTCAATATATTTCAGTAACAAAGTGTCAGCAGTAAACACTTCTCATCAGAAAAGTGGCTTGGAGATAGATTTTCAGTAAAAATTTCAGAGTTAAGAAGAAAGCTTACTGCAAATGTGTAAATTTTAAATGGCCAAGCAGCTGGTGATTACCAGCCAATTATTCTTTAGGTATGCAATTAGTAATCTTTCCACGTAGAGTTAAGCATTGAAAGATTATAGCCCAACCTTCTACATAGAAAAGATTTTTTTTTAATTTAAAGTTTTTAATGTTTGTTTATTTTTGAGAGAGAGAGAGACAGAGTGCAAGCAGGATAGAGGCAGAAAGAAAGAGAGACACAGAATCTGAAGCAGGTTCCAGGCTCTGAGCTGTCAGCACAGAGCCGGATGCGGGGCTCAAACTCAACAACTGTGAGATCATGACCTGAGCCAAGGTCACATGCGGAACCGACTGAGCCACCCAGGCGCCCTGAAAAGATGGTTTTATGAGCCTACAATAATGACAAATCATTAGGGGAGCAAAAGTAAATAAAACAGGGGCACCTGGGTGGCTCAGTCGGTTAAGCGTCCGACTTCGGCTCAGGACATAATCGCACGGTTCGGGATCCGCACCGTTCGTGGGTTCGAGTCCCGCGTCGGGCTCTGTGCTGACAGCTCAGATCCTGGAGCCTGCTTCAGATTCTGTGTCTCCCTATTCTGTGTCTCCCTCTCTCTCTGACCCTCCCCTGCTCACGCTGTCTCTCTCTCTATCAGAAATAAATAAAAAAACATTTAAAAAAGTGAATAAAACAAAGTTAAAATAGTCTTGGAAAAATCACTTGAGTTTAGAATTTCAAATTCCTACAAGAGGGACTTTAAAAGTTGAAGAAATTTGGTCTCAAGTGAAATTTGTCTCAAATGTTTGGCCACCTTTCAGAAAAATAAAGCAACTTTTGAATGCTGAGAACAAACTGAGGACTGATGGGGATGGGGGGAGGGGAAGGGGGGTGATGGGCATGGAGGAGAGCACTTGGGATGAGCACCGGGTGTTATATAGAAACCAACTTGACAATAGACTATCAAAAAAAAAAAAAAAGAAAGAAAGAAAGAAAAAGAAAGCAACTTTTAACTGGCCTTTATCTTGTATATGACCAGTTGCTATAAATAGCTAATGAACTTTAAAAAATTTCCTTCAAAATTAAAATTCATAAATAACGTTTAGTAAAGTTATTTAAAAATTTTAAATATCAGGTCTGTAATAATCCTCCATGCACATTTTCAAATGCATATAAATTCTCTTAAAGGGTTTATCCCTGAATGGAAGAAAAACAGATTAACTCCAATTTAAATGTAAAAGCAGGTGAAAAAACCAACATCTCATAGGAACACTTTCTAAATTAAAATTGTAAGTCTCTTTGAAAATATAAAACCTTATATGCTAAATATTACTTGGTCTGATTCTTATTCTGTGCTGCGAATCAAGGCTTTATCCAGGGAACGCCAATGCAAATAGAAACGAGTTGGTAATTTTGAGATGCTTTAAAGATGAAGGAAATCCAGGATAAGGTTTAAAAATGAGTATAGTTTAGGCTCTAAAATGTTAAGGTCAAGTAGCAGTTTTCTGAGTTACATTCAAATTCCATTCGGGGACCCCTTTCGAAGCTGCAGCCCTTTCCCTTCCTTCCCACATTCCAGTTACAATCAATTCATTGCTTTCTGTTCTGTGAAGTAATTCCTCCTAGTGTTTTCCTAGGACAGAACGTCCTTTCAGTGCATGAAGCCCTTGTCAGGAAGCATTCCCAAATTAACCCCATTTCTCCCATTCATTCATATCCTTCTTCTGGGTTGACTCAATTTGCTCCAAAATGGCTTCCTGTAACAACGATTCACTTGGTGCCAATTATGTGCAAAGCTTTTATAGCTAAACTATGAGATCACAAGAAATAATCCTATCTCTCCACTATCTCTCCAAACGCTACGTCCTCTAGAAGGCTTTCTCTGTTCATTTATCTAGAATTATATCCTGCATTTCCTTTTTATTCTTGTACTTACTTTGCAGCTCTTGCTAATGCATATTTAATTCTGCTGTGTGTTGTGGTTGTTTGTATGTTCGACCTGTGTGTTTCTCTGTTGATACTTGAATGGAATCAAAATAACAAGAGAACACTATATTCTAGTTTCCTAGTTTTTTTTTTTTTTTAATCTATGAATTCCAGTTCCAGACCTCTACAAATGTCCTGCCCTCAATTACCTCTGAAAGTACCAGTGGAGGGGCGCTTGGGTGGCTCTGTCTATTAAGCATTTGACTTCAGCTCAGGTCATGATATCACGGTTCATGAGTTTGAGCCCCACATCTGGCTCTGTGCTGCCGGCTCAGAGCCTGGAGCCTCCTTCAGATTCTGTGCCTCCCTCTCTCTCTCTCTCTGCCCCTCCCCTACTCATGCTCTGTCTCTCAAAAATAAACATAAAAAAAAGTACCAGTGAGGTAGTTCGTGGGTGCTTTTAAATGAGACCTCTGCTACTATATGGTAGCTACCATATGACTTCCTCTTCTTCTCTGGCTTTTCTCCCATCAATCACCACTACTGCTGACATGTTACAGGCTGCCCCATGTTTTCCAGAGTTCGTGTGTTTTTGTGTTAACAGCTTCTTCAGTTTCTTCTGATAGCCGCCTCTAATTGAGAGCTCAGAAATCAGTTTATTGAAATAGGCTAGAAAATCAGAATTGAGACCAGAGCTTTGTTATTCTCTAGGTGCTGTCACACACTCGTGACTTTCACATCATTGTGTATATAAACTTCTGGAATTCTGTCCCAACTAGACCCAAATTCAAGCCCTGCCATATCAGGACTTCTGATATACAAATCAATCCTGCATGGCCTTTGAACTTGGTGAGTGAGTACGCTGTCTTTTGCATCTCCAAGTCCAACACCAACCAGCACAGTATTGGGCTTATAGTCCATGTTCAGTGACTCTAGCATGAATAAATACATTCTCTCCAATAACACCTAGTGTAAGATTATACACCTGATACATTCTTACAACATTAATTTACACATAGATACAATCATCACACTATACAAAATGATGACTTTTAGTTGGGAAATTTCAATTTTAAGATAAGAAATTATAATTTCACAATAAATTCTGGGGATATGGTCTCTATACTGCAATTGAAACCTATATCATTCTCAAGGTGTTATCTTTTTTCCTTGCTTTCCAGTCAATACTCTTACAAATGATCTACATTTTCTTCTCTATATCCTCAAATTGTATCTACTCTCAAACCTACTGTAATTTGGCTTGTGCCATAACTATACCACTAAAATTGTCCTTGTCAAGGTCACCACAGCCATTCTAAATGCTAAATCTAACAAACAGGCTTCATTCCTTGCCTTGAGTCCTTTACAAGAGCTGACGAGGTTTCTTAAAAAACATTTGTTTCTTGGCACATGATTCTACATTCTCCTATTTGTTTCCTATTCTTCTAGAGTCTCTCTGTCTCCTGTGTAGGTTTCCCTTCTCTGCCCATCTTTAAATACTGATACTTTTGACACATCTGGGTGGCTTAGTTGGTTAAGCGTCTGACTCTGGATTTTGGCTCAGGTCATGATCTTATGGTTTCGTGAGTTCGAGCTCTGCATCTGGCTCCATGCTGACCGTGTAGAGCCTGCTTGGAATTCTCTCTCTCCCCCTCTCCTTCCCCCTCTCCCACTTGTGCTGTCTGTCTCTCTCAAAATAAGTACATTTTTAAAAACAGTTTATTGTCAAGTTGGTTTCCATATAACACCCAGTGCTCATCCCCACAAGTGCCCTCCTCCATGCCCATCCCCCCATCCCCCTCCTCCCCACCCCCATCAGTNCAACTATTTTTTCTCCTTCTCCTCCCCATGGTCCTCTGTTAAGTTCCTCCTAATCCACCTGTATGTGCAAACATATGGTATTGTTCCTTCTCTCCCTGACTTATTTGGCTCAGCATAACACCCTCAAGGTCCATCCATGTTGCACACATGGCCAGATTTCATTCTTTCTCATTGCCATGTAGTATTACATTGTATAGATGAACCACGTCTTCTTGATCCATTCGTCCATTGATGGACACTTAGGCTCTTTCCATAATTTGGCTATTGTTGAGAGTGTTGCTATGAACATTGGGGTACATGTGCCTCAGTGCATCAACACTCCTGTATCTCTTGGGTAAATTCCTAGCAGTGCTACTGCTGGGTCCTAGGGGAGTTCTATTGTTAATTTTTTGAGGAACCTTCACACTGTTCTCCAGAGGGGCTGTACCAGTTTTTATTCCCACCAACAGTGTAGGAGGGTGCCTGTTTCTTCACACCCTCGCCAGCATCTAGAGTCGCCTGATTTGTTCATTTTAGCCACTCTGACCAGTGTGAGGTGGTATCTAAGTGTGGTTTTGATTTGTATTTCCCTGATGAGGAGGGATGCTGAGCATCGTTTCATGTGTCTATTGGCCATCTGGATGTCCTCTTGGATAAGTGTCTGTTCATGTCTTCTGCCCATTTCTTCATTGGATTATTTGTATTTAGGATGTGGAGTTTGCTGAGTTCCTTATAGATTTTGGATACTAGCCCTTTATCTGATATGTCATTTGCAACTATCTTTTCCCATCCCGTCGGTTGCCTGTGAGTTTTATGGATTGTTTCCTTTGTCGTGCAGAAGCTTTTTATCTTGATGAGGTCCCAAAAGTTCATTTTTGCTCTTGATTTCCTTACCTTCGGGGATGTGCCAAGTAAGAAATTACTGCAGTTGATGTCAGAAAGGTTGTTTCCTGCTTTCTCCTCTAGGGTTTTGATGGTTTCCTGTCTCACATTCAGGTCCTTTATCCATTTTGAGTTTATTTTTGTGTATGGTGTGAGAAATTGATCTAGTTTCATTCTTCTGCATGTTGCTGTCCAGTTCTCCCAGCACCATCTGTTAAAAAGGCTGTCTTTTTTTCCATTGGATGTTCTTTCCTGCTTTGTCAAAGATTAGTTGGCTGTATTCCTTTGGGTCCAGCTCTGAGTTCTCAATTGTGTTCCATTGGTCTATGTGTCCTCCCATTTTGGTTTTCTTCTTCAATATTACTTTAGCTATATGGGGTCTTTTGTGGTTCCATACAAATATTCGGATAGTTTGTTCTAGTTTTGAGAAGAATGCTGGTGCAATTTTGATTGGGATTGCATTGAATGTGTAGATTGCTTTGGGTAGTAATGACATTTTAACTATATTTATTCTTCCAATCCATGAGCATGGAACATTTTTCCATTTCTTTGTGTCTTCTTCAATTTCCTTCATAAGTTTTCTATAGTCTTCATCATACAGATCTCTTATATCTTCGGTTAGGTTTATTCCTAGAAAGAGAAATCAAGAAACTGATCCCATTCACAATTGCACCCAAAAAAATTTTTTTAAATAAAATAAATATTGACACTTTTGCCATAGTCCTTTCCTCTTTCCAAATATTCTCATGGTTTCTATTACCATTAAATACTGAAAAACACAAAATCACCAACCCAATTCTCTCTTCTGTATTTCAGATATGGTTGTTCAAATGTTACTGGCATGTTAGGCACCCTACATTTCTTTAAGCTACTCAAACATGCATGCCATATTCTTTCTCCTAATTCTGCACATGATGTTTCTGCCTACTCAGTAACTTTCCACCTCCTTCCTATCTCAATTTGCTACCAAATAATCTTGTCACCTTTTAGCTTAGATGACATTATACCCATGATTCTGAATTACTTTCAGTTCACAACATATACCATGACCTCCCATGCTTTTGGATTTATAATGTATATAAAAAGTGGTATGAATTATACCAAAATTTAGGAGCAACAGTAAATTTCATTTTTAAAGTTTCTCTAATTTTAATTAAATTTTGTTTAAACGTCTGTCCTGGCTCCTGGGAAATATATATATCTTTAAATTTTTAATGTTTATTTATTTTTTGAGAGAGAGAGAGACAGACAGAGTAGGAGAAGAAGAGGGACACAGAGAGCGGGAGACACAGAATCTGAAGCAGGCTCCGGGCTCTGAGCTGTCAGCACAGAGCCCGACACGGGGTTCGAACCCACAAGCTGTGAAATCATGACCTGAGCCGAAGTCGAACATTTAACTGACTGAGCCACCAAGGCGCCCCTGGGAAATTTAATCTTAGTCATCATTTGAGTCCCTTCCCTGACTACATTCGGTTTTAATAATCCCAGACCTATTTTGTGCTGAAAAACCATGAAAGGGGTTCTATTCTTAGCTATTATGGTCATCCTAGAGATACTCATTACCTAAATCCATGTGGTCCATTCAACATGGAAAGCACCAATATTTCTATGCTGATAAATGAGCAAAAGGATCTTCACCTTAGCTATCAGTGTCCAGGGGCTTAGTGCTCAATCTTGAACACATCTTCCGTGTCCTCCTCTCCACCCATGAATCCGTATACCACCTAAATATTTCATCACCTTTCAGGGGTGCTGTATTGGAGTGAAACCTCAGCCTCCTAGCATTTATATAAACTCCAGTCTCAGGTTCTATCCAGTATCTCTAAGAAAAGTCACTATCTCCCCTACAAGGTTAATTAGCCTCTATCCTCTCCTGTTTTGAAAACATTGATCATAACCCCTGTTAAAGGGCTTGCTACACAAAGTCTTCTTACTTTCCTCCAAAGATGTGTGACTGAAGATATGGATAGGGAGCTCACTTATGTATAAACCGATATGGGCCCTGTCCTTCCAGGGCTGTGGGAAGCAGGTGCATTCTTTTTAAATTTCCCTGCTATGTTCCCAGGAGCAAAAAAACAAAAACAAAAACAAAAAACCAGCACAGCAATCACTCTCCGCCCCCGTGCACACACCCAGACATCTACACTGCTAGACAAACTGACTTTTACTCATCTTTCAGCCCCCAGTTGAAATATCTCTTCTTCCAATAACCTTTGCAGGACCTAAAAAAAAAAAAAAAAAATCCCATAAGTTCCTTTTGAAGATTCCCATAGTTAGAGCTCAGTGACTGAGGCATTTCAAGCAATACTATAATTTACCCTTAGAGGAGTGACAGCAAATTCTCCAAAACATTTTTCCAAGATGGGGACTCAGAAGCAAGAGGTCATGCCATTCTTTGTGGTCCAGTAATGGGATGTGTCAGTTATCTGCAATGCTAAGGATGTATTTGTACTCTGAGTATTTTTTACCTTAAATTCATGTAAGTGAACAATAACTTGACTATTTAATTCAGCATAGTATCCAAGAAATGACATGTGCCCAGTGAATGATTCCAATTGGATTGGTCTTCCAGTGAGACTTAGGGGAAATTATAAGTGCCTTTAAAGGCAGGATCCACAGTCATCTCAGTTCCATTATTCCAGTGTTTACAAATATGCCCTCACTGTAGCTTATTAGAGTCTGGCCATACACCTATGTCATCCAATTCTTGCAGATTCTCAAACAACTGCCACACATCAAAAGCCATCCATGGACAGTGATCAAGAAGCTTTGGTCAAGAATTAGTATTCATTTTACTAATATTACTTACCATGGCTATCTTTTATGGAGAGATCTTTTTATGGCCATTTCCTCTAATCTTATAATAACTCCATGAGGTAGATATAATCATCACACTTTACAGATGAGGAAACAGAGGCTTAAAGAGGTTCATAAGTTTACCTCAGTCCTATGGAAGGTGAGCTACTACAGCCATCTCTTTCTCACAGCCCACACTTTCAGGAATCAAGAAGAATATTCAGAATGTCCAAAATTACATAAGTATATGCCAGAATTTTCTTTTTGCTTTTTTTCTTCTTGCAGTTAGATTATTCAACAGTGCCACCTTGAAGATTTGTTGTGCTTTCTCCTCTGTAGAACTTAAGGGATTTTTGAATAGGAGCCTTATCCAAGTTGCTGTTGTTGCGTCTCAATCCCCTCAAGCAAATGGTCATGTTGAAATGAATGACTGAGGGTGGCTTGAAGAGAGAGAATTGCTCTAGGAGTGTGACCAAGGGAACTCTGCCAGGCTTCTAATCTCTGCACATTGATGACAGAAATAGTCTTGCAATCTTGTTCATCAAGTGGCATTTTAATACTTGTTTTGAACATTCTAAAGGAAACTTAGATGAGAACTGAGAACACAAACATGAATGCTCCCTAGCGTGTGCTCTGTTTGTACTTTCTCTTTCATTTTAACCAGAACTGGTGATTTTGGGGAGGATGGATGGATACCTTATTTCAGGTAGTCTCAGCTTCAGTGTCAGTCCCTCAAAGAGGCCATCCCTGAACTCATACCCCATTCATTTAAAATAATCCTCTCTTCCTCCTATAACATCAACTGCTTTTATTTTGGGAAAACTATTACTATTAGAAATTTTATATTTTGGCTTCTATTTTAATTTTACTTTATATTGACTGGTTCTTCCCAAAGAAACACTGGCTGCATCAAAACAATACCTTATTTGTACACTTATTCACTGTCTTTTAAGTTTTGTAATAATTTTTTAAAAGTTTATTTATTTTGAGAGACAGAGAAAGAATCCCAAGCAGGCTTTTCACTGTCAGTGTGGAGCCTAATGCCAGGCTTGAACTTCTGAACCATGAGATCATGATCTGAGCCAAAACCAAGAGTCAGGTGCTTAACCAACTGAGTCACCCAGGTGCCCCTGTCTTTTAAGTTTCTAAGGAGAACTGGAACACAATAGGAGCTGAGTAAACAAGTGCTGATAAACTTGATGCCTGCAGAAGTTAGTGTGTGTGCTATAACATGGTGAGTAGAGTTGTTGGGTGTGGCATTCCCAGGTTGAATAGTTCTCAAGGTATTCATTCCAGAAAGACTAGATCTTAGCAAAACCATTGGAAGTATATCCCCTAGACTTATCTGGAATCATTTTTCAAACATATCAAAAGTCTACCCATGGCTGATAAGTAGAGAAAGTTCTCTGTGGCCACCAAAAATGTTGAAGAAGAAGCCCTAGAATTTGTAGTCTCAATTTTTTAACACAAAAGAAGGACTACAGAAGGTTTAAAAGAGACTTTTGGGCAAAAGGAATATGATTCTGTATTTCTCAAGAGGCACAGTACATTAATTAAATATATTATCAAAATAGTGTTTATCATGTCTCAGATATGAGTTTGCATCCATGGTGTACAAAAACAGACAAAACCAAAAGCTCACAACTCCCCAATGTCTCTCCAATCCATCTCTTAACATGGCATTGCAAGCCCTATATCATCTGGCTCCCTCCTTCCTCTCTTACCTGATCTCCTAGGTTCCCTTCTCACTCAGTCTATTCCATATACTCTGGCTTCTTTGTTAATCATTGCAAACACCAAGATCTTTCCCAGTCTAAGAAAGTTGTACTTGCTTTTTCCTCTGCCTGGAAAGAAATCCCTTTACCACATCCCACACCTCTCAGACTTTTGCGTGCCTGACTCCTCCATAGTTCAGCTCTCTGTTCAAACATTACTTCATGGTGACTGATGGGTATGGAGAAGAGGGGGAGGGGGGTGATGGGCATGGAGGAGGGCACTTGTGGGGATGAGCATTGGGTATTGTATGGAAACCAACATGACAATAAACTATTAAAAAAACATTACCTCATGGAAAAGTCACAGTTTAATAACTCAAGGGAAAGTAGCCATTCAATAATTCTCTATTATATTACCATCTTCTCTTATATTACCAAAATGTTTTCCTATTTGATATTTTCCTATTTATGTGTTTACTTGGTTACTGTCATCCTTCCATACTAGAATGTGAGCTTTGTGAGAGAAGGGACCTTGTCTGTCTGCTGGGGATCCTTTCTGACTTGTTTTCTGATACATTCTCAATATCTAAAATCAGGCTTGGTATATACGTTCTCAACATATTCTTGTTAAGTGGAGAATGAATAGACATTTATCAAATAATGAAACCAATGAACATATAGTTACAAACGTGCTGGCAAGTGCTATGAAGGTGAAATGCAGGAGGGCTGAGATGAAAACTACTTGTAGGATAAAGGATGGAAGGAAGCTACTTTATTTTTTAATCAAGTTTTTATTTTAATTCCAGTATAGTTAACATAGTGTGTTAGTTTCAGGTGTATAATATAGTGATTCAACAATTCTGTACATCACCTACTACTCGTCACAAGTATACTCCTTAATCCCCATCACCTGTTTTACCCATCCTCATACCCTCCTTCCCTCTGGTAACTATCCATTTATTCTCTACCGTTACGAGTCTGCTTCCTGGTTTCTCACTCTCTCTCATTTTCCCCCTTTGTTTATCTTTCTCTGATTTATTTCACTTAGCATTATACTTTCTAGCTCCATCCATGTCATTGCAAAAGGCAGTTATTTCATTATTTTTCATGGCTGAATAGTACTCCGTGTGTGTGTGAGTGTGTGTGTTTCTCACGTCTTCTTTATCCATTCATTAGTCGACACTTTGGTTTGTTTCGATGGTTTGTTTCCATAATTTGCCTATTGTAAACAATGCCACTATAAACATCGGGATGTGTGTATCCATTTGAATTAGTGTCTTTGTATTTTTTTGGTAGCTACCTAGTAGTGCAATTACCGGATCATAAGGTGGTTCCATTTTTTAACTAACTTTTTTAGGAAACTCCATATTTTTTTCTACAGTGGCTGTACCAGTTAGCATTCTGATCAAATGAATATTCCTTTTTCTCCACATCCTCGGTAACACTTGTTGTTTCTTTTGTTTTTGATTTTAGCCATTCTGACAGGTGTGAGGTGATATCTCATTGTACTTTTCATGTGCATTTCCCATGATGAGTGATGTTGAGCATCTTTTCATGTGTCCATTGGCCGTCTGAAGGTTTTCTTTGGAGAAATGTCTGTTCATATCTTCCACCTATTTTTAAATTGGATTCTTTGTTTTTTGGGTATTGAGTTGTAGCAAATCTTCTTTTTCCTTCCAAGTTTTTCTTTAAATATCAGTTAGGAAACATACAATGTAATGGTAGTTTAAGGCGTAGAATTTAGTGATCCATCACTTCCGTAGAATACCCAGTGCTCATCACAAGTGCCCTCCTTTAATACCCATTACCAATTTAATCCATCCCCCGACCCACTTTCAATTCAGCAACCCTGTTTGTTCTGGATTTAAGGGTCTTTTTTATGGTTCGCCTCTCTTTCCCCCCCATGTTCATCTATTACATTTATGAAATCCCACATATGAGTGAAATCATATGGTATTTGACTTTTTTTGCTTTGCATAATACCCTCTAGCTCCACCCACATTATTGCAAATCCACAAATGCAAGATTTCATGCTTTTTGATGGCTGAGTAATATTCCATTGCGTACCTACATATATACATACATACACACACACCATTCATATATACCATTCATCTTTTAATGGACATATGTACTCTTTCCATAATTTGGCTATTGTTGATAATACTGCTATAAACATCGGGATGCATGTATCCCTTCCAATCAGTATTTTTGTATCCTTTGGGTAATTACCTAGCAGTGCAATTGCTAGAACATAAGGTAGTTCTATTTTTATCTTTTTAAGGAAGCTCTATACTGTTTTCCAAAGAGGCTGCATTCCCACCAACAGTGTAAGAGGGTTCCCCTTTCTCCACATCCTTGCCAACATCTGTTGCTTCCTATGTTGTTAATTTTAGCCATTTTGACAGGTGTGAGGTGATATCTCATTGAAGTTTTGATTTGTATTGAGTGATGTTGTGTATCTTTTTATGAGCCTGTTAGCTATCTGTATGTCTTCTTTGGAAAAATGTCTATTCAAGTCCTTCACCCATTTTTAAGTGGATTATTTCATGTTTGGGTGTTGAGTTTCATAAGTTCTTTATATATTTTGGACAGTAATCTTTTATCAGATATGTCATTTACAAATATCTCCTCTCATTTCATAGGTTGTCTTTTTAGTTTTGATTATTGTTTCCTTCACTGTGCAGAAGTTTTTATCTTGATGAAATCTCAATAGTTCATTTTTGTTTTTGTTTCCCATGCCTCCAGTAATATGATTAGTAAGTTGCTACAGCCAATGTCAAAGAGGTTACTGCCTGTGTTTTCCTCTATGATTTTGATTGTTTCCTGTCTCACATTTGGGTCCTTCATCGATTTTGAATTTATTTTTTGTGTGTGGTGTAAGAAAGTGGTCCAATTTCATTCTTTAGCATGTTGCTGTCCAGTTTTTCAACACCATTTGTTAAAGAGACTGTCTTTTTGTCATTGGATATTCTTTCCTGTTTGGTTGAAAATGAGTTGACCACATAGTTGTGGGTCCATTTCTTGGTTTTCTACTCTGTTCCTCTGATCTGTGTGTCTGTATTTGTGCCAGTACCATACTGTCTTGATGACTACAGCTTTGTAATATAACTTGAAGTATGGAATTGTGATGCTCACAGCTTTGTGGGGTTTTTTTATTTTTATTTTTTTTCAAGGTTGCTTTGACTGCTAAAGGTCTTCTGTGATTCCACACAAATTTTAGGGTTGTTTGTTCTTGGAAAATGCTGGTGATATTTAATTTATTTTTAAATGTTTATTTATTTTTGAGACAGAGAGAGAGAACGAGCAAGGGAGGGGCATAGGGAGGGAGAAAGAGGATCTGAAGAGGGCTCTGCACTGATAGGAGAGAGCCCAATGTGGGCTCAAACTCACAAACTGTGAGATCATGACCTGAGTCACAATCAGACACTTAACCAACTGAGCCACCAAGGTGCCCGGTGCTGGTGGTATTTTGATAGAGATTTCATTAAAGGTGTAGATTGCTTTGGGTAGCATAGACATTTTAACAATATTTGTTCTTCCAATACATGAGCATGGGATGTTTTTCTATTTCTTTGCATCATCTTCAATTTCTTTCATCACTGTTCTATAGTTTTCAGAGTACGGATCTTTTACCTCTTTGGTTAGGCTTATTCCTAGGTATCTTATGGTTTTCAGTGCAATTGAAATGGAAGTTTATGGGATTGATTCCTTAATTTCTCATTCTGCTGCTTCATTATTCTGTTGTGGAAATGCAACAAATTCCTATATGTTGATTTTGTATTCTGTGATGTTACTGAACTTGTATGTCAGTTCTAGCAATTTTTTGGTGGACTTTTGGGGTTTTTTACATGGAGTATCATGTTGTCTGTGAATAGTGAAAGTCTAACTTCTCTGCAAACTTGGATGCCTTTTATTCCTTCCTGTTGTCTGATTGCTGAGGTTAGGACTTCCAGTACTATGTTAAATATCAGTGGTGACAGTGGACATCTCTGTCTTGCTCTTGACCATAGAGGAAAAGCTCTTAGTTTTTCCCCATTGGGGACAATATTAATTGTGGGGTTTTTGTATATGGCTTTTATCGTGTTGAGGTCTATTTCCTATGTCCCTATTTTGTCAAGAGTTTTTATCAAGAATGGATTCTGTAATTTGTAAAATTCTTTTCCTGCATCTATTAAGAGGATCATATGGTTCTTATCTTTTCTTTTTATTAATGTGGTGTATCCTGTTTATTTTTTAGCAAATACTGAACCATACTTGCAGCCCAGGAATAAATCTCACTTGATCGTGGTGAGCGATTTTAAAATGTACTGTTGGATTCGACTTGCTAGTATTTTGTTGAGAATTTTTATATCCATGTTCATCAGGACTATTGGCCTGTACTTCTGTTTTTTAGTGGAGTCTTTGGTTTTGGAATCAAGGTAATGCTGGCCTCTTAGAATGAGTTTGGAAGTTTTCCTTCTATTTCTATTTTTGGAAAAGTTTGAGAAGAATAGGTATTAACTTTTCTTTATAAGTTTGATTGAATTCCTCTGGAAGTCATCTGGCCCTGGACTTTGTTTGTTGATTACTGATTCAATTTTTTTTTTTTTTTTGCTAGTTATCAGTCTGTTCAAATTTTCTATTTCTTCCTGTTTCAGTTTTGGTAGTTTATATGTTTCTAGAAATTATTCATTTCTTCCAAATTGCCCAATTTGTACATGTAATTTTTCATAATCTCTTATAATTCTTTTGATTTATGTGGTGTTGGTTATGATTTCTCCTAATTTGTGATTTTATTTATTTGGGCTTTCCTCTTTTCTTTTTGATAAGTCTGGCCAGGGGTTTATCAGTTTCATTCATTTTTTCAAAGAACAAGTTCCTGTTTTCATTTATCTGTTCTACTGTGGTTTTTAAATTGTTTCCCTTCTGCTAACTTTAGACTTCATTTGTTATTTTTCTCTAGCTCCTTTAGATGTAAGGTTAGGTTGTACATTTGAGACTTTTCTTGATTCTTGATGTAGGCCTGTATTGCTATCTACTTCCCTTCTGTGATAATTTTTGCCACATCTCCAAAGTTTTTGGATGTTCGTGTTTTCATTTTCATTTGTTTCAATGTTTTTTTTTAAATTTCTTCTTTAATTTCCTGATTGACCCATTCATTCTTTAGTAGGATGTTCTTTAACCTCCATGTGTTTGTGGTCTTTCCACATGTTTTCTTGTGGTTGACTTCAAGTTATGCATGATAGGATCTCAATCCTTTTGTACTTGTTGTGGCCTGTTTTGTGACCTAGTATGTGATTATTCTGGAGAATGTTCCATGTGCACTTGAACGTGTATTCTGTTGCTTTAGGATAACATATTCTGGGTGTCTGTTAAGTCTATCTAGTCCAGTGTCTCATTGAAAGCCATTGTTTTGCTGTTGATTTTCTGCTTAGATGATCTGTCCATTCATGTATGTGGGGTATTAAAGTCCCCTACTATTATTATATTGTTATCTACAAGTTCCTTTATGTTTGTTATTAATTGTTTTACCTATTTGGGTTTTTCATGTTGGGGGCATAAATATTTACAATTGGTAGATCTTGTTGGATAGTCCCATTTTTATGATATAGTGCACTTCTTCATTCCTTCTTACAGTCTTTGGTTTAAAATCTAGTTTGCCTGATATAAGTATGGCAAATCTGGCTTTCTTTTGGCATCCATTTGCATGGTCAGTATTTCTCCAACCCCTCACTTTCAATATGCAGGTGTCTTTAGGTCTAAAATGAATCTCTTGTGGGCTTCATATAGATGGGTCTTGTTTTATTTATCCATTCTGACACCCTATGTCTTTTCACTTTAGCATTTAGTCCATTTACATTCAGAGTAATTACTGATACATATGAGTTTATGCCATCTTATTGCTTGTTTTGTCATTGTTTCTGGAGATTACTCTGTTCCTTTTTCTAGTCTTTGTCACTGTCAGTGTTTCCTGCTCACTCAAAGAGTTCTCTTTATGTTTCTTGCAGGGCTAGTTTAGTGGTCACGAACTCCTTTATTTTTTTTTTTATGGGGGGGGGTCTGGGAAACACTTTCTCTCTTCTATTGTGAATGATAGCTTTGCTGGATAGAGTATTCTTAGCTACAGATTTTTTCCATTCAGCACTTGAATATATTATGCCAGTCCCTTCTGGCTTGCCAAGAGTTTGTGGTGATCTACTGCTAAACTTATTTATCTTCATCCTAAGTTAGGGGCTTCCTTTGTCTTTTTGCTTTTAAAATTTTTCCTTATCACTATGTTTTGCAAATTTAACTATAGTAGTTCTTGGTGTTGGCCTGTTTTTGTTGATTTTGAAGGGGTTTCTTTGTGCCTCCTGGATTTAGATGTTGGTTTCCTTCCCTAGATTAGGCAAGTTTTCAACTATAATTTCCTCAAATAAATCTTCAGCCCCCGTTTCTCTCTCTTCTTCTTCTGCAACTCCTCTGGTACAAATGCTATTACGTTTGACCGAGTCACTGAGTTCCCGAAGTCTACTTTTGTGATCTAAGATTTTTCTTTCTGTCTTTTGATCAGCTTCCTTATTTTGCTATAATTCTATCTTCTTTGTCACTTAATCGTTCCTCTGCTTCTTCCATGCTTCTGGTCATTACATCAGTCAGTTTTGTATCTCAGTTATTGCATTTTTCGTGTCAGCTTGATTGATTTTTAGCTCTTTTATCTCTGCACTATGGGTCTCCCTGATGTCTTCTGTGCTTTTCTCAAATCTAGCTAGTATCCTTATGATTGTTACTTTAAACTCTGGATCAGGCATATTACTTAAATATATTTTGATTATATTCCTGGCTGTGACCTTTTCTTGTTCTTTCTTTTGGGATGACTTCCTCCATCTTGTCATTTTGTCTAGGTCTCTGTTTTCTTCGCTGTGTTAATAAAGCCTGTTATGTTTCCTGCCCCTGAGAGTAATGGCTTTATGAAAAGAGGTCATGTCCTGTCCAGGGCCTGGTGCCTCAGGAAGTGTCTATGGTGTGTACTATATGCACTCTGCTGCTGTGTTATGGCTGCTCTATCCCTCAGGTCAGTCCTCTGCAGAGTCTCTCCTTGCCTGCAGTGGGTAGTTTTGGGCCTTGGCCAGAATGTGGTGAGTTTTAACTAGGTGTGCTCTGGCCTGCTTGTTAAAAGAGACCTGATTCTATTTCCACTAGAGCTGAAGCTTTACAGAACTTTATACAGAACAGTAGATGTGTGCATGAGGAGGCTAGTGTTGGTCTTCTGTGGAAGGTGCTGATTCTCAGGCACACTTGACTGAGAAAAGCAGTATGAGCAGTTTGGGGGGGGTGGGGCTTGATGTCTTCTGTTTCGGTAGCCAGTGTTGGAGCTGTGTTATTTACTGAAGTTAGTTTCTGTTGAGAGGTCATGGAGGGAAATGGCACCAGACAGCTCCTTGGTCTCTGGAGAAGGGAATTCATACTTGCTGCTGTCAGAGAATCCCTCCCAGAAGACAGATTAATTTCCCCTGTGTGTACTAGGTGTTTTTCAGTTTGCTGTTTTCATACTCTCTGTGTCTGGGTTGTATCCATGCCTAGAGCAGTACAGTGCACTTTGGGCTCTATCCCAGGCATGTTGACTGAGAGAACCAACTGTGGGTTGACAGAGGGAGGTGGATGGGAGATGGGATAAATGGATGATGGGTATAAGGAGGGCACGTGTTGTGATGAGCCCTGGGTGTTGTATGTAAGTGATGAATCATTGAATTCTACTCCTAAAACCAATATTGCACTGAATGTTAACTAATTAAAATTTAAATTTAAACATTGCTAACGAAATTAAAAAATAAAACTTCAAACTTAGGGACCTGGTGTGGCAGGACCTGCTTTGGTCTTCTTGGGGAGAGTCTTGCCATGCTGCAACTGACACAGGTTTGACCCAGAAGGGCAGTTACACCCGAGTGCAGGAGCATGGGGTTTGGAGAAAGCACACTAAAGAGCCCGTGTCCAGTTTAGTCACCCTTAGCAGGGGTCTCTGTGCCTATCATGGGGGTAAGGTGGAGAATGGCACCTGCTCACTCCTTTGTCTCTGGAGAGGCAATGCCACCTCTCTCAGATAAGCTCCAGGAATGGGGAACCGTTCTCCCAATGTCAGGCCATCCTCATATTGTGCTGTCTGCCCCCAGGTTACTGCCTGCCTTCCCTACAGGAGCACTGCATCACCTCAGAGCTCAATACCAGCCACGCCACAGACCTCTAAAACTCTAGTCTTTGAGCCCCACTGGTTGCAAAACCTCACAAAAAATCAGCCCGTCTCATTTTCCCATTCAGTGGCTTTGGAGAAGTGTTTTCCTTGTGCGATCCCCTGTGTGCCCCCTCTTCTTACCCTCACCTCTCTTGCCCTATCTCCACAACCAGGGCTCCCTCCCTTTTACAGCACCCATGATCTATTTTTCCCTCAAACCATGTGTCCACACCTCTTACCTTCCACAGTGTGGCCTCTCCCTCTCTCTCTAGTTGTGCAATTTATTCTGTCAGTCCTCAGATCAATTTCTTGGGTATTCAGACTGATTTGGTATTTAGCTATGTTCAAGGGATGAGGCAAGCCTAGGGTCCTCCTACTACTCCACCGTATTAGCTCCCCCTGTAGCAGTTCTTTATGTATCTTGGATACTAACACTTTATCAGATATGTCAAAGGAAACCACTTTAAGTAGAGGAAATAGTCAAGTGCTTTCTATAGATGTGATAAGAGGAGCTCAAATGGATAAGAGCCAGTCATTTGAGATGAGGCAGGAAGAGTTTTAGATATTTTTCCATTTATTGTTTATACATCTTAAACTTTGTTTTTAAATAATTATAGATGCACATGAAGTTGCTATGATAGTATAGAGATACCGTGTATACTCCAGTGGTTACGTGGGGAAGCTAGAAGTAGGAAATGGATGATGATATAATATCTATGTATACTTCTATGCCATTTTATCACATGTGTAGATTTGTGTCATTACTATCACAATTAAAATACAAGAGTATTTTTATCATCACAAAAGATCTCTCTTTATATTTGTTTTAATCACTTCAATTTCCTACAGTTGTGTGATGTGGTGATTTAGGGTAAGTTCAGTACAAAATTATGTCCCATAAAGGACTGTTTGTAGAGAATGTATCCATCCATCCCTTGTTTAACTACTCCCAGTAAGGCAGGATTTGCCAGGGGAGTTTGAAAGCAAGTTATCTCCCTGGGTCAGACAAACTGTGGTCTGAATCATTTACAAGATGTTCAAAATAGCATGGGTTAGAGTAATAATTCTATGGCTCACATTTAATTCTTCTTGCCCTAAAATGAGCAGTGTCTTTTCCTGCTACAAGGTCAGATGCAAATTTTTTCTCCTCTGTGCAAAACAAATAGATTTTCATAAAACCTAACCTAAAAGTATGCTAAGAGAATTAAGTCTATTTGGGGTATTAGCTTCTGCCTTCAGACCACCTGGATTCTTCCATCTGTTTTATTATTTCTTTTTCTAACATAGTCTCATTTGAGGATTAAATTAAAAAACCCTTTGGATAAACTTGATTTTTCTTTCTTTATCTAAACGTATCACCTCATTACCAAGTTTTTCCCCCTTTCTAACAATGCTTGTAATTCTACTAAGCATAGGGGCTCAAACCGGCAAAAGAACATCTTCCATGAGACAATTATTTACCTGACAATTCTCACCAGTAGTCACCCTATACAGCCTCCTTGTCCCTAGAGAAAGTGTAAGCAAAGTTCCCCATGCACAATGCTTCTGAAGCTCTGGGCAGCTGCTCTCTTTCAGAGAATCTAAAAAATATCATGAAATTATGTCACCAAAAGCAGTTCAATTGCCAGTGGACCAGCTGCCGTTTTGTGTAGACAGATTTATCAGGGGGTTGAACGCTGAGAATAACCTCAAGTATGGGGACATTGTAATTATGGATTCCAAATGGAAGAATTCACAACTAAAGATATCATCACAACAGAATGCATCTGAATCTGTGTCCTCTGCTCCCCTAGGATGGAATATCACTATAACCCAAATTGGCAATTTATCTGCAGTGTCAGCCTTAAAAAACTGTATTGAGTATCCTTGATTTTTCCTAAGCTGAAATTCAGGGAAACACGCAACACACTGTCACTTTTAGAATTTGAGGACCGATGCAAAACATACAAGAAAAAAATTCGCATTTTAAAGATTCAAAAATCACTACTCTGATCATTTTATATACTGCATATTATAAGGAAGTTTGCTAGAACTCTATGTATTGCTGTCTTTCAAAAAGCTGCATTAAATAGGGATTAGCACACAAAACATCAAAAGTGACATTTCATCAAAGTTCCAGTGGAAACATCCAATGTTCTACTGAGTTTTTGACACAATTAACAACCTTTACATTTGACATTAAAACTTCATCAGCTCTGACAATTAAATAGGAATAAGTTGATCACTTAAAGCTGTCTGCACTATATGACATGCCTTTTATAATCTAAGAATAGTAAGAGGCCTTCATTGAATCTCAACGATACATTTCAGCTGAATTTTGCTCTTTTCTTTCTTTGCTAGTATATTGTCTCACAGAGCTTTTTCTTTTCTAGTTCCTCTTTACCTAAAATTCCACCAATATTCAGTTATTAGGTGCATCCTTTCTTCTCTCATCCTTGGGCAGTTTCATCCATTCTTTTGTCTTAAGTACCATAGAGGTGATGATTCCCAAATATTTATTTGTAGTCCTGCTCATTCCCCGGAATTCCAGACTCAAACACTTAACTACCAGCTATACTTTTTATTCACATATGCAGAACTCATCAAAATTTGTCTTTCAACTGTAATTCATCTTCACAACCAATCTTAACTTTTTCCAATGACTAAGCTCCTTAGCACCATCAATAATGTTCCTATCAAAGGAGATTATAAACTTTTCATCCTCCTCTCTACATACACTTGCCGTTACCAGACAAATTCTTCTGGGTCTTTTATCTGTGCCTCTTTTCTTTTTCAAAGCTGTTTCTCAAACATCCTGTCCTGGTATTGCACTAACCCCCTTTGTACTTCCACTCCTTCTTTAGGCCACCAATCTTTACATTTCTTTTTGATGTACATGCTTAAAAACACAGATTTGATCAGGTCGCAGTTTTTGCCTTCTTTTTTAATGCTCGTTAGTGCACCTCATACGATATGATACCAATGTATCTTTTCAGCTTTATTTTTCTTCTAGTCATTGACCTATTTGCCATGCGTGGGTGGAGGAAAAAAAAAAAAAAAAAAAAAAAACCTCAATTCTTTCGATTTGGGCCTGAGCTCCAGTTCTTTCTATAACCTGGAATTCTATACTCCCATGCCGATGCTCCCTGACTGCTATAGTTCTCATGATTATAGAAGTTGCAATTCAAATGTTTGTACCTCCAGAAAGTCTTCCTATATCCCCAATAGTACATAATCTCTCGCCCTTTCATGTAATACTTTTATAACTTGCTGAGACCCTTTTTATTCTTTTTGAAACATTCATTTTGTAAGTTTCTTTGAGTTCCTGCTATGTGTGAAGCACAAGGGCTGCCTTGGTGAACAGTACAGACCAGCTCTCTACTCTCAGGAGCCTGGCAGTCTCTCAGTGAGATAAATAAATAAGGGACTCAGTTCAGAAGACTCTGCCATGCTGCATGACTAGGGTAAGAGTAGAAGACAACTTCAGGTCAGACCGTCAGGAAAAGGCTTCCTGAGTAAATGACATTTGAGCTGACACCTGAAGGACTAGCAGAAGCTGGCCATGTACAAATAGGAATAAAAAGCATCTCAGAGCCAAGATCAAGTAAAAGCCCCTGAAGAAAGTGAGGAAAAGCATTTGAGGGCCAGAAACGGGCTACATACCTGAAATGCAGTGAGTTGATATTTGGATATGTATCTAACATTTACTCTGTACATGGTGCTGAACAAAACAGAGATATTTCTTGCTCAGATGGTGTCTGTATAATGGACAAGACTTACACTGGCCTAACAGGAATACAAATACATAACTAAAACTGTGATAAATGTTATAAAGGCAGTGTGTAGGAGGATACACTGATGTGCTTGCAAGGTAGCAAAATGGAGAATCACAGCGAAATGTCACACCAGTGGAGGTCAGAGAAGAGGTCTAGACTGAAAATATTCATATAAGTCCTCAACATAGGTGAGTAATTAAAGTTTTGGTTAAAAAGGGGGCTCAAGGCCAAGACATGAGAGAACACAATATTAACCATCAGATTGGTTTTTAAATTAAAAAAATGTTTAATATTTGTTTATTTTTGAGAGAGAGAGAACACAAGTGGGGAGGGGCAGAGAATGGGAGACACAGAATCTGAAGCAGGCTCCAGGCAAGATCATCACCTCATGAAGTTGGATGCTTAACCGACTGAACTACCCAGGTGCCCCAACCATCAGGTTATTAATCTAAAATTAATACTAAACTTTAATAATCAGATAAACCCACCAAAGATCCCCAAAAGGAAAAGCCAGAAAGCTAAGAGGAAAACAAAAGTACCAGAAGCTAAGAGAAGTAAGAACTTCAACAAAGAGGGATTAAAAACTTCAGCCAATGCTCTTGAGAGGTCAACTTACAAAAGATCTGGAAAGGATCTACCTGACCGTGGAACAAGGAAGTCATTGGTAAAACTTAGAGAAATCCATATTGATGGAGTGGTGGGAACTGGAGAGAAGATAGAGTGAGTTAAGGAGAAATGGGAAGTAATGAAGTGGAGACATGATTTATAGACACTTCTTCCAGGATCTTGGCTATAAACAGTAGTAGAGAATTGGCAATTAGAATAGCCTTAATTAAAATGATCCCGACATCATCTGGGCTGTTATTGATTTAAAACTTTTTCCTTCTCTTAATTATTAGATTGCCACCATTATTTTTATTTTTAACACTATAAAACAAATGGGTTATACTGAATGAATTTTTAAAGGCCTTGAACTACTATTCAAAGGTCACACGGCTTAGAAGTAGCAGAAGTGAGGCTAATGGCCATGTCTTCTGATTGCAAGTTGAATGTACTACATGCTGCTTCTAGTCAAAACCAGATTCTAAATCTGACCTTGAAGTACAAAGATGTAGGATGTCTTGGAGGGAAATTTTCACCAACCTCTCAATGCAAGTTAACTTTGGCCTTAGGGAAAAGCTCTTTATTTTGTAGTGATTTCAAATGAGATCCAGCAGGCAGACACCTGAAGGTATCAGCTTACGCAGATCTTCACCAATAGCCTTATACCTGGGGCTTTCATTACCATCAGATATACAGAATTTGTTTCAGGATATAAATATGTTTTCCTCAAGAATTTGCTTTGTCACATATACACACACACACACTTTCACATATACAAATACAGGTTTAAAAATTATAGCAATAAATTGTCTATAATCATATTTGTAATTGTCTCTGGTGCTGTGAATTCACTATAAAAAAAAGTCTGTGTGTCCTCACCTTGCAGAATGAAAGAGCTAGAATGGCTAGAGATCTTGTTGCCCAATGTTCTCTTTGAAGACACCAAAGATTTTGCCTAGATCCATGGCAAAAGACACATTACTGTTAAATACTTTAAGTCCTGTTAATTGGAAGAAAAGACTACTGTGGATTGCTACTTTTCATAAAGAATGTCTAGAAGTTCCCCCTAAGTCTTTTCCCCAGTTCTTGGATGTTATATCAGTATCACAGAGTCTACATCATTCTCTATAGAGAATGCTGACTAGGGAGAATTCTCCAAAGTGATTAATCTCATAGTATTTATATGGAAATATGTTCCCATTTCTGAGTATTTTTAGGGAATTATGAGGAAAAACCTTTTAGTCACAAAGCCACATTAAAATCTTAAACAGAGGGGCACCTGGGTGACTCAGTTGGTTGAGCGTCCAACTTCGGCTAAGGTCATGATCTCACGGTTCAGTTTGTGAGTTCCAGCCCTGTACTGGGCTAGCCACTATCAGCACAGCCTGCTTGGTGGGAATCCTCTGTCCCCTCTCTCTGCCCCTCTCCTGCTTGTGCTCTCTCTCTCAAAAATAAATTAACATTTAGAAAGTAACAAAATAAAAAGAGGGGAAGAAACTCCCATCCCCTTTTTTCTGTATATCAAAGAGAAATTTCCAGTACTGGTTTGTCACTGAGCCTCAGAGGGCAAGTAAACATGAGGGGTTTGCTCCTCTGCTTCCCATTATTATCCTGAAGTCAGTTATGCATGAAGCTACTAGATATGGAGGAGCAGTCAGATATCTTTTATTTCTTTATCTTTTCTCCTTGAGAAAGTGCTTATAATGATAACCAATGTTAATGTTGATGTGTTCAACAGAGTTTGTCCTTACTGCATTTCCAACCAAGTTTTAAAAAATTATAAGTATTTATTGAACACCAACTATGTGACCAAAACTACTTGGGAATAGACCTAGCTTTTATTTTACTTTATTTTATTATTTTTACTTTAGAGAGAGAGAGCATGCACAAGCAGGGGAGAGGGAGAGAGAGAGAACGAATGAATGAATGAATGAATGAACGAACGAATCTTAAATAGGCTCCACATTCAGTGCGGGGCTTGATGTAGGCTTGATCCCACGACCCTGGGATCATGACCTGAGCCAAAATCAAGAGTTGGACACTGAACCGATTGAGACACCCAGGTGCCCCAAGGCATGATTTTATAATAATCTCCCACTCTTCTGGAAGATCTACACATAGTAATTAGTTCTCTTCTAGGAAGTGGGCAGAGCTTTTTGAATGAGACAGCTCACAGCCATACATGTTTTGCAGCCTTTTTCAAAGAATAGCCAAGATAAGTAACTCTGTGTATATCACATTTCCATACTGTTAGGTATTCACCCTTTGTCATTATTATGTTCACAGTGAGGTGAGACAGATACAACAAGATCTTTAGATTTAGCCAATAGATGTCAAGTCTTAGAATAATAACAAAATTATTCAGTCACTATGCCTTAGTTTACTTATTCGCTGAGGTACTAAAAATGTAGTTGCTAACAGTTGAAAAGACTAATATATTCTAGAAAAACATTTTAAAAGACAAATGGATTTTGGAGGAGACAAAATTCTGCTAACCTTTAATTAATGACAGAATTACTTTACACAGAACTCCTCATTCAGAGAACACTGGCTCAATAAAGTTCCACAACTTCTTACCAATAAAGACAAGATGGCAGGAACTCCAGTTGTGGCATACACACAGCATACAGTGCTCATATAAACTTTGGTCAGTTCAGAGAAAGAAAAAAATGGAAGATATTTCTGGAAGACTCTATTTTGGAGCTATATGGATGAATCAGACATGCGTCATATTGACCCAAAAGAGGCAAGTAGAAAACACATACCATTGGATACTGTTTTCATGAAGTTTAAAAATGTCTAAAACAATGTGATATAGTGCTTAGGAATAAATAAATATGTGGCAAACGTATAAAGAGTACCAAGACAATAGTAAACACCAAAGTCAGTATAGTGGTCATTTCTGTAGGGGTTGGAAATAATGGGTACAGGGAATTTAATTAAATTGGCTTTGAGTTGACAAACTGAGTTTGGCTGCATAGGTACTTTGTGTCATCAAATGTGCTACTAGAAGTTATTTTCAAGTGTGAACAAAAGTAGAGGTGCTGGTAAAATGAATTCTTGTGTACTCAACAGTTATCAAAATGTTATATTTGCATTGTCTGTCTTTGTTCTTCTTTCCTAAACTATAATTTAAAGCCAATCCCAAGTATGTCATTTTATTTCCACATTCTGTAGCATACATATCTAAAAAGATGAGCTTTTAAAAAACATAACAATGCCATCACTACTATTAACCTTAGTATCATGTGTACCAAAAGACTGTTAAGTTATGTTCCCTAAACGTCTCCCAAACTCCTTTTGACGGTTAATTTGTTCAAATCAGGACCCACATTAGGTCCACACATGATATTTGGTTGTTGGATCTCTAGTCTCTTTTAATCTGGGGGTTCCTCCCTGCCATTTATCTTTGCATGCTATTGACTTGTTGCAGTAACTGGGTCAGTTCTCCATCCTGTTTACTCTTCATTCTTCTTTGTGTGTCTTGAATATTGCATACGTCTTAAAATATTTAACACACTATTATGTTGGAAAGGTTAAGTGTGGCATTCACACAGTTGTTGGTCTTTTGAGGCATGGTAAGATGAGAGAATGGAGAAAAGTTGATGGTCTGGCACAGTGCTTCATGTCTGTTTCAGATGCGTCTGGATCTTCTTTGACTAAGGAAAGCACTGTGCAGTGAGTGGGCATGTGTTTTGACAGCAGTGGAGAAGAGATGACTTAGCTAGAAGCACCAAATAGTGGGAATTTGGGGGAAAATGGCACTTTATGGATAGCAGACCCTCTACCTGTCCTTTTTCTACTGATAATCTTTTGATACTGACAGAAAGCTTTTTAAATTTAAATTCCACAAATATTACTTAACACCCAATCAGTATATGCAAGGGGTTGTAATATAACTGGGAGTGTGATGCCAAGAGGATAATTATATATTAAAAGTTAATAATGATAATAGCAGATGTTTATATGAAGATTATCGTTATTTTATCAAATCTTCCAAACAACCTTATGAAGGACCACTGCATTGTGGAATATATGAATGAGGCTCTGAGAGGTTAAGCAATCTACCCAGGGTCTCACAGCTGGCAAGCTGTTGCAAAACAATTATAGCTGAAATCTCTTTGGTTTGAATTCAGTCTATCTGATTCCAAAATGGAGACTTTTAAAGCACTCTCCTGCCTGGAGTACAAGGGCAACTCCTATGTTGACTTGAATGGCTAGGACCCCCTGCTTCATAGTAATCTGCTTAATTTGGCCCAAACTTCAATTTAATGCCCAGTGCCAGTCAAAAAGCCCATTTCCTTCTTCCTATGATTTCACATGGCTTATTTCCACATGCTTCCCTGACTTAGATTCTCTGGTATTTGCAGTTTTGATTAACTATACTTGAACAGCTCTATATCTTTAAAAAAAATTTTTTTTACATTTATTTTTGAGAGACAGAGAGCACAAGCCGGGGAGGGACAGAGAGAGAATGAGACACAGAATCTGAAGCAGGCATCAGGCTCCTAGCTGTCAGCACAGAGCCCGATACAGGGTTCAAACTCATCAACCATGAGATCATGACCTGAGCTGAAGTTGACTCTTAACTGACTGAGCCATCCAGGCACCCCATGGCTATATATTTTTTAGCATTTCATGTACTCTCTTTATATTTTTCTCTCCATTTCTATCCATTTGGATATTTCTATCCAAAAATGGGATAGGCTACCCTATCCTTCTTAACTTTGGGAATACATAGATATAAATATATGTGTAAGCATTTTCCATTGTGTTCCTATCATCGGGTTTCCTTTTTGTCAAAAATTTAAGATTGGCCAGACAAAGGAGGTAGAGTTTACAGAGGAAAAGATGCTTGAATGCAATCAGAAGCTCTGGCCTCTAGTCCTGAACCTACCACTTTATGAGACCTTGGAAACTTCACCTCTCTGAGTGCTGGTGTCCTTAGGAATAAAGTAAGAAAATTAGAATTCCTACCAAGGCTGTTGACAGACTTTGAAGAATTCTCAGCTGTAAAGCATTGCATAATTTTGAAGCAAGTAAATCAATACTATTTGTCACTCTTTTGACTTCCCAAACAATGAAATCTCTGCTTTAGTAGAGCTAGAAGTAGGATTATTGTGTAAATACTATTATCTAACAGTACCTCTCATTAACCTCCAGACTGGGATTAGCATAAATCTCCTATTCTATGTTAATTTCCCTAATACTATATATAAGTGTGTGTGTGTGCGTGTGTGTGTATGTGTGTGTGTGTATAATGTCAAATTGGAAAATAGAATGCACAGGAAATCATAGGCAAAAGAAGGTACTATTTTAAATTGCCTGTAGGAAAGCAATTTTGAATCATAGGATTTAAATAGACAACACTGTACAAATGTTTTTGTCTTTATCAATTTCCTTGAGGTTTAATTTAAATAAAATACAGTGGGCATATTTTAAGTGCATACTGTGATGAGATCTGTCAAATACACCTGCATAGTTACCACCACAATCAAGATTTAGAACATCTCCATCAGCCTAAAAAGTTCCCTACTGAGCCTTTGTGGTCAATGCCATCTCCTGACCGATAGCCCAGGCAAGCAGAGATTTGCTACAGATTACTTTTGCTTTTAGAATTTCATAGAGTCACACTGTATATTATACTCTTTGACTGGCTTTCTGCACTTAGCATAACATTTTTGAGACTCATTCATATGGTTGTATCAGTAGGTTTTTTCTACCATTTTATTCCATTGTTTGCATACATTGCAGGTCATTTTCCCACTCACCTACTTTTTTTTTTTTATTTTAGAGAGAGCTGGGGGGGCGGGGCGGAGCAGCATAGAGAGAGGGAGAAAGAGTCTTAAGCAGTTTCTACACCGAGCATGGAGCCTGACACGAGGGCTCCATCTCACCACCCTGAGATCATGACCTGAGCGGAGATCAAGAGTCTCCTGCTTACCTGACTGAGCCACCCAGGCACCCCCCTCCTTACCTAACTGATTGTTCCTGAGTTGTTTCCATTTATCAGCTATTAGAAGTAAACCTGATAACATTTATTTACATGACTCTGTATGAATAGAAGTTTCATGTCTTTTGGATAAATACTTAGGAGTGAAATTGCTGGTTCACCAGGAAGTATGTATAATCTTTTAAGAAAATGATAGACTTTTTAAAAGTGATTATACCATTTCATGCTCCCATCAATAATGTATGAGAATTCTCGTCACTCTGATATCTAGCAATTTTCAGTTGTTGTTTTTTTTAATCTTTGGGTTACTTTTATTTTTTTATATTTATTTTATTTTATTTTGTTTTTTAGTTTAAATAGTTTATTTTCAGGTTGGTTTCCATATAACACAGTGTTTTTAATTTTAGCCATTCTAGTGGGTATCTAATGGTATCCCGTCATGGTTTTTAATACATTTCCCTAGGAACAAATGAATATCTTTTCATTTGCTTAGTGGCCATTCACATATCTTTTTTTTTTTATAAAGCATCTGCTTAAATAGTTACCTATTTTTATCTGGTTGTCTACTTATTAATAAATTATGTTAGTTATATCTTCTGTATATATGTATATTATTAGGTATAAATACTTTGCCTTTGTTTTATATTAAATAAATTGCTGTCCATTCCAAGGTAGAATTTTATATTTTTTTATCTTCTCCTTAGGCATAGAATTCATTTCAAATTGAGTTTTGTGCATATTGTGAGGTAAGGCTCAAGGTTCATTTTTTTTTATGTGGATCTCAAAGCTCAAATGGGAGCTTGGTTTAAAATCGATTGAGCATACATGTGTAGGTTTCTTTCTAAACTTTTTATTCTGTTCATTTTAAGTATTTAGTCATCCTTACACCAATAATACGCCCTCATGATGACTGTAGTTTAATACTAATTGTTGAAATCAGGTAGTATAATACTCCAATTTAGTCTTCCTTTTGAAATGTTTAGGCTGTTTGGTCCCTCAAATTTTCATCTGAACTTTATAATCAGTTTGCACATTTCTACAAAAATATTCTTTACTGAACATTGTAAAATCCATGCAAAAGAATCAATAAGCCTGTAGCTTCTTCAGGGACACCTTAAGTAATGAATGTGCAGGCCAAGGGTTGCTGAGTACTTTTCTAACTTTGCATAGATTAAACCCATCAAAAGGGTTTCTAAGTATTTGGCAAGGGTTTTGTAATGATAATTAGGAGACTGGCTATGAAACAGATTTTAAATGTCCAAGGGTTGTGTGTGTGTGTGTGTGTGTGTGTGTGTGTATGAACATATGTATATATGTATAGATAAGGAGTCAAAGAGAAAGAGAGAATCTTTATTATTTCAAAGAATACATTTGAATATATTGCTGAAAGACCAATCCTGTAGAATTTGTACCAGATGACAAAGGGCCCATAGAAAATCCACTGAAAAATGTTGGACATTCAAGAGTCGTAACACCTGACAGTGAAGGAAACGGTTATGCCTTTGGGCCAAATCTGTATTTCTGTGTGTGACATTGAGTTAAACTTGCCTGTGCTTCACCCTTCAGGAAAAGTCACCTGAACTTACTTAAGAATCCTTCCTGAAGGATCACTAAAATTCAGTGCTATCAATATTAATATATTGTTTACATGTTCTAATTTTGCTAAATTTCCTTTACATATAGGTCACTAGGTTTTCTTAGAGTTTAGGCTTAAGTAGCCACCGTTTTTATTCCCTTTCCTACAAGTCCCCTTCACTGACAGATTAGTCAAGAATAGTCCAATTTGTACGTTTTATGGTTCAAGTTCTGTCAGGATATGCCATAATGCTCTGTTAGGTACTAGTGGTGCAGTGACAGGGAAGATAAAGGGGTTCTGCTCTGTGCTTTGAATGCTGGCTTTTTATTATTGTTATTAAGAATGTGACCATTTGATGGACTCTGGAAACCTGAAAAGCCGCTTCTAAAGTCCCTGGATGAGGCATTCTCTCTGATACAGGATATGTGTACGATGTTTTGGCTTGGGTCCGAAAGACTCAGCACTGTATCACAAAGTAAAGTTACAGTTTTATAATCCTCACTCTTTTGAAATGTAGCCACGAAAAATTTTAAGCGAAACTTCTATGGCCTTGTCTATCCTGTCTTTCTTTCAAAGAGTTTATTTCTACAGGGTGATGTTAAGTCCTGCACAACAGGTAGAGCTCAGGAACAAAGTTGCTCTTGTGAGGGCCAAGGCTATAGCTAAATCACTACTTTATTATATGAAATGGCCGCTTGCAAGCTAGAGTGCGTGTGGAGACCGTCACAGTGTCAGAGGCCTGGGCACTGTTGAGTGAGGAACTATGAGGGTAACTGGGGATAGTCAGCATTGAGAAGATTCATAGATAACATGATGATGGTCTTTACAAATAGGATGCACTTCCGTGTGGAAGAATGATTTGAAAATAAAAGACGTTGATTTTCAGGCACAACGAAGAAAGATTTTGGGGGAGACAGGTGGTAACAGAATTGGGGAAGGGGCTATCTTATACAGTGATGGTAAGAATGCCATTATTAATGGACAGAGTGTGCAATTTGAAGTGAGGTAAAGAGCAAGTGTTACACGTGGATTTCATCATTTACTAACTTTGTGACTTCAGACAAGTTACTTAAAATGTCTGAGCCTCAGATTCCTTGTCTATAAAATGGCCTAACTGCTAGGGTTGTATTGTGAAAATTACAGGACATAGTGTCTGCAAAGCAACTAGCACAGTGCTCAGCGGATGAGGCCTTTTTTTCTCTGTCACTGAAGGATTTCCAGCTGAGTTGAATGCACATGTAAGAAACTGAGGCAGGGACTTGCCCAGAAAACTGAAGCAGGTAATCTCCAGGGTGTCTTCCAACTGTACCATTCTAATTGTTGTATTTTGATTTGTATTTGATTAGTTTTGTTCTCTAATCAGTATGCTATAACATGGTATGTATTTCTGTGCAAAAGGATACTCGACTAAAAATATTTAATACTCATTAAATGCATAACTAGAATGTCATAAAAAGCAACTCACAAACTCAGGTGATTAACCACACCGATCACATTTCCTCTGTAAATCTGTTTTAATAATTTATGCTTGACTTTAGGAGTTTAGAATGAATGCCAGATTCCATCTGTATTCAGATCTTGCATCCAATTTCCAACTTCAGGAAGTCATAAAGTATAAGGCTTGCAGTATTAGGCCTGCGCAATTGTCCATCCGACTATTCTGACAGCAAAAATATTTGGTCTGTGAGGAAAATGCAAGTTGCCCTGAGTTTGAATCTCCTTATTCAGCTGTTTTGTATCTTATTATCAGTGAATGGATCTAAACCTTTGCTTGAACCTTTAAAAGTTTTTAGTCTATAAAACATCTTCATAACCAATGCCTCCAGGGCAAAGTAGTACTTTGTGTTTTTTTATCTGCAAAGATGGTCTGCTTTCAGAATGTCCCTGATTATCAGATTAAGATGCGGATTTTAGTGGGAAAGACTTCTCCTTTCTCTCCTGTCTAAGCCAGTTGTTTGCCTTTTCAAACTGAAGATTCCAAACCTTTTCCAGTCAGGCTACGCTTTCTGCATTTTCATGCAACATGTGCTGTGCGGATTGTCCATGATTTTTGCAAGATTAAGTTTCTCGTCTTTTTTTAGCCTCTGGATTTCTTGGCATTATTCAATATTTTTGTGGCTTCTCTGGCTTCCTCTACTGCATTCAGTATTGGCTTCCTGAACATCTCTGACATGTCCTATAGGAATTGCAAACGTCAAATTCAGCCCAAACTGAATTCAACATCTCTCTGATCTACCCAAAGATGCTCTTCCCCCTGTATTCTCTTTATTTGTACGCATGACAGGATGTTGGGGATAATCTTGGACTACTCCCATATATTTCCCCACATATTTATCATTTGTGATGCTCTTCATTTCTGTTTACGGATTCGAATTACCATCAGTGCCCTTTCATATTTTGTGTAAGGCAGGTCTATTACCTGTGAATTTGATTTCAGTCTTCCATCTGAAATCTGCTGTTGAGACCCATATAGGAGATTTTTCTTTTGTGTTATTGTACTCCTTTTAACTCTATTTCCTTTTGACTAAGTGCGTCCCGCTGATTATTTTTTATTAGGTAAAATGATTATTTGCTAAGGACTTTTTGGTAATTATCTATTTTATTTCTCCTTACTGTTCACGACTCCTTGCATTTTAAAAATGGTTTCTATCCCTCCCTACATCTCTTTGGACATTCTAAACACAAGGTGTTTTTTGGCAATTTTGAGATTCTCCTATTTGCACCCTACTGACAGTAAATTTGCTAGGCAGTTATGTGTGTTGGCAGTTTTTCTTAGTATTCTTTGGGACCTTTGGAATTTTAGTTTTCAAGATGCTTCTTTGGTGGCTTTTCTTTTCTCTGTGTTTAACCATCCCTATCTAGCAGCTTCTAGAAAGGTATCCCTTTCTACCTACGCTCCAAAAACCCATGGGTCATGGCTCTTCCATCCCACAGAGAGAATGGGAGATTGGCAGATACTATCACTGAAACAATGGGACATGCAGCCCCTTTCTTAGACTCTGAGGATTTCTTTGGTTCCTCTGATGACATGTGTACAAGCTTAATATAAAATCAAAGACTTAGGCAGCAGTTTCAGCCTACCTTAGCCTCCTTTCACACGAAGTTCACTCTGCCAGGGGCCCCGATTTCCTTCAGTAAAACTGAGACTTCCAGCAGCCTATTCACTATTTCCCTTCCTGTTACCCCATAGACACCTCACTCCCAGCTTCCTGGATCTGTCTGAGGATTTATATGTCAACAGGGCCAGGATTTCAGGACTACTTAGTATTATATATGTTTGTAATGTTTCTCCTCTACAGATATTTTTATTTTCGTTCTATTTATTTATTAAATAGTGATCTTTTCAGAATGATATACTTTAAAAAAATTTTAGTGTATGTGCTGCCGAAGAAAGCACTAAAAATATTTTTTTAATGTCTATTTATTTTTGAGAGAGAGACAGAGTATGAGCGAGAGAGGGAGACACAGAAACTGAAACAGGCTCCAGGCTCTGAGCTGTCAGCACTGAGCTCAGTGTGAGGCTCAAACCCACAAACCATGAGATCATGACCTGAGCCGAAGTCGGATGCTCAACTGACTGAGCCACTCAGGGGCCCTGTAGTTCTATTTATTTTTACAAATCTAACATGAATTAGGACTGAAATCATAAAGTCATTATACCATAGAAATGTCTTTTAAATCGGATCCCTTACTTCCATATCCACTGCTGTGTCAGTTCAACAATAGCACTGTTGTAGCTGCCTCCTAACTTGGATCCCTGGGTGGAAATGTCTCTGCTTTCCATCTAACCTCCATGGACTACTTGAGCTATTCTTTCTAAAACACATTTTGTTGCCTTAAACATACTTGTGAGAAAAATCCAAGTACAGTAGCATAGACTACAAGTTCCTTCCCTCTCTTGCCTCCATTCTTCACTGTTTTATCTTAGTTTCATTTCCAGTGAAAACTCTATGTCTATAAAATGTCTGTTGGCCCCACTGAAATATTTATTGTCCCATAACTTTTATGTAATTCTTTTATCCCTGTGATGATGTATCTATCTGAAATGCCCGCCCTCTATTTCTTATGTGGAAAAACACTTCATTCTGGCTCAACTGTAACTTATTTTGTAAAATTTTCTCCAACCTCCTCAAGCTGGGTCCGTCTTTCTCTCTCTTCGTAATATTTTTTCATACCTTTAACATGATATTTAGCACACTGCATTCTAAGTATTTATTCAAATTGTTCCAATAATATATTCAACTTATTATTTGCTCTGCAAATACGATTTTTTAAAGTGTAATGGGAGGTTTAAAATGAACAACAGATTTCCTTCCTCATAAATTTGGTAGTCTGTTTTTACCTCAGTGTTTACCTAGAAATCATCATAAATCAAAACATGATGAAACAGATCATTCTTTACTTTTAAACAAGGTTGTAATTGAGGATTGCATGCATGATCAAGAACTTGGCACCCAGTAGTCAGAACAGTGACTATCATCATGTCCTGAATATAAAAGTACAACTGTAAGCCTTCACGTGCATTCTAAATTATAAGATCATACTTTAAATTTTGTTAAACAAGCATTAGTTTTACTGTTGAAGTTGACCACACAAGGAACCCCAGAGTACCATAAAGTTGCCTTCAATAAGTAAAATTTACAATTCTATTCAGGCCATTTATTTGAATAATATTTATAGATAAGCTATGATAAACCCAACCTAGGCATTCAATTAAGAATTATATTATGTTCTGCCTTAGAATTTAAAAGCTGTCAGAAGATTATTTGCATTATTTAACTCTCTTCAGTGAACTCATTGATTTTTTACAGAATATCTATATTTCATCTCCATGGTTAAATGTATCAGAAGTACAAAAGAATACAGTAGTCTTTACATTGTTTGGAGCAATACTCCAAGTATTTCGTAAAATAAAGTATGTTCCCAATGATGATAGTGATTACTCATTGAGAAATTGATTCACTCATTTAGCAAATATTGAGTATGTAGTACATGTCAGAAGTTGCCCCAGGTTCTGAGGTGGAAGAGTAAACAGAAAAGTTAAAAACAATTCCCTGCCACCATGGAGCTGATATTATAGTTGGGGAGACAAATAATAAATGAGTATATAAGTATACAGAAAAAATATGAAATGAGATGGTGATGAATGCTATAGAAAAAAGGATAGCAAATAAGTAGGCGAGTCAAGAAATGGAGAGTGGGGTGAGGATTTGGCATTTTAAACAGAAGTATCAGGGAGACTTACACTGAGAAGATGACATCAAAGCAAAGATGGAAGTCTTTGAGGGTAGTAGTGTGGATTTCTGGGGCAAGAGCATCAAGCAGAAGGAAGAGTGCTGCAAAGACCTTTTTAATTTAATTCTAGCTATTATTGTGACATACTATAGTGTGCTTCTATCTCTTTCCCACACTAGAATGAAAATTCCATAAAGGCAGAAAATTTGAGGTTTCTTTTTTCACTGCTGTATCCAAAGCATCTAAAACAGTGCCTGGAGCACAGCAGGCACATGATAAATATTTGTTGAGTGAATGAATTATTTTCTGTCATTCTGCATAAAGTGTAATAAGTATTATCATTATAATAGTTGACATATTCTCTATTTTATAATAATTTATATTTTTACATTGAATCCATGAAGGGCCTTGGGGATTGATCCTTGTGCCCCTATTTTCCTTTCTGTAATTACTCTCCAGGTGACCTCACCAGGTCCCATTATCTTAAATGTCATGTATATGTTCTTGAGTCCCAGCTCCAGTTTCCCCTTTGGACTCCTAATTCACATTTCTAATCAACTACTAGACATTTTCACGTGGATGTCTAACAAACATCTAAAAGTAAGCAAACTCTTGATTCTTCTCAAACATGTTTCTCCCCTAGGAAATGAGGAACTCCTTTTCTCAAGCCTCCCTAAACTGGTATCATCCTTGACTCTTCTCTTTCTCTCCCTCCCTGTATCTAATCTAACAGCACATAATGTTGCCCCTAGTTTCAAAAATACTGCAAATCTGATCCCTTTCTAACATGTCTACCTCTACCACCATAGTCTGAGCCAACAACATTATATTCATAGGCTACTGAAAAAAAAAAAATGAACTAATGGTGCCCTGAACAGTGCCCTGCTTTCACTGTTGTACCCTTGAGTTCATTCTCTTCACAGAAACTGGAGTAAAAAGTTTTTTAAGTTTATTCATTTTGAGAGAAAGTGTGCGTGCATGCGTGCGTGTGTGTGTGTGAGAGAGAGAGAGAGAGAGAAGAGGGGCAGACAGAGAAGGAGAGAGAGGATCCTAAGCAGGCTCCATGCTATCAGCATGGATCCCAATGTGGGCTTGAACTCATGAATGGTGAGATCATGACCTGAGCCAAAACCAAGAGTCAGAGACGTAACCAACTGAGATACCCAGGCACCTCTGGAGTAAAATCTCTAAAATGTAAATAAGATCATGTCATTCCCTTGCCAAAAACTTGTCAATGGCTCCTCATCTCCCTTAAAATACAATTCAAACTCTACTACGGCCTACAAAACCTTGCATGATCTGACCTTTGTCTCCCTTGACCTCCTTCTTACCCTTTTTCCCCCCGTTCCTGTTCCAGTCATGCTATCCTTCTAACTGCTCCTAAAACACTCAAAGTATGTTACTGCCTTAGGGGAACTTTCAGTTCCATCTGCCTGGAATATGCCTCCATCATGAATTATTCCTCATGAATTATTCTATTCACCTCTGCAGGGAGGCATTCCCGGAGTATCATATATTATAGTCACTATTCCCCCCATATTCCCAACCCTCAATCACGATCTCCTTGTCCTACTTATTTTACTTCACAGCATCCATTAATATCTGAGTTGTATGATGTTAGCCATTTACTGTCTGTCTCCCCACTTTAGAATTTTTTTTAATGTTTTATTTATTTCTAGGAGAGAGAGAGCGTGAGCAGGGGAGGGTCAGAGAGAGAGGGAGTCACAGACTGAAACAGGCTCCAGGCTCTGAGCTGGCAGTCAGCACAGAGCCCGACGCGGGGCCCGAACCCACGAACCGCGAGATCATGACCTAAGCGAAAGTCGGACGCTTAACCGACTAAGTGTCTCCCCACTTTAGAATGTCAGCTTCATGAAGATAGTTACTTTGTTTTGTTCGTTACTGTATCCCTAGCGTCTGAGTCCTTGGTACATATAGCCAATATTTGCTGAAGAGCTGAGTAGGATATTTCCGTATGCTTCTTAACTCACCTGTGAGTAAGAAACCTAATACAACAGGTATCTTTATAAGTCAGATCCATGTTGGCTAAACAGCACTCTGTTGCTAGCCCCTGAGCTAGATGGGTACTGGGGCTACAAAGAGGAACCAAAGCAGTCCCCGTCCTCAAACAGCTTATAGGCCAGTGAGAAGGCAAGCATATATGCTCATTGGGACTTGTATGTAGTCAGCTTTCTGTAGTCAAGCCCTCTCTTGACTGTGTGACTTGAGGTCAGAGACGGTGACAATGTTTCCTCTACATGTTCAGGCCTTGCCAGTCGGAGTGAGCTAAACGTCCTAATCCAGGAGGATGCGACACTATGGGAGGGCAAGAGAAGGATTGGCTTATTTGAAAGAAATCAGGGAAAATAAAGGAGAGGTTTGAAGTGCCTCTCCTTAAAGGCATGTATAAGCTTTTGCTAGGATTAAAGATTTTCAATGGAATTTCATATAGAGTTTGAATACTAAGCAAAGGTTTGTGGAGAGTGACCATATAAAGTATGTCTAACACCCAGGACTAGACCCTGGCTTACAGACTTTTTGCTTGTTTACATTTCCTTGGCCTCTCATACTTGCATTGAACTTGTACCTGAAATATGTCCAAAGTATTGAGTTCCTGGATCAGAACTCCACCCTGTATCACAATTCCCCCATTTTTATGCTAAATGCTCAGATCAGAACCTGGTTCCTTTATGTTAATCTTTCCATCCATCTGTTGATCTGTCCATCCCTCCATCCTCTAGCTACTAACTAGTTAATGTTTACTAGTGCAATCAGATACAGAGGAGTTGAGTGTGGTAAGGACACAAATACATAGACAAGTATTTACTATGTCTTGGGGATACCAAGATGAATGAGGCGTAGAGTTGGTGAATAAAATAGACACGATTCTTATGCTCAAGACACTCAGTCTAAAGGAGAAAACAAACTAATAAACAAGCAATTACTGTTTGATGTGGAAAGAGTTGACATGATAAACAGGGTATTCTGGGAGCACAAAGACAAGTCACCTAACCCAGCCTGCAGTCACAGTAGAGGTTTTTTAGAAGTAAGATGGCTGGAAGTTAGAAGTTAGCCAGGGAGGGGATAAATATTTCAAGAAGTAGAATAAATGTATAAATAGCTAGAGTTAAGAGAGAATGGAATATTCAGGAAATAAATGTAGTCCACTGGAAAGAATGCTTACACTTGCTTTGTAATGGGTTTGGGGGTTGTGAAATATCAAAACCATGGGCAAGAGAGTGAGAATTGAGAGATAGGTAGCCAGGTACTAGGACCAAAATCTGCTGCAGTGACTTGGAAAGTTCCTATACTCAGTTATTCAGCTTGGGTTCAGTAGTATGAGCTATTTTCAAATGAGCTCATATTTGGTGCTTATTAAACATATCAGGCCACACTAACATCTTCTCATTAGCTCAAAGCAAAATATAAAAGAAACCATTTAGATTTGAAACAGATAAGCATTCTAAAAGAAATTCAATCTGTTTCTCATGTTTACTGTTGTCAAAAGGTGCTTAATGAAAGCTGTTTAATATCTCCAGAAGATAAGCTGCTCGTAAGCTTTTTAGAAAAGACACACTGATTTTGTGGGATCAGGCCAAGATTGAGTCAGGGATTTGGGGTTCTATTCCTGATCCTACCACACTGACTCACTTCAGGACTCTCTAAACCATCTTCTTGTATGAGACCAAAATCTTTTTCTTACAAGGAGAACAAAATTTGGAGCTTTTTTTAAGTGACTGCTTTGTTGATACAGATATAAGTGGTTTATTAGGAAAGTTGGACATTCAAATTTCTTACAAATAGAAATCACGTAAAGACTATGAGCTAAGTTCCAATTTGGAAAACTGAGCCAACACTAAAGGAACTCTGAATTAAGGAAAGACTAAGCCCTAGGAGACACATGTGAAAATCTGACACACTCAGATAAATATGTCTATAGTGAGGTGGCAGTGGAATTTTCAATTGTTCGGAGAGGTTTAACATCCAAGAGATCAAACGTTGTCAGAAGTCCCCATGTAATGGGCTGGGGCATGGGCCAAGGCCCAGTCTTGCAGACACAACAAAGGAGGAAATGCCAAACAAAATTCCAATCTTTTTTTTTTTAATAATTTATTGTCAAGTCGGTTACCATATAACACCCAGTGCTAAACCCCACAAGTGTCCTCCTCCATGACCATCACCCCCCTTCCCCTCCTCCCCACCCCCATCAGATCTCAGTTTGTTCGCAGCATTCAAGAGTCTCTCATGGTTTCCCCGCCTCCCTCTCCTCCACTATTTTCCCCCCTTCTTCTCCCTCATGGTCCTCTGCTAAGTTCCACCTAATCCTCCTATACGTGCAAACATATGGTATCTGTCCTTCTCTGCCAGACTTATTTCGCTCAGTATAACACCCTCAAGGTCCATCCATGTTGCTACACATGGCCAGATTTCATTCTTTCTCGTTGCCATGTAGTATTCCATCGTATAGATAAACCCCATCTTCTTGATCCATTCGTCCGTTGATGGACACTTAGGCTCTTTCCATGATTTGGCTATTGTTGAGAGTGCTGCTATGAACATTGGAGTACTTGTGCCCCTATGCATCAACACTCCTCTATCCCTTGGGTAAATTCCTAGCAGTGCAATTCCTAGGTCCTAGGGGAGTTCTATTGTTAATTTTTGAGGAACCTCCACACTGTTTTCCAGAGTGGCTGCACCAGTTGACATTCCCAACAGTGTAGGAGGGTTCCCGTTTCTCCACATCCTCGCCAGCATCTAGAGTCTCCTGATTTGTTCATTTTTTCCACTCTGACCGGTGGGAGGTGGTATCTCAGTGTGGTTTTGATTTGTATTTCCCTGATGAGGAGGGATGCTGAGCATCGTTTCATGTGTCTGTTGGCCATCTGGATGTCCTCTTTGGAGAAGTGTCTGTTCATGTCTTCTGCCCATTTCTTCACTGGATTGTTTGTTTTTCGGGTGTGGAGTTTGGTGAGTTCCTTATAGACTTTGGATACTAGCCCTTTATCTGATATGTCATTTGCAACTATCTTTTCCATTCCATCAGTTGCCTATTAGTTTTATGGATTGTTTCCTTTGCCATGCAGAATGTTTTAATCTTGATGAGATCCCAGTAGTTCATTTTTGCTCTTGATTCCCTTGCCTTTGGGGATGTGTCAAGTAAGAAATTGCTGCGGTGGAGGTCAAGGAGGTTGTTTCCTGCTTTCTCTTCTGGGGTTTTGATAGTTTCCTGTCTCACGTTCAGGTCCTTTATTCATTTTGAGTTTATTTTTGTGTATGGTGTGAGAAAATGATCTAGTTTCGTTCTTCTGCATGTTGCTGCCCAGTTCTCACAGCACCATCTGTGAAAGAAGCGGTCTTTTTTCCATTGGATACTCTTTCCCGCTTTGTCAAAGATTAGTTGGCTGTATACTTTTGGGTCCACTTCTGAGTTCTCAATTCTGTTCCATTGGTCTATGTGTCTGTTTTTGTGCCATTACCATACTGTCTTTATGATGACAGCTTTGTAGTAGAGGCTAAAGTCTGGGGTGGTGATGCCTCCCATTTTGGTTTTCTTCTTCAATACTACTTTAGCTAGTAGGGTCTTTTGTGGTTCCATATAAATATTAGGATAGTTTGTTCTAGTTTAGAGAAGAATGCTGGTGCAGTTTTGACTGGGATAACATTGAATGTGCAGATTTCTTTGGGTAGTACTGACATTTTAACTATATTTATTCTTCCAATCCATGAGTATGGAATATTATTCCATTTCTTTGCTTCTTCTTCAATTTCCTTCATAAGTTTTCTATAGTTTTCATCATACAGATCTCTTATATCTTTGGTTAGGTTTATTCCTCGGTATTTTGGGTTTTTTTTTTTTGTGCAATTGTGAATAGGATCAGTTTCTTGATTTCTCTTTCTATTGCTTCATTGTTGGTGTATAAAAATGCAACCAATTTCTGTTACATTGATTTGGTACCCTGCAACTTTGCTGAATTCTTGGATCAGTTCTAATAGGTTTCTGGTGTAGTCTCTTGGGTTTTCTATGTAGAGAATCATGTCGACTGAGAAAAGTGAAAGTTTGACTTCTTCCTTACCAATTCTGATGCCTTTTATTTCCTTTTGTTGTCTGATGGCTGATGCTAGGACTTCCAGCACTATGTTAAACAGCAGTGGTGAGAGTGGACATCCCTGTCGTGTTCCTGATCTCAGGGGGAAAGCTCTCAGTTTTTCCCCATTGAGGATGATGTTAGCTGAGGGCTTCTCATAGATGGCTTTTATGATGTTTCAGTAAGTTTCTTCTATCCCGACTTTCTCGAGGGTCTTTTTTAAGAAGGGATGCTGTATCTTGTCAAATGCTTTTTCTCCATCTATCGATAGGATCAATGGTTTTTATCTTTTCTTTTGTTAATGTGATGTATCACATTGATTGATTTGCTAATATCGAACCAGCCCTGTAACCCAGGAATGAATCCCACTTGATCTTGGTGGGTGTTTCTTTTTATGTGCTGTTGGATTTGATTTGCAAGTATCTTATTGAGGATTTTTGCATCCGTATTCATCGAGCATATTGGCCTGTAGTTCTCTTTTTCTGCTAGGTCTCTGGCTTGGGAAGCAAAGTGATGCTGGCTTTCTAAAATGAGTATGGAAGTTTTCCTTTGATTTCTATTTTTGGGAATAGCTTGAGAAGAATGGGTATTAATTCTGTTTTAAATGTCTGGTAGAATTCCCCACAGAAGCCATCTGGCCCAGGGCTCTTATTTGTTGGGAGATTTTGGACAACTGATTCGATTTCCTCACCAGGTATGGGTCTGTTCAGATTTTCTATCTCTTCCTGTGTGAATTTTGGTAGTGCCTGTGTGTTTAGGAATTTGTCCATTTCTCCTAAGTTGTCCAATTTGTTGGCATATAATTTTTCATAGTATTCCCTGATAATTGCTTGTATTTCTGAGGGGTTGGTTGTAATAAGTCCTTTTTCATTCATGATTTTGTATATTTGAGAGCTCTTTCTTTTCTTTTTGAGAAGCCTGTCTAGAGGTTTGTCAATTTTGTTTATTTTTTCAAAAAACCAACTCTTGGTTTCATGGATCTGTTCAACTGTTTTTGTTTTTGGTTCCTATATTGTTTATTTCTGCCCTGATTTTTATTATTTCTCTTCTCCTACTGGGATTGGGGTGCTCCTGTTGCTCTCACTCTAGTTCTTTTAGGTGCGTTGTTACATTTTGTACTTGCACTTTTTCTAATTTCTGGAAATAGGCTTGGAGTGCAATGTACTTTCCTCTTAGGACTGCCTCTGCCACATCCCATAGAGTTTGGATTATTGTATTTTCATTTTCATTTGTTTCCCTATATTTTTTAATTTATCTCTAATTGCCTGATTGGCCCATTTGTTCTTTAGTAGGCTGTTCTTTAACCTCAATGTTTTTGGAAGTTTTCCAGACTTCTTACTATGATTGATTTCAAGGTTCATAACCTTGTGATGTGAACGTATGCATGGTATGATCTCCATTCTTTTCTATTTATTGAGGGCTGCTTTATGCCCCAGTATGTGATCTCTCTTGGAGAATGTGCCATGTGCACTTGAGAAGGAAGTGAATTCCATGGCCTCAGGATGTACAGTTCTGAATATATCTGTCAGATCCATTTGGTTCAATGTGTCATTCAAGTCCATTGTGTCTTTCGTGATTTTCTGTCTAGATGATCTATCCAATGCTGTAAGTGGAGTATTAAAGTCCCCTGCTATTAGTACAATATTATCCATAAGGTTGTTTCTGTTTGTGATTGTTTTATATATTTAGTTGCTGCCATATTCAGTGTGTAAACATTTATCATTGTTAGCTCTTCCTCATGGATAGACCCTGTAATTATTATATAATGCCCTTCTTCATCCCTTGTTGCTATCTTTACTTTAAAGTCCAGTTTGCCTGATATAAGTATAGCAACTCCAGCTTTCTTTTGACTTCCAGTAGCATGATATACATTTCTCCATCCCCTTACTTTCCATCTGAAGGTGTCCTCAGGTCTAAAATGAGTGTGTTGTAGGCAGAAAAATAGATGGATTTTGGGTTTTTTTTTTTTTTTATCCTTTCTGCTACCCTATGTCTTTTGATTGGAGCATTCAGCCCATTTACATTCAGTGTTATTATTGAATAATATGGGTTTAGAGTCATCGTGTCTCGTGTGGGATTCATGCTTGTGGTGATGTTTCTGGTATGTTGCATTCTTTGCAACATTTCCCTCAAGAGAGTCCCCCTCATGATTTCTTGGAGGGCTGGTTTAGTGGTGATGAATCTTTCATTTTTTGTTTATTAGGAAAGACTTTTATCTCTCCTTCTATTCTGAATGAGAGGCTTGCTGGATAGAGGATTCCTGGCTGCATATTTTTCTGTTCATCATATTGAAGATCTCCTGCCATTCCTTTCTGGCCTGCCAAGTTTCAGTAGATAGGTCTGTCACCACTCTGATAGGTTTCCCTTTGTATGTTAGGGCCCTTTTATCCCTAGCTGCTTTCAAAAGTCTCTCTTCGTCCTTACATTTTGTAAGTTTCACTATGATATGTCATGCAGAAGATGGATTCAAGTTAAGTCTGAGGGGAAGTTCTCTGTGACTCTTGCAGTTTAATGTCTGTTTCCTTCCCCAGATTGGGGAAGTTCTCAGCTATAATTTATTCAAGGACTCCTTCAGCACCTTTCCCTCTCTCTCCCTCTTCTGGAATTCCTTTTTTACAGATACTCTGTTTGATTGTATCAGTGAGCTCTCAAACTCTCCTTTTGTGTTCCTGAATCGGTTTCTCTCTCTTTTGCTCGGCTTCCTCTTTTTCTATAATTGTGTTTACTAAATCACTAATTCTCCTTTCTGCCTCTTCAATCCATGCATTGCATGCCTCCATTTTATTATGTATCTCACTTATAGCATTTTGTAATTCATCACAACTATTTTAATTTGCCAAATGTTTTTAATGCACATTTTTAAAGGAATGTTTCTTTTTTTTTCTTTTTACAAAGAGTTTATTGTCAAATTGGTTTCCATATAACACCCAGTGCTCATTCCCACAAGTGCCCTTGTCCATGCCCATCTCCCCCCTCCCGCCAACATCCATCAGTCCTCAGTTTGTTTCTTAGCATTCAAGAGTCTCATGGTTTGCCTCTCTCCCTTTCCCCCACCATTTCCGCCCTTCTTCTCCCCCTTGTTCCTCCGTCAAGTTCCTCCTAATCCTCCTATACGTGCAAACATATGATATTTGTCCTTCTCTGCCTGACTTATTTCACTCAGCATAACACCCTCAAGGTCCACCCATGTTGCTACACATGGCCAGATTTCATTGTTTCTCATTGCCATGTAGTCATCACAACTATTTTTAAGCTCCATAGTCTTTGTAGCAGTAGCTTCTCTGATGTTCTCCATGCTTTTTTCAAGCCCAGCGATTAATTTTATGACTAGTGTTCTAAATTCTTGTTCAGTTATGTTGCTTCTATCTGTTTTGAGCAGTTCTTTAGCTGTCATTTCTTTCTGGAATTTCTTTGGAGGAGAGTTCTTCTGTTTCATCATTTTGGTTAGGTTTCTATCTCTTGTTAATTTAAAAGGTTGTTATGCACTCTGCCCCTGTGGGTGCTGCTGTATTAAAAAGAGGGCTCTTTGACTGTCCAGGGCCTGTCCATTCAGAAGTGTTCTTTGAATGGTATCTCTTGGTTTCTCTTGTTGAGACTTTGGTTATGTTATTTCCCTACTCATAGTGGTATTTAGGACTCTCCACCCTGTGTACTTTGGCTTGTTTCTTGAGGTAGCCATACTTATGAGGTTGTCTTCCCAAACTCGTATGGCTTAGTGTCCTATGACTTCAGGCCTTCTCTATTTGAGAGATGTGTGCAAATTGCACAGAGGTCCCTACTTCTCTGCCATCTTGCCTCTCCCTTTGTTTTAATTTTTTAAATGTTTATTTTTTGAGAGTGTGTATTTGTGTGAGAACAGGGGAGGGGCAGAGAGAGACACAGAATCTGAAGCAGGCTCTGAGCTGTCAGCACAGAGACCAGTGCAGGGCTTGAACTCACAAACTGTGAGATATGACCTGAGCCATCCCGGCACCCCTCAAACTAAATTTCTAAGAAATTTCTTTAGAATTATTTGTAAGACAAGTCTGAAAGCAACATATTTTTATTTGATTTCATTTTTGATATTTTTGTTGGATACAGGTTTTTTGGTTGGCAGAATTTTTTCTATGAACACTTTAAATACATTATCTTACTGCCTGCTGACGTAAGTTGTTTCTGCTGAAAATTCAGGTGTTAATCTTATCAGGGTTTATTTGTAGAGAAATCATTTATCTCCGGCTGCTTTCAAGGTTTTCTCCTTGCCCGTGATGTTCTGCATTTTTATTATGATGTGTCTATCTGTAGGTCTCTTTGTGTTTATACTACCTACAGTTTAAGTTCCCTGGGTATGTACATCATTGGTTTTCACTAAATTTGGGATCTCTCCAGCCATTAATTCTTTTCCTTTTTACACTCTCCTTCTGGTACTCCCATTTTATGTACGTTGGCATGTCTAATGATGTCCCACATTTCTCTAAAGGTGTGTTCATTTTTCTTCATTCTTTTTTCTGCCCGTTCAAATCTATTGCTGAGCCCCTCTAATTTTTATTTCAGCTATTATCACTTTCAACTCCAGATTTTCCTTTGGTAATATTTTTAAAATTTCTAAGTATTGATATTCTTTATTTGACATCTCATCTACTTCCCTTCTTATGTTTATCTTTTCTTCTGAGAACATATTTATAATGGCTGAATTGATTTATTTTGTTTACTCTGGCCTCTTGTTACTCCCACAGACAGTTTTTGTTGCTGCCTTTTATTTCAGTGTCTGGCTCATACTTTACTATTTCCTTGCATGCCTTATAACTTTTGCTAGGAACTGGACATTTTAGATAATGTTGCAATTCTAAATACTGGTTCCTCACTTTGAGGCTTATTATTATGTGTTTAGTGATGGGTTGGGTTAATTTAGAAAGATCTGTTCCTTCCCCCCAAACACACCCAGTATTAAGCTTCTGCTGTTGCTTCTTTAGGTGGTATAGCATTATGTGATGACAGTGGTACAGATGGAGTCCTCATTTATTCTTTCCTTAAATAAATTTGGTGGCTAAACTCCACTAATTGCAGGCCAGGATTGCATTACTGTTTTCAACTGTGCTCTGGTGCATAAATTTCTTTTAATGGTATAGGTTCAAAGTGTACAAATTAAAAACTGTTATACGTATACATTGTGAAATAACCATAATCAAGCTAATTCATAATCTCTATAGTATTGAATCTGTCAAACAATATATGATTCACCTGGTTTTTGTAGTGCTTTTAAAGCCCTATAAACCCTGCATCCATCACAAACAAATGTACAATAGATTATAGTGAAGATTAACTAAATTTCTATACCTTCCAGAATGTGTAGTGTACTTAGTGTACAAAAAGTAACAGATTTTTGTTCTCCTCCATTCCTCCTTTCATGTCAATATTCTTCATGGCCAATCAATGCTACTTCTTGACACCAAATGCTGCATCCTGCACTCTGACTTTCCTGGTAATTAGAAACATCATATAAATGATACTTAACCCAGGAAAACACCATGGCCATTTTATTACCTAGTGCATTATTAAGTGTATAGATTAAAGAAAGGGTCATGGGAATCCATCATTTCATATTCACTCCCAAACAGAAAATTTTACCAGCAAATGTTAGTTAATCCCTGAACTGCTCTCATTGTTGGAGGAGAATATAAATGATACTTTACACAGCTGTTTTAAATAGATTTCTTCATCCTCTATGTTCAGCACATCTTCAGCTTCCTCCATCTCTTTGACAACCAAATGCAGTTTGCTCTATCTTGTAGTTTCTAGTTGCTGCCATATTCTTCCTATGGGCTGCTTTTCCTTATTGGTTCCAATTAACTGACCCTTAGCATCTGTTTTTCCCTGGAATGTTGTCCTTCAAGTTTTACTTAGCTATGCATTAGTAGTATCAGCTTTTGATAATAGCAGTAATGGCAACTAACATTTATTAAGCTTTTATATTATCAAACTAAAGTGTGGTTCTAACATCATGTGGTGGGTACTACTAGTCCCTCATTTTCACATAAGGAAATGGAGGCCCATATAGGTTAAATTACTTCTCCAGTGTCTTAGTAGGAATTTGACAAAGTTGAAATTTGGAGACAGGTCTATGTAACTAAAACCTCATTCTATTAACAAATACCACTTAATATAGACTTATTCCACCCTTTCACCTGCTCCTGTTCTTAGGTCTCAAAGCTTCAGCCCAGGTTACGATTCTGCACCTTCCATCACCTTCCTCTCCTCACTTATTTACAACCAGCATTCAGGGGAATACTTTTCATACCATTTTCCTATACATCAACAAAGGGACTATGCAGTGAATAGAGAAGGAGGTAGATATTAGAAGGATTTTCTTCAACCAATTGAGCTCTAACTGTGTTTCTAAGCTGAGAAAAGGATGCCAGAAAGAGACTGAAGACACAGGAAAGAGGATAATTGATGGAATATGTTACTTCTTCCAATGAAAATTATAATTCTTTGGTGCTGGGAATAACTTAGGGAGCTCTTATTAGCACAGTTCTAATATGAAACCAGCTGCAGGCCTAAAAGCATGGCATTCTGATGAAACAAATTTATAAGAAAAAATATATAAAGCGAACTATTTAAAGATGGCTTGTTTGAAATGACGCCAACATTAACTTAATAGCAATTTTAAATGTTAAAGTGAAAGATTGTAAGGATTGTTTTTAGAACTATTATTGTACTTACTATAATACATCATTTTGCCAAAAATATTCCTGAAACTGAGCAATTTAAGAAGCTATTTTGGAAACTAATTGCAAAGAGTTTCCATTAAAACAGTTTCATTTTCTTTTTTTCATTAAAAACTCAAGTAAATACAGTCATACATAGAATATTATTGATCATAAGACACATCACACAGTATAATAAAACCATAGATGAGACTTTGGCACACAAAGCAAATTTAATTTTGTTATTGAGGATTCTTTCATTTTTTTCTAAAGTAAGATATCAAGTCTTATTCATTTTGTGAATTATATTCAACGGATAGCCACAAAGTTGTCCATTCACTGGACTAACAAATCAGATATGCTGGTTAACCTTTTAACCTCGTTTTCTTTTATTAGATGAAGCAAATCCAACAGCCATTCATGTCATACAGAGTGTCAGGAGCTACTACCATGAACTACTTACATTTCTTGCTCCCTCCCTCTCAACCAGTCATTAGTCTGTAATTGTGCTCTCTTGCAAGTTAATGGTCCTGTCACACCCAAGGACTGGATCATCTGAGAATGATAAAAGAATAAAAAGTAGCTTAGATTCTCTATCAAGAATAATGGAGAATATGTACACAAATACAGTATTTTGCATACATTTCAAGGGGGATAAAACTCCATCTGCAGCTGACCCATAAATCTTCTACAGGTCACTTAAGAATTATTATAGAAGGTTTTTCTGGCCCTGTCTCTCTGTTTATGTTCACAGTCCAGAATGAGAAAGCAGAAAAAAAGGAAGGCTATTGTGGTACAACAATGTATCCTACTATCAAAGAATGAGTTTTTAGGTTGAAAGGGCCACCAAATGTCTAGCAAAAGGAAGGAAAATGAAATTATGAGACATCATCAAGAAATTTCAGGATACTAATGATAAAGAGAAAAGCTTCCTTGTAGCAAGCAGTCAGAATGCTTTGGGCTTATGAAAAGAAAGGGAATTCTCATTCAAACTTGCTTAATCAAATTAATTCTTTTAATAAAATATAGGAGTAGGGTAGCTTCCAGTAAGAGTATGATCAGAATCTCGGTTGAGGTCAAGGAACTCAGTTCTGTCTGCCCCGCTCTCCCCTAAATCTGATTTCCTTAATGTACACAAGATAGTTAACAGTAGCAATGAAGGCTACAGTTTTTTTTTAAAAAAGTTTTAAAGATATTTATTTTTGAGAGAGGGAGACATGGAATCCAAAGCAGGCTCAGAGCTGTCAGCATGGAGCTCGACAAAGGGCTTGCACTCATGAACTGTAAGATCATGATCTGAGCTGAAGTCAGATGCTCAACTGACTGAGTTACCCAGGCACCTCTGAAAGCTACAAATTTTATGGTTCACATTCAGAAGGAGAGTTAGGGCCCTTTCCAATAATGTTTTAGAAGTCCTCTGCTTCATTTTGATGCAGTAATTAATGTCACATAACCATTTCTGGGACAATATTGGCAGATAGGGGAATGCCATTAGCTGGTTGTCTTAAATTCTTATGAAACTGAGGATGAGATAAATACCTGAACAAATTTTGGGTGAGTGGATGTTAGGTAGGCAACAATACCTATTGCAGTTACAGGTTAAAAAAAAAAAGGAACACTGAAGGATGGGGAATCTGAATGGTATTGGATGCTCAAGAGCAACAGTAGAATTTAAAACAGACTAAGATGGTGGAGTAGAAGGATGACCTTATGCTTGCCTCGTCCCTCAAACAAGGCTAGATAATTATCAAATCATTCTGAACATCAGGAAATCGATCTGAGGACTAAGAGAACAAACTGCACAACTAGAGAGAGAGAAAAGAGGCCACATCATGGAAGGTAGGTGGTGTGGTGATATGACTTTTTTCTCCCTCAAATCTCTGAGTGCGGTGGATGAGATAGAGCCCTGATCAGAGAGAGATAAAGCAGTATGCAGGGAAATTCACAAGAAAAACACTTCTCCAAAGCTGTTGACTGGGAAAATGAGATGGGGTGATTATTGCCAGTTTTTATAAGCAGCAGAGCTGAAAGTCTGAAGTTTTAGAAGTCTGTGCCATCACCAGGGTTGACCTGGTGGGCTTAGAAGTGCTCCTGTGGAGAAGGAGAGGCCCAGAAGGGGACAGTAGGCTCTGAGGATACTCTGAGTTGCACTGAGGGAGACAGTTCCCCTTCGTGGAGTGCATTTGGGAGAGGCAGCAATGCCTCTCGGGGGACAAAATAGCTGAGAGATGCCATTGAGCTGCCCTGTTCATTTGCACACAAGCAGAGATGCCTGCGAAGGGTAGCTAACCTGGATGCTGACCTTTTTTTAATGCATTATGATGAAATCTAAGGCCTTGTATGGTCGTACCAGCCATAGTATGGGTCTGCACCATGCCAGGTCCCTAAAATGTGGAGTTTTGAAACGCAAACTTAAGAGTCTGAGAACAAGAGAGGGGAAAAAGGGGGTAGAAGGTTTATTTGAGCAAATTATAGTTGAAAATTTTCCTAATCTGGGAAAGAAAGAGACCTCCAAACACAGAAGGCACAGAGAACTCTCACCAAAATCAACAAAAGCTGGCCAACACCAAGACGTAGTGTAGTAAAAATTGCAAAATATAGAGAAAAGGAAAGAATCCTGAAAGCAACAAGGGAAAAGAAATCCCTAACTTACAAGGGAAGACAAATCACGTCAGTATCAGAGGTCTCCACAGAAACCTGGCAAGCCAGAAGGGAGTGGCATGATATATTCAACATGCTGAATGGGAAAAATATGCAGCCAATAATCCTTTATCCAGATGAACAAAAATTAAAGGAGTTTGTGACCACTAAACCAGCCTGGCAAGAAATATTAAAGAGGGCTCTTTGGGAAAGATGAAACACAACAAAGACTGGAAAGGAATAGAGAAAATCTCCAGAAACAACTTTACAGGTAATGCAATGGCACTAAATTCATACCTATCAATAATCACTCTGAACATAAACGGAGTAAATGCTCCCATCAAGATACATATAGTGTCAGAATGGATAAAATACAACATCCACCTATATGCTGCCTACAAGAGATTCATTTTATTTTATTTTTAAATATTTTTATTTATTTCTAGGAAAGAGAGAGAGAGAGACAGCATGAGCAGGGGAGGGTCAGAGAGAGAGGGAGTCACAGGCTCCAGGCTCTGAGCTGGCAGTCAGCACAGAGCCCGACGTGGGGCTCGAACCCACGAACTGCGAGATCATGACCTAAGCAAAAGTCGGATGCTTAACCGACTAAGCCACCCAGGTGCCCCAAGAGATTCATTTTAGGCCTAAAGACATTGCAACATTGAAAGTGACAGGATGGAGAACAAGCAATCATGCTAATAGATGTCAAGAGAAAGCTGGAGTAGTCATACTTATATCAGACAAACTAGATTTTAAATTTGTTTTTAATGTTTTATTTATTTCTCAGAGAGAGACAGCATGAACAGGGGAGGGTCAGAGAGAGAGGGAGATACAGAATCTGAAACAGGCTCCAGGCTCTGGGCTAGCTGTCAGCACAAAGCCCAACATGGGGCTCGAACCCACGAACTGTAAGATCATGACCTGAGCCGAAGTTGGACGCTTAACCGACTGAGACACCCAGGCACCCCATAGACAAACTAGATGTTAAACCAAAGACTGTAACAAGAGATGAAGATGGGCATTATAGCACAATTAAGGGATCTATCCAAAAACATCTACCAATTGTACATATTTATGCCCCCAGTTTAGAGACACAGGAATATTTAAATCAGTTAATAACAAACTAAAGCAGAGCACTTTGGTGGCTCAGTTGGTTAAGTGCCTGACTTTTGATTTCGGCTCAGGTCATGATCCCAGGGTTGTGGGATTGAGCCCTGCATTGGGCTCCATGCTGAGTGTGGAACCTGCTTAAGAGTCTCTCTCTCTCCCTGCAAGATAAAATAAAAATAAACTCATTGATAATAATAACAGGGGACTTTAACATCCTACTTACAGCAATGAACCAATTATCTAAAGAGAAAATCAACAAGGAAACAATGACTTTGAGTGACACACTGGACAAGATGAACTTAACAGATATATTCAGAACATTTCATCCTAAAGCAGCAGAATACACATTCTTTTCAAGTGCACAGGGGACAGTCTCCAGAATAGATCACATATTGAGTTACAAATCAGTCCTTAACAATTACAAAAAGATCAAGATCATACCATGCATATATACAGACCATAAGGCTATGAATGGTGAAGTGAACCACAAGAAAAAAAATGTGGAAAGACCACAAACACATACAGGTTAAAATACATTCTACTAAAGAATGAATGGATTAACCAGGAAAATAACGAATAAATTAAAAAAATAAATGGAAACACAACAGCCCAAAACATTTGGAATGCAGTAAAAGCAATCATAGAGGGAAGTATGTAGCAAGACAGGCCTACTTCAAGAAGCAAGGAAAGTCTCAAATACAAAAACCCAACCTTAAACTTAGAGGAGCTACAAAAGCAAATTAAGCCTAAAGCCATCAGAAGAAGGGAAATAAAGATTAGAGCAGAAATGAGTGTTATAGAAACAAACAAAAATGGTAACAGATCAATGAAAATAAGAACTAGTTCTTTGAAAGAATTAATAAAATTGATAAGCCCCTTGCCAGACTTAAAGAGAAAGGACTCAAATAATTAAAATCACAAATGAGAGAGGTGAAATAACAACAAACACCCCATAAATACAATGATAAGAGAATGTTATGAAAAATTATATGCCAACAAATTGGACAATATGGAAGAAATGGATAGATTCCTAGAAACATAAACTACCAAAACTGGAACGGGAAGAAATAGAAAATTTGAACAGATCCATAACTAGCAAAAATTGAATCAGTAATCAAAAATCTCCCAGCAAACACAAGTCCAGAACCAGATGGCTTCCCAGGGGAATTCTACCAGCTATTTAAAGAAGAGTTAGTATCTATTCTTCCCAAACTCTTCCAAAAATATAAGTGGAAAAAAAATTTCCAAACTCATTCCATAAGGCCAGCATTGCCTTGATTTCCAAACCAGAAAAAGGCCCTACTAAAAAGGAGAATTACATGCCAATATCTCTGATGAATATGGATGCAAAAATTCTCAACAAGATAGTAGAAAATCAAATACAACAGTCCATTAAAAGAATCATTCACCACAATCAAGTGGGATTTCTTCCTGGGCTGTAAGGGTGGCTCAGTATTCACAAATCAGTCAACATGTTATACCACATTAATAAAGGAAAGGATAAGAACCGCATAATCCTGTCAATAGTTGCAGGAAAAGCATTTTACAAAGTACAACATCTGTTCTTGACAAAAACTCAACAAAGTAGGGGTAGAAGGAGCATACCTCAACATTTGAAAGGCCATATATGAAAACCGCACAGCTAATGTCTTCCTCAATGAAGGAAAAACTGAGAGCTTTTTTTCCTCTATGGTCAGGAACAAGACAGAGATGTCTGCTGTCACCACTGACATTAAACACAGTACTGGAAGTCTTAGCCTCACTAATCAGGAAACAAAAGAAATAAAAGGCATCCAAATCAGCAAGGAAGAAGTCAAACTTCCACTATTTGCAGATGATATGGTACAATATATATATATATAGAAAACCCAAAAGACTCCACCAAATAATTGCTAGAACCGATACGTGAATTCAGCAAAGGCGCAGGATATAAAATCAATGTACAAAAATCTGTATACTATCATATATACCAATAATGAAGCAGCAGAAAGAGAAATCAAGAAATCTATCCCATTTGCAATTATGCCAAAAACCACAGGAGACCTAGGAGTAAACTCAACCAAAGAAGGTAAAAGATCTGTACCCTGAAAACTCTAATGTACTGATGAAAGAAATGGAAGATGATGCAAAGAAATGTAAAAACATTCCATGCTCATGGATTAGAAAAACAAATATTGTTGAAGTGTCTATACTACCCAAGGCAATCTCCACATTTAATGCAATCCCTATCAAAATATCACCATCAATTTTCACAGAGAACAAACAATCCTAAAATTTGTATGAAACCACAAAAGACCTGAATAGCCAAGGCAATCTTGAAAAAGGAAAGCAAAGCTGCAGGCATCACAATTCTGGATTTCAAGCTATATTACAAAGCTGTAGTCATCAAGGTATATGGTACTGACACAAAAACAGACACCTAGATCAATGGAACAGAATACCAAACCCAGAAATGGACCCACAATGATCTGGTCAACTAATCCTCAAAAAGCAGAAAATAATATCCAATGGCAAAAAGACAGTCTCTTCAACAAATGGTGATGGGAAATCTAGAACATTCTCTTACACCATAGACAAAAATAAATTCAAAATGGCTGAAAGACCTAAATACTAGACAGGAAACCATCAAAATCCTAGAGAAGAACATAGGCAGCAACTTCTTTGACCCTAGCTATAGCAACTTCTTACCAGACACATAGCCAGAGACAAGGGAAACAAAAGCAAAAATAAACTGTTAGGACTTTATCAAAATAAAAAGCTTCTGCACAGTGAAGGAAATGACCAACAAAAGTAAAAGACACCTTATGAATTGGGAGTAGATATTTGCAAATGAGGTATCTGATAAAGCATTAGTATCCAAAATCTCTATTTAAAAAAACTTCTCAAACTCAACACCCCCCAAAAAACTAAATAACCCAGTTAAGAAATGGGCCGAAGACATGGATAGACATTTTTCCAAAGAAGACATCCAGATGGCCAACAGACACATGAATGAAAACATATCATCAGGAAAATACAAATCAAAACCATGATGAGATACCACCTCACACCTATTAGAATGGCTAACATTTACAACACAGAAAACAACAGATGTTGGCGAGGATGTGGAGAAAGGGGAACCCTTTTGCACTGTTGGTGGGAATGTGAACTGGTACAGCCACTCTGGAAAACAGTATGGAGGTTCCTCAAAAAATTAAAAATATAACTACCTATGACTCAGCAATTGCACTGCTAGGTATTTACCCAAAGGATACAAAATACTGATTCAAAGGGATACATGCATCTCAATGTTTACAGCAGCATTATGAATAGTAGCCAAGCTATGGAAAGAGCCCAAATGTCCACCAACTGATGAATGGATAGAGAAGTGACATATATTACTCAGCCATTAAAAAGAATGAAATCTTGTTATTTGCAATGATGCAGATGGCGCTGCAGTGTATTATGCTAAGTGAAATAAGTCAGTCTGGAAAGACAAATACCATATGATTTCACTCATATGTGGACTTTAAGAAACAAAACAGATGAACATAGAGGAAGGGAAAAATAGAGGTAATCAAGTCACAAGAAACTCTTAACTATAGAGAATAAACCGGGTTGATGGAGAAGTGGGAGGGGGATGGGCTGAATTGGTGATGGTATTAAGGAGGGCACTTGTGCTGGGCACTGGGTATAATATGTAAGTGATAAATCACTAAATTATTATTTTTTAAATTTATTAATTTACATTCATGTTAGTTAACCTACAGTGTATTATTGGTTTCAGTAATAAAACCCAGTGAATGATTTATCACTTACATGAAACACCCGGTGCTCATTCAAAGTGCCTTCCTTAATGCCCATCACCCAATACTGACATTACACTAAATGTTAACTAACTACAATTTAAATACAAATTTGAAAAAAAAATTAGACTACAATAACAGTTTCAAAATGGTCAGGGGAAATAATTTCCCATGTAAAAGCCCATCCTCACTCCATTCTGGTTAAAGAAAGATATAATAAATTTTTAAGTCTAAAACAATTTACCTTTTAAGTATTATTTTCAGGAGGTTCCTTAAAAATGTTTTCTACTGGGGTGCCTGGGTGGCTCAGTTGGTTAAACATCTTACTTTAGCTCAGGTCATGATCTCACAGATTGTGAGTTCGAGCCCCACATCAGGCTCTCTGTTGTCAGTGTAGAGCCTGCTTTGGATCCTCTATTCCCCTCTCTCTGCACCTCCTCTGCCATACACATTCTCTCTCTCTCTCTCTCTCTCTCTCAAAAATTAACATTAAAAAATTTTTTAAAAAACTTAAAAATGTGTTTTACCAAAGTAAAGGGTGCCTCAAGAATGAGGGAGAAATGGGATCCATGAAACAGTGAGATCACAATAGACAGACCCAAAAGAAAGTTCCAAGATGACAACTGCAATGGGTCTAGAGTGTAACCAGTCCAAATTGAAACAAAAGACTATAATGGCCCACAAAGGAAGACTGGAGGAAAATACAAGGTCATTGTACTCTACCTGGTTCTGCAGTGCATCAATTTTATGGACTTGGTGATAGTTGATATTACCGATATCTTTGAGGGGGCCTAATAAATACCCCTTCTTTTTCCTATATAGAATCTAAACAAATTGAGAAATAAAGAACAGCAGAGTAGAGTAGAATTATTACTTATAAAAGTGGAGGATATAGCTTAGCGTAAGAGTAATGTGGACCTCTTAACTAAATCCCAAGTGAGCTTGCCAACACACTCACAGTAACATTGGATAAGGCAAGCCTCTCCCCCACAGAAAAAGCAAAGTACACCCAGAAGGAGCACGAGCAAACAGAACTTACTGTGGACAGCTCATTCTGAAGAGGAAGAAAGTCAAATATGAGTAGAAAATGTTCCTTTATTTTTCTAAGTTTATCTGTCAAATAAGTCACCTCTCCTGTGTGGAGTAAATAGCAGGAAACAAGTGGGACTCCATCCACTTTGAAAGACACAGAAAAGGAGAATAAGCAGTCTACAAACAATTTAATTAGAAATTTAAATTTAAACTATCTTGGGTAAAATGGCAAGGATGGAGGCGATAAATGAGGAATAGGGGCATCAAGGAAGCTAAAATTTGTCTTTCATAATAATAGCAGTAGAAAATGTACAAGTATATTGTTTACAAGTATACTGAGGTGAGTGCCAAGATATAAAAATCGGTTGCATAATGAACTATCAAATGGGAAATCAAGAAAATAATATCTAGAAATAAACAACCTGTACACTGAAAAGACACTGGAAGAAATTGAAGATGGGGCACCTGGGTGGCTCAGTTGGTTAACCATCCAACTTCAGCTCAGGTCATGGTTTGTGAGTTTGAGCCCCATATCGGGCTCTGTGCTGACAGCTCAGAGCCTGGAACCTGCTTCAGATTCTGTGTCTCATTCTCTCTCTCTGCCCCTCTCCCACTTGTACACGGTCTCTATCTCTCAAATATAAATAAATGTAAAACAAAATTATAAAATAAAAATTAAAGATGACACAAAGGGAAAAATATTCCATGCTCATGAATTAGGAGAATATTGTTAAAATATCCCCTACTAACAAAGCAATCTACAGATTCAATGCAATTCCTATCAAAATTCAAATGGCATTTTTACAGAACTCAATTCTAAAATTTATATGGAACTACAAAAGACCCTAAATAGCCAAAACAATCTTATGAAAGAAGAACAAGGCCAAAGATATCATGGTCTGATTTCAAACTATACTCCAAAGCTATAGTAATCAAAACAGTATGGCACAAAACGGACACATAGATCAATGGAAGAATAGAAAGCCCAGAAATAACCCCCCCCACACACATATATATGGTCAATTAATTTTTCACAAAGAAAAAAATATACAAAGGGAAAGGACTATCTCTTCAATAAACTGGACTGCTATTTTGCACCATGTATAAAAATTAACTCAATGGATTAAAGACTTAAACCCCTAAAAGAAAATATAGGAACAAAGCTGCCTGGCAATAATCTTAGCAATGTTTTTTGTTTTTTAATTTTTTTTTGTTTTTGTTTTATTTGTTTTGGATCTGCCTCCAAAGGCAAAGGAAAGAAAAGCAAAAATAAATGGAACTACATGAAACTAAAACGCTTCTGCATAGCAGACAGAACCATCAAAAAACTGAAAAGGCAATCTACTAAATGGGAAAATGTATTTGCAAATCATATATATAATGAGGTTAATAATCAAAATATATAAAGAACTCATATAACTCAATAGCGAAAAAGTTGGATTTAAAAATGGGCATTCCCACCAACAGTTGGTAGGAATGCAACCTGGTACAGCCACTCTGGAAAACAGTATGGAGGTTCCTCAAAAAATTAAAAATGGGACTACCCTATGACCCAGCACTTGCACTACTAGGTATTTATCTAAAGGATACAAAAGTACTGATTCAAAGGAGTACATGCACCCCAATGTTTATAGCAGTGTTATCAATAATAACCAAACTATGTAAACAGCCCATATGTCCATCGACTAATGAATGGATAAAGTTGTGGTATATGTATATATATACCAAATGAAATATTGCTCAGCGATAAAAAAAAAAAAAATGAAATCTTGCTATTTGCAACAATATGGATGGAACAAGAGGGTATTATGGTAGGCAAAAGAAGAGAAAAATATATGATTTCACTCATATGCGGAGTTTGAGAAACATAACAGATGAACACAGGGAACGGGAAGGAAAACTAAGATAAAAACAGAGACGGAGGCAAACCATTAGAGACTCTTAAATACAGGGGCGCCTGGGTGGCTTAGTCGGTTAAGCGTCTGACTTCCGCTTAGGTCATGATCTCGCGGTTCGTGGGTTCGAGCCGCGGGTGGGCTCTGTGCTGACTGCCAGCTCAGAGCCTGGAGCCAATTTCAGAGTCTGTATCTCCCTCTCTCTCTGACCCTTCCCCTGCTCACGCTGTCTCTCTCTCTCTCCTAGAAATAAATAAAAAATATTTTTTAAAAAAAGAGACTCTTAAATACAGAGAATAAACTGAGGGTTGTTGGAGGGGAAGAAGATGGGGGATAGGCTAGATGGGTAATGGACATTAAGGAGGGCACTTTTTGGGATGAGCACTAGGTAACATAAGTAAGAGATGAATCACTGGGTTCTATTCCTGAAGCCCAGACTACACTGTATGTTAGTGAACTTGAATTTAAATAAATAAATAATAAAGTAAATAAAAATGAGCAGAGGACTTGGATAGACAGTTTTCCAAAAGAGACATACAGATGGCTAACAGGTACAAGAGATGGTCATCAGTGAAATGCAAATCAAAGTCACAGTGTGATAATAGCTCACACTTCTCAGAAGAGAGATATCAAAAGATAAGACATAATAAGTGTTGGTGAGAATATGGAGAAACACTGTTGGTATGAATGTAAATTGGCACAGCTACTATGGAAAAATAGGAATATCACATGATCTAGGAATTCCACTACTGGAGTATCTGAAGAAAATAAAAACAATAATTCAAGGAAGATATATGCACCCCTAGGTTCATTGCAGCAATATTTATAATAGCCAAGTTATGGAAACAACCATTAATCAGTATATGAATATATAAAGATATGATGTTATATATATGTATATAAATAAGAGAATATATATTTATAAACATATATATATATATACACACACACAATATATATATATATATATATGTGGAATGCTACTCAGCCATAAAAAAAAAATCTTGCCATTGGCTACAACATGGGTGGACCTTGAGGGCATTATACTAAGTACTACATGATTTCACTTACATATGGAATCTTAGAAAAACAAACAAACCCCAGTCTCATAGATATAGAGAATAGATTAGTGGATGCCAACTGGTGTTGGGAGGGAGCAAAGTGGGTGAAGGATATCAAGAGGTATAATCTTGCTATTATAAGATAAACAAGTCATGGGGATGTAGGGCTCAGCATAGGCAATATAGTCAATAATATTGTATTAACCTTATATGGTGACATATGGTAACTACACTTACTGTGGTGATTATTTTGCAGTGGACAAAAGGGCAAATCACTGCTGTATACCTAAAACTAATATGTCAGTTATATCTCAGAAAAATTATGCTCTCCATTATGTCCGAAGAGAATAGCTCATTGTTTACATATGATCATGTACATAGGCAGAATTCCATCTTTTTAAAAAAATTATTTATTTCTGAGAGAGAGATAGAGACAGCGTGAGCAGGGGAGGGTCAGAGACAGAGGGAATCACAGAATCCAAAGACAGGCTTCAGACTCCAAGCTAGCTGTCAGCACAGAGCCTGACGCGGGCCTCGAACCGAAGAACCGTGAGATCATGACCTGAGCCGAAGTTGGACGCTTACCCGACTGAGCCACCCAGGCACCCCATCTTATGAAATACCATAAAAATTTGTCATAGCATAAAATTAGTACTTCATTGATATGTTAGGTTCATTTACTAAGTGAAAATGCCAATATAAGTGATGAATATGTTAATGAGGTATTTATTTTTTGAAAAAATTATAATGGAAGTTTTTGGTTGTTTTTTTGTTTTTGTTTCTGTTTTACAGTTTGCCAATTTTGAATACTCATGTTTCTAATTGCAAAAGAACTAGGGCCAGGACAGTGGTGGGTGAATATTCCTGGACTCTCTTTGATGGGAAGGAAGAACTGAGAGTTTATAGGAACAGGGGAGGAGGAAGGCTAGGACTCAGAGAGAGATGTGAAATGCAGTGTGTCGAGAGCTAGATACCACATACCTGTTTTACTGATGACTCTCACGTCAAATATTCTAATTAGATAGGACACGTTGTTCATTGTGTTCATCTTGACGACTAACACGGATTCTGATTGATTGAGTTGTTACAACTGGTATTGATTATCAATACAGCAAAATCTCATTAATTTTCACCTGATTTCTGCATTTACAAAACCAAAACTGTGAGGCTTTAGCCAGGAGAAGGCAATTGGCAGTGCCTGATTATTATTAAATATCAGGAGTGACCTCTCGGTTACCATCATGCAATCTTGCTATTTGCAGCAACAAAAGCATGCTGTGTAGAGCCCCCTCCCATAATGCTGTCCCCTATCACAGCAGAGGCAGAGAAAGGATAGATATGATTGATGTCAAGTATAGGCAGCTTTGGTAATAACTAGATATATCACTGTGATAGAAAAAGAATCTGAAGCCTAAAAAATAGTGAAAGTTCTCTTTACAGAATTTTATGGTGCATTTACTAAAACACAAAAAATTACTCTGTATATTTCACACTTGAAAATGCTTGTAGAAAAGCACCTTCACAGAAATCTATCCTTGATTAACTGCAACCCTCTTTTGTCTTTCTTTGATATTAGGGATAAGGCCTCCCCAGGCCTTTAATTCTGGTGTATGAAAGCAGAGGATATCAAGGCAAAGCGGCTTTCGTATATATCTGCATGCACATAAATATATAAAATAAACCTCATATACGTATTATAGAATATTTTTAGTCTCGACAACATAATCAACTTCACCTAGAGTGCTAAGATGGTCCCAAAGTTTGAAAAATTATGTGGCTATTACAGAAATATTTGATGCTATTTGCCTCTTCTAATTATAGAGCATTCATTGAGCCCAATGCTAGACATTATTTAAAGTGTTTTATATTTTATATCCTAGTTTATTAAAATTCAATAAACATTTACTGATCACTGCTATATGCTGGCACAATTCTAGCCACAGTGGATACAGAGGTGAACAAAACCTAGTTCTTGCCTTCATGGAATTTGAATTCAACCAGATAACCTGATAAGAAAACCAGTGTTCAATAAACTTTGCCAATCTTTTGAGAGAAATACAATTACTTTCATTCTCCATTTACAAATTAAAAAAAAATGGGGCACCTGGGTGGCTCAGTCGGTTAAGCGTCCGACCTCGGCTCAGGTCATGATCTCAGGGTTCGTGTGTTCGAGCCCCGCGTCAGGCTCTGTGCTGACAGCTAGCTCAGAGCCTGGAGCCCGTTTCAGATTCTGTATCTCTCTCTCTCTCTCTGACCCTCCCCTGCTCATGCTGTCTCTCTCTCTCTCTCTCAGAAATAAACATTAAAAAAATCCTAGAAAAAAAGAAGAAACCTGAAGGGCAGTTAATGTAATGGTAATAACCACACTATACGGTCAACTACTCAGCCTACTTGTTTCTGGTGTTACTTTCTCTAGCCTCATGAAGTTTTACCCAGCACATGTACAGTTTAGTACTTAACCATATACTCAAGAGGTCTCTTCTGTAGAGCTTTATAGGTTTCTCTCTGTGCATCTCATTCCTCTCCAATACCCTATCTACAAGTTCTAGCCACCATGGTTTCCTCAAACTCTGACCACTATCTCCTCAACTCAACAGAGCCACAGGAGTTTGCTTGGTTTCCTGCACTGTGACCTTGAACATGCATTTAGGAAATAGGCTGGGCCAATTGTAGGGCCCATTTTGATTTCTTTTTCTCAAAGATTATAGTCCTACACTGTTGTACAATATCTTAAAATCACTATTTCATATATTTTTGCCTGACTTTTTAGTTGTTATGGCAGAACAGCAATTCCTGTATCAATTAACATTTAAGGGATAGAGGTGGAAATTCTGGCATCCTATATATTTTTTAAAAATCCTACTTCAGGATTTACAGGTATTTCTTATATAAAATTGCTAATTTGGGGATTTTTTTTCCATTGAATTCATGTTAATTGCAAATATTGTTTTTTAAATGCATGGTCACAAGTGGAAAGTGTGTTTTCTTTTGCAATAGCTTCCCCTAATAGTTATTCCACTTACTTTAATCATTATGAGGATTTTCACACAACATAAATGTTTTCATAAAGATCTTAAAGGCTATGTAATAGTCAATCATATGGCTGTACCACAATTTTCTGAAATATATAAACATTGAAGGCCATATTTAATTTTCTATTTAAAGAAAGGAATATAACTAAAGGCTTTGAATCCTAGCTTCTCTTCTTACTAGTAGTATGAATTTGGACATCTTTCAAAATCAGTTTCTTAATATCAAAAATAAAAATATTATCCTTTATAGGATTATTGTGTAGATCCAATGAAACAACGTATGTAAAGCACTTACCATAGAACTATCTATTCACAATACTAAATGTTATTTATGCTCCCAGTGTATACTAGGTACTACATAGGTTTAGATAAATTGTATTATATTAATTGCTAATGAACTTGTTTGTGCCTGAGGAAAGGAGAGGTGAATTAAATGAGATAGCCAAATTACTAAGGACTTTGTTTACCATAGTGAAGAATTACTGATAGTCTTGAGGTTGATTTATTTTTCATATGTTCATATACATCAGTCTGATATTGTTAGTACATTTAATCTTTAAATTGATTTGGAAAAAATCCAAATATACATCAATTTGTTAATGGACATCTTTTCAATCTAACAAATTCTCATCGAATAAAATAGAATGGTTTTTTTGGTTTTTTTTTTAATGGTTTTTTTTTTTTTTTAATTTATTTCTGAGAGAGAGAGACAGCGTGAGCAGCAGAGGGTCAGAGAGAGAGGGAGACACAGAATCTGAAGCAGGCTCCATGCTCTGAGCTGGCTGTCTGCACAGAGCCTGACGCGGGGCTCGAACCTACTAACCGTGAGACCATGACCTGAGCCGAAGTCGGAGGCTTAACTGACAGAGCCACCCAAGCGCCCCCAAAATAGAATGTTTTATGGCTTTATCTTCATGTACTAATAGTTCTCTTCAAATTATGTTCTTTTCTAGAACTTTCACATTTTCTCTTAATTTTATTTCTCTATATTTTAAATGTTGGTAATCTGAGTGGCTTATTCTGTAATTCTATAGTGTAGCTATTAATTTTTTTAATTTCATAACCACTTTATTGAACTTCTTTAGTGTTAATAGATTATCTGTTAATTCTATTTAGTATTATAAGAAAATATATTATTATAAATATGGAATTTATTTTTTACCATTTTAATAATTCTCCCTTCTAATCTTATATCTAATCCATTCTGAAAGACAATATGAATAATGACATGTCTATCATACTCTTCCTGGATTTAATAAAAATGCCACTAGTATTTCACCAGTAAGTGTGATGTTGCCTATTGGTTTGAGATATACTCTTACGCCTAAAATGTCAACATTGTAGAAATATGTAATAGGGAAAACTGGAAACTGAAAATACCTGATAATACTACCCTGAGAGGAAAACAGTTTGGTGCATATTAAACACATTTTATGAAAACTGCTTTTAAATTTACATTCTTAGGTAAAAGTATAACAATCATGTCTACTTCGTTCTTTCTAACTGCTGTATATTATTGCATTCTATGCATATGTTACTCACAAATTTATGGCTATTTTAATTGACTCCATTATTTTGTTATCAAAAACAATGCTGCATTCAACATTCTTGCAAATTTACTTTTTGCATGTGTGTATGCATATTTTTAAATATTATCAATGTAGCTTTAATATTTAAAAAGATATTACCTCTCAGAGTTTGCATTTTCTGAAAGGCTTGTACACTTAAGTTTCCTCAACCTACGGAGTTGACTGAATTTATTGCTTCTGGTGGATACTGGACACTGCCTTGAAAAAGAAGCCATTGCTCAGCTAGAGGTTAAAACTTTGAGTTTTTAGGATGCATATGGAGATAACAGAGTTTTAACGATGCTTTTGAAGACTTGAAAAAGTCTTGAAAACTTTACATATGAAGAACAAATTTTGGATCTGAGTACAGAGATTTGCTATAGTCTACAGTGTAGAGAAGACAATATAATTTCAGGTAAGTTCCAGTTACACAAGAATGGGGAAAAATATTTTACAATGCTGGAAGGAACATGAAGAGAGCCAAAAAGGATGAGACTATGTTGAGATAGTGTCTGCATCTGACATAATATTCAGCCCCTCTATCCCCTAAAGCATTTCCCTATGTTTAAGTGGAAGAGGTAAGTGAATAGAAGGGGAAAAAGTAGTATTCGTAATTTTAAAAGGGGGAAGTGAAGAGCATATGATGCTGTTATCTTTTCCCTGGGGGAAAAAATAGCTTCACAATTTCTCAATACAGAGCTAGAGTGGCTGTAAATAGAGCAAGAATGCTGATTTTATGTATTTCATAAGAGAGTCTGAGGTGTTTCTCTCCATTTTCCCACAATTTTCACCAGACAGAAAAGAGGTCCAGAGGATCCCGAGACCCTGTGGAGAGAGTGGAAAGGCATGTAAGATTTAAGTCAGGATGGTTCTCTGAGGTCTAGGTAGAGGACACAACCAAGTGTCAGAGCATAAACCACAACTGCCAAGAACCAAGATGGAAATCTTAGTAAGCAAGGAGAATTGGCTGATTGTCCTTCAACAGCAGATGAAGGAAGAATCAGGAGAGAAACTCTATGTCAACTGGAGGTCAGTAGGTATTCACGGAGAAAGATCGGTCTTTACCCAGATAACCTTCCCCTGTTGCCTTCCATATAAATTTTCCCTATGTCCCCATGTCATCTATGGAAATGGGAAGAAGTGAAATGAACCTGAAAAGTGTGGTCATTTAACTACAAAAAAAACCTGAGGTCACCTGAAAGAGTTTTTACTTTGAATTGGTCATTTTAATAGATGTTACCAGACACTGCCACTATTAAGAGGGATTAGGAGTTCAGAGCAAGTTATACCTTTGAGTGGTCATATATAAATTTTCCGTACCATTGCAAAAATATTTTTAAATTGTCTTCCAAAAGGTTGTGCCAATTAAGCATTCTCACGCTTTCCTACAGGGATGTAATTTCTTTATCCATACTGGAGGGTAGGTAAAAGTGGTGGGGAGGCTGGTAACTACCCACTTGATATGAAAAATATAAAATGCAGCTAATTATGACACAGTACAGTTGTATTCAGCTTTTCAGAGGGCTCACAAAGTATAGCATCTCAAGTTCCATGGCTTACTTTTAATTTATGAGTTCTCTAAAACGATTGAAATTAGTAACAACCTGGTTTGTTCTTTTCCCTACATGATATACAACTTCAGTGAATAATGTCAGAGATATTTTAGAAAGTGTTTAATTTGGGTAAAAATGGATACCTGTCTTTGTTTTCCATTTTAAAACATTATTTTAATTAAGTGCAGTCAGTACAGGATAAGAGTGTTGTTAAATAGAAATGGATTAAAAATTCATTCAATATGTTTTCTTTTAAAATGTAGGGAAATATGTATTACAAAAGCCTCTGTTCATTTCAATTCTATTTGCTTCAGAAAATCTTTATAACATGCTTCACATATTTTATATCATGAAGGCTAACAATGCATCCTTCATGGTATAAGGCACTCACATCTTTACAATGCAAGTAATAAAAGTAAATGACATCAAAAACCTTTAACTGCTGAAAATACTAAGCTTGGGATCTTTTGCTCTAGGATTTCCATATACTAAACTAAAATAGGTCTCAGACCACGGGTGTCAATTAATATGTAATAGGAGGAAAAGAATTTTTGATTAGGTTTTTAAACATAGAAATAACAACTTGAGTATCTTCTGTTTTTTTATTCTTTTTAGCCTTGTATCTTCAAGAAAGTACTTGCCTTTCCTTCCGTCTTATTCAATTGTGATCATTTAGGCAAAACTTTGATTGCAATTTCCAATTACACTTGTCAATCAATGAGTAAAGAAACAAAGGGCAAGTACATTATAAAACTTGTTTGACCACCCTTACAAACTTTGGTTATTATCTTGGAAAAGTCCAGTATTTTCCTACTCTAATAAGCCCTCTTTCTAAAAGGCCCCAAGGAAGAAAAGAAAGCAGAGCTGGTAAAAGAAGGCCGATTTGAATAAATAATTTTAACTTGAATTCTCAATATCCCTGATGTTCCATTGTTGCAGTTTTCTTTGTGACAACGAAAATTCTCTCAGGTTATTCTGCCTGCTTCAAGTCAGAAAGCATATATTTTAAATGGCCTTGTAGCATTAGAAATATGTACTATTAATCATAAAAAGCAAGATAAATGTGAAACTATTTGAGAAACTAGAAAGACTCAAAGCTCAAGTCCTGTGGTAGGTCAGTGGTGTCTGATTAAAGGAGAGATTATCTATTTTGCTATATATAAAATACTCTGGCCAAAGTTCAGTTTGTCTATTCTAAGTAAGTTTTTGGATAGAAGGAAGTACATGATCAGAAGAAGCTGGTGTGGTCATGGAAAACATCAGAAGACTTACAATTAAGTGTCATCATTCCTCTATTTTATCTTGAACAACTTAATCCCTCTGAGCCTGATTTTTGTAATATACCAAGCAGTAATGTTTCTACCTCCTAAATTTGACAGCATATAGTAGAGGGTTCTTATAGATATTTGTTACATTATTATAGCTGAATATGATTCGAGGAAGAATTTTAAAAACATTAAAAATTGTTCTAATAGGAATTCTTCAATCTTATAAAAAATAGTTGGCATTGTTCACTCACAGGTCTTACAGTTTTTTCTTCATTATAGCTGAAGAAATAGGTGGCACAAAGTTTAGCTAGTGTTACTCTGGATTCACTGGGGCCAAGTCATAATCCCTGCCTTCAGTGGTTCTGAAATATTCCAAACCATGCATTTCTCAGAAGAGAGGTAGTTTTGTTTCTCCTACGCTTGAACAATCTCACTGAAAGTTAAACATTTCCCCAGGTGTTGACTTATTTTTATTTCAATGACTAGTTCAATATGCACAATCATGAAGTTAAAAATAGACTATATGCCTATAGACTGAAACATACTTACAAATTAAAAACATTTATATAGCCAATAAAATTCGAATTCACAATATTAGTTTCCTATGAAGGGTGAGGCTTTCCAGAAAGGAGATTGCTCCTCACAGTGTGAACATAGTAATGACTATTCCTAGTGTCTCGCTTTTTCTGAGTGTTCAGCATGCCGAGATCACTTTATGTCTTGTGGTCAATTGATCTTTTACTACTTTTTTCCAAACCAGTGTGAAACTATCATTTAGACTATGTGACACAATAATTTGGCTCTCACCTAATTCAAATAAATATTTAATCTATGTCTTTTTCCATTAGCCCACAATTAAAATATATGGGAGGAGTGACTTCAAGATGTTGACATAGGATATTCATGACTTTACTCTTCTCACAAAAAGGACAACTAATATCTGTTCAAGAACATGACACCATGAGAGACTCCTAGAACACGGAAGTAAGGCTAAAGCATCCGTTTGTACCCCAGACACCAAGACAGAAGGGAGAAGTGGCCTACGTACTGAGCACATTGTCCCTCTCTCAGGACAGCACAGCATCATGTGGAAAGGTCTCCCCTGTGTCTCCTGTTATTGCAGTGGGAAAACCAGACCTCACACCACAAGGGATGTGGGAGGCCCAGCCCCTGGGAATTCCATGATAACAAAGTGGGGGAGTGGCTCGCAACAACCAACACATGGACCTTGACAGACCAAATTCATACCTGTAGGGACCAAATAGTAATCCCAACCAGCAGCTTTGCTTATCTGCAGAACCAAGTTAGGGGTACACTCTGACCAGGGAACTTGGCAGGGTGCCGATCTGCCTGATTCAGATCTTCAAATGAAGAATTTGCTAGCACTACAGCCTGGTATACCCAGGCCCAGACAAGGTGCTGAGTCACAGCCAAACCAGCTATGGAGAGTGGCTTCTTGTCCCATATGACCAGAAGGGTTGGGGACAACTCCTAGAAGTGGACTACCCCTAGCGCAAAGAAAGTACTAGGTATGGAAACTTCTCCTGCTATGCAGGGACAAGGGATTAATTTACAGCCAAGGCTGAGGGTAGCTCCCAACCAGACAGCTTGTCTGAGAAATTGAGAGTAGCCTGAACAGCCTCAACCTCAGACAACGAGGCTGACCCATAGCCCCACCCACTGTGGAGTGTCTTCCAGTCCCATCTGACCTGAAGAGCTAGTGAAAAACTGACAGCTGTGCAGCTCAGTGGAGAAGGGCAGACAGAATCAATAGTTTGCAGAGCAAAGCCAGTGACCCTGTTTGCCAGGGAACTTCGGGTATGGGTCAGCCTGAGTTATAAAAACAACCTTATGGGTTTTAGAGGTGCTTCTTCCCCTGTGCCTGGGCCAGAAATCTAATTTGCAGCCTCACTCATGGCTGAATGTAGGCCTGAGCCTGCTTAACCAGGAAACCTAACCAGAGCTCACAGGAAGTTGTGAAATACATTCAACAACCTTATGTAGCATTTGAACAGAGAGAATTGCCTGTGACTGCCCCCATCTGCAGAGTAAAATGGGGGTCTATCCTGACTAGGAAATTTAATACACACATTTATGCCTGATTTGGACTCCCAAAACAACAAGCCATGCAGGTCTTTGTTGGCTGCCCTGTCAGGGCAGGGAAGCTAATTCAGGGCACCATCTTCTTCTGAATATAGTGCCAAGGCTCAACCATTTAGTAAGCCTTGCCAGACAATTTATACAATGGAGGAGCCCATCCTCTGTAGCCTCAAGTGGACAGGGAACCAAACCCGCAGTCCTATCTACTTGTTCTCATCCAGTGGCACATACTCCCATCCTCTGAGCTTAAACAGTTGCTGCACCCCAAAACAGACACTACTGGCAGGCCCCAGCTGCCTAAAACCCTTACAAGTATACCATGGAGATAATGCAGGTTCAGTTTCAGACCACCACAATAAAGTGAATATTGCAAAAAGTGAGTCAAGTGAATTTTTTTGTTTCTTACTGCATAAAAGTCTATTAAGTGTGCAATAATGTTATGTCTTAAGGTAACACCTTAATTTAAAAATACTACCAAAAATGCTAATGGTCTGAGCTATCAATGAGTTGCAGTCACTGATCACCATCACAGATATGGTATTTTAAACTGTTTTATTATCATAAGAATCAGCAAAATGTGACATAGAGATACAAAGTAAGGAAACGCTGTTGGAAAAATACTGTCAATAGACTTGCTCAATATAGGGTTGCCACAAACCTTCAATTTGTAAGCATATGTGAAGCACAATAAAACAAGTTATGCTTGCATTAGCAGATACACAGAAACCTGAGCTGACTGGTAAAGAACTGTCCCTGCAAAAGCAAACCTGTAAAGTCTGAAAGTGGAGCCTCATTACTCAAATATGCAGATACCAATACGAAGAATCAAGGATCATAAAAAATGAGATAAATATTACACTACCAAAGAAAACTAATAAAGCTCAACAAATGGCTCTAATAAAATGAAGATCTGTGAACTGTCAAAAAAAATTCAGAATAATTCTCCTGAGTGAACTACAAGAAAACACAGACAACTACAGGAAATTAGCAAAGCAATGCATGAACAAAACAAGAAGTTTGACAAGGAAATAGAAACCATCCAAAAAAGCCCAGAAATCTTAGAGTTGAAAAATATAATAACTATACTGAAGAATTCAATAGTGAGTTTCAAAAGTAGGCTGGATCATGCAGAAGAATCAGTGAGTGAACTGGTGGTGTTGTGCCCTATTCGCGAGTCCCCAGAGACCTCCAAGGAGCCGGCACCAATGCAAGTACAAAAGGGTCTTTATTACAAGCTCGAGCAGGGGCTCATCTGCCTACCGGTGTCGTGGCAGCAAGATGAAGCCAAGAACAACAGCGAATAGGGTTTTTAAGGAGTAAGGGATGGAGGTGTTACAGTACATGTAGCATCATCACATAAGCACCAATTACAATTACAGCTTTGACCATTCAGTGTCTGTGAGGTGTTCATTACTTTTGGTGGGACCCAATCATGACTTTTGAGAATCCTTTGAAAATGACCACTTATGAGGTGAGTTCAAAGGGCCCACGTGGGGATCAGGCAAGCAGTGAGAAATTGGCTAGTTTGCATAAAATAACTGTCTGCGGTTCCCAGCCGTGACTCAGACCATAGGAATGTTTTTTGATTAGCTGAACTGAGGGTGGTCCGAGGATGGCTTTAGCCTTGAACAGTCTGAGATTGGGACTGGGATTGGGGCTACGTGCAGCCCGAGGTTTCTCTTAATGGAGGACTTAATTTTTGGCTCTTCAGTGGATGGGACATTGGAAATTACTGAGCCAGAGAAGCAAAAACAATTGAAAAGGAGTGAATAAAATCTACAGAATTATGGGACTCATAAAAAGAAACAATATTTGCATTTTGGGAATTCAAGAAGGAGAAGAAAAAAAAGGAACAGAAAGTATATTTAAAGCAATAATGGCTGAAAGCTTCCCAAACTTGGAGAAAGCAATGGACATCTACATGTATGAGGCCCAAAAGACCACAAATAGATTAAACCCTAATAGGGATATACCCAGACATATAATAATTGTCAAAAGTCAAAGACAAAGAATTTTAAGAGCAGCAAGAGAAAAGAGAGAAGTTACAGATAAGGGGACACTCTTAAGACTATGAGTAGATCTCTCAAGAGAAACTTTTCAGGCCGTGAGAGAGCGGGGTGGCATATTCAAAATATTAAAAGAAATTAACTGTCAATCTGAAGTTCAGGGAAAATGGCATGATCGAAGGATCCCGAGCTCACCTTGTTCCAAAGACCTACTGAGATAAGAGCGACATATATGCAACTCATTCTGAAAACAATCTGAAAACTGGCAAAAACAGACCTTTCACAGTTAATTTTGGAGAGAAAGCCTCATTCAAAAGGATCAGTCTGGGAACCAAACCCACAAATGGGAAGGACACCACAAGCATGGAGAAGCAAGAGGATCAGCCCCCACACATGGTACCACAGGCACGCGGAACTCACACTGGGAAGGCAATTCCTGATAACATCTGGCCTCGAAAACCAGTGAGGCTTAACTCTGGGAGAGCCAGAGCAATAGGAAACTGAGTCCCCATCCTTAAAAGCCAGCATAGTAAGTAACGTGGCCAAAGATACAACACAGAAGCAGCAGTTTGAAAAGCACCTGGGATGTACATGAAAGATTTACTAGTCTCAAAATGTGCACCGGGTTGGGGCCGAGATTCCGAGATTTCTCCAGAAACAAGAGCAATGGCAGGCACAATTTTTCTTCCCCTCCCCCAGCCTAGATAGCAGGACACTTGCAGGAGCCAGCGCTGACACTCTCCACCTCACTTGCCAGCACCACATGCCCTGCTCCATGTTCCCCTGTGGACCCATCCGGCCCGTGTGCCTTCCTCCAAGGGAGCTCCCGTCCTACCGCACCGCGCAAGCAGCCCGGGCAGGGACAGGATCACTCCAAAACAATGCCTGCCCTGGGGTGAGGAAGAAGTAACCCCCCACACCAGCATTCCCACAGTTCCAGCAACAGAGCCTCTGTTGGCCGTACAGAGAGGCTGAGTGCAGACATTTAGTATGACTGCCAACCCAACCAACCTCTGAGCCTGGGGTAGCCTTGGAGAGGCTTCTCAATAGCATAGGGACCAAACACTGCCTAGTGTGCTCCTAGCAGGCAAAGGGAGTAATTGCAGGCAGTTGGACTAAATGTAAACAGGGCACAGCAGGGTGCACACAGGAATAATTTATGCACCCAATGTGGAAACACCTAAATACATAAAGAAGCAATTGGCAGTAATATAGTAATAGGGGATTTTAACACCCCATTTACATCAATGGATAGATAAAACAAACAGAAAATCAACAAGGGAACTGTGGCTTCAAATATCACCCTGGACCAGATGGATCTAACAGATACATTCAGAATATTCCATCTCAAAGCAGTGGTATATGCATTCTTTTCAAGTGCGCAAGGAAAATTCTCCAGAATGGATTACATATTAAGCCACAATGCAAGTTTCAACAAATTAAAGGTTGAAGTCATACCATGCATCTTTTCTCAACACAATGTTGTGAAACAAAATAACCACATGAAAATATCCAGAAAGAACACAAATACATGGAGGCTAAATAACATCCTACTACACAATAAATGAGTCAGCCAGGAAATCAAAGAAGAAATCAAAATATACATGGAGAGAAATGAAAAATGAAAATACAATAGTCTAAAACCTTTGGGCTGCAGGAAAAGCTGTTCTAAGAGGGAAGTTTGTGGAAATACAGATCTACCTCAAGAAACAAGAAAAATCTCAAATAAATAACCTAACCTTACAGCTAAAGGCACTACTAAAACACTAGCAAACAAAACAAGACCAGCAGATGGAATGAAATAATAAATATCTGAGTGGAAATAAAGAAAATAGAAGCTGAAAATACAATAGAACAGGTCATACAATCCGGGAGCTTGTTCTTTGAAAAGATCAACAAAATTGATAAGTGTTTAACCAGACTCAACCTTCCCCACCCCCAAACAGACTCAAAATCAGAAGAGAAATAACAACCAATATCACAGAAATACAAATGATTATGGGACTTTATGAAAAATAATATGACAAAAAATTGGGCAACCTACAAGAAATGATTAAGTTCCTAGAAACATAGAACCTTCCCAAAACTGAATGATGAATAGAAAATTTGAACAGATTGATTACCAGCAATAAAATTATATCATTAATCAAAAAACTCCATCAGGAATAAAAAAAACTCAAACAAAAGTACAGGATCAGATGGACTCAGAGGAATTCTATCAAACATTTGAAGATGAGCTAATACTTCTTCTGCTCGAACTATTTTAAAAAATAAAAAGGAAGGAAAACTTCCAAATTCATTCTATTAGGCCAGCATTATGCTGATACCAAAACCAGATAAAGAAACTACAAGCTGATATCTCTAATGGACATGGATGAAAAATCCTCATGGTATTAGTAAATTGAATCTAACAATATATTTTAAAAAATCATTCATCTAGAGGCAGGGTAATTGAAATCACCCAGGGTGAACAGTAAAAAGAAAAAAAGTATTTTGAAAAATGAGAATAGTTTAATGGACCTTCGTGACAACATCAAGAATACTAACATTTGTATTATAGGAGTCCCAGAAGGAGAAGAGACATAAAGGAGCAGAGGACTTATTTGAATAAATAATAGCTAAAAACCTACCTATCCTGGAAAAGAAACAGATCCAGGTCCATGAAGCATAGAGAGCCCTAAACAAGATGAACCCAAGGAGGTCCATACTATGATACATAATCTAAAATGTCAAATATTAAAGCTAATGAGAGAATCTTAAAAGCATCAAGAAGCAACTAGCTGTCTACAAGGGAACACCCATAAGATTATTAGCTGATTTTTCAGCTGAACCTTTGCAGACCACAAAGGAATAGCCAATATATTCAAGGTGCTGAAACAGAAAAAAACAAACCCTACAACCAGGATACTCTACCTAGCAAGATATCATTCAGAATTAAAGGAGAGATTTAAAAAAAAAAAAAAAAAGTTCCCCAAATAAAAGTTAAAGGAGTTCATCAGTATTAAAATGACTTTACAAAAAATGTTACAGGGACTTCTTCAAGCAGAAAAGAAAAGACTGGGGGCACCTGGGTGGCTCAGTTGGTTAAGCGTCTGACTTCAACTCAGGTCATGATCTCATGGTTCATGGGTTCCAGCCCCATGTCAGGCTTTGTGCTAACAGCTAGCCTGGAGCCTGCTTCAGATTCTGTATCTCCCTCTCTCTCTGACCCTCCCCTGCTCACAGTGTCTCTCTCTCTCTCAAAAAATAAATAAAACATTTTAAAAATTTTATTAAAAAAAAGATAAGAAAAGGCTGTAACTAGAAGAAAATTGTGAAAGAAAAAGATTCTCACTGGTAAAAGCAAACATATAGTAAAGGTAGTGCATCAACCACTTATGAAGACTCAGACAAAAGTAGTAAAATCAACTATATATTATTCATCTTCGGATACACAAAATAAAAAGATGTGAAACATGTCAAAAAACAAAATGTGTGTGTAAGCCAAGCCAAAAATGTAGTGCTTTTAGAATGTATTTGAATTTAAGAGACCATCAACTTAAAATAGACTGCTATACATAAAGTGTTACACTTGAACCTAATGGTAACCATAAACTTGGATAGACAACAAGAGAAAGGAATCCAAACATAACACTAAAGAAAGTGATCAAATCACAAGGGAAGAGAGCATGAAAAGAATAAAGGAGAAGGGAAAAACTGGCAAAACCACCAGGAAACAACAAAATGGCAATAAGTACATGCCTATCAATGCTGTAAATGGTCTAAATGCTGCAATCAAATACAAAGAGTAACTTAATGGATTAAAAAAGCAAGACCCATCTATATGCTGCCTACAAGAGACTCATGTCAGACCTAAAGACACATACAGACTGAAAGTGAAGGGAAGGAAAAAGATATTCTATGCAAATGGAAATTAAAAGAAATCTGGAGTAACAATATTTAGACAAAATAGATTTTAAAATGAAGATTGTAACAAAAGACAAAGAAGGGCATTACATAATGATGAAAGGATCAATCCGACAAGAGGATGTAACAATTGTAAATACCTATGCACCCAACATAGCACCTAAATACATAAAGCAATGATTAACAGACATAAAGGTAGAAACTAATAGTAATACAATAATAGTAGGGGACTTTAACACCCCATTATATCAATGGATAGATCATCCAGTTGGAAAATCAATAAGGAAACAGTGACCTTAAATGATACATTAGACCAGATGGACTTAATAGATATATATAGAGAGAACATTCTATCCAAAAAAAGTAGAACGTAGATTCTTTCCAGGTGCACACAGAATGTGTTCCAGGATAGAGCACTTGTTAGGCCACAAAACAAATCTCAGTAACTTCAAGAAGATTGAAACCACATCAAGAATCTTTTCTGACCACAATGAAAATGAAACTACATTAGGAAAAAAAAAACTGGAAAGCATGCAAACACATGGAGACAAATGAAAATAGACATAAAACATTCCGATATCAATGGGAGGCAGCAAAAGTGGTTTTAAGAGGGACATTTATAATGACACAAGCCTACTTCAAGAAACAAGAAAAATATCAAACAGGAAGTCTAAAAAGAAACTAGTAAAATAAGAATAAATTGAAAGTTAATAGAAGGAAAGAAATTTTAAAGATCAAAGTAGAAATAAATAGAGACTAAAAAACAGAAAAGATCAATGAAACTAAGAGCTGCTTCTCAGAAAAGATTTTTTAAAAATGGATACACCTTTAAGATTTTTTAAAAATGGATACACCTTTAAGTGACTCATCAAATAAAAGAAGAACCCAAAATATAAAATCGGAAATGAAGAAAAGTTACAACCAACACTGCAGAAACACAAAGGATTCTGAGACTACTATTAAAAATCTGCCAACAAATTAACCTAGAAAAAAATGGATCAATTTCTCAAAATGTAGTCTTTTATGACTAAAACAGGAAGACATTGAAAAATCTGAACAGACCAATTAATAAATTCATAATAACCAATTAATAACCAATTAATAAATGTTATCAGTAACCAAAACTCTTCCAATTAACAAAATTGCAGGACCAGATAGCTTCACAGCTGAATTCTACTAGACACTTAAAGAAGACAATACCTATTCTTCTCAAAGTACTCAAAAAATTGGAGTGGAACACTTTCAAATGCATTCTATAAGGCCAGCATTACCTGGATACTAAAATCAAATAGATACTACAAAATAAAAACAAAACAGAAAATTATAGGCCAATATCCCTGATGAAAACATACATGCAAAAATCCTCACTAAAATACTTGCAAACTGAATTCAATACATTAAAATCATCCACCATGATCGAGTGGGATTTATTCCAAGGATGCAAAGATGTTTCAGAATTCACAAATCAATGTCACACTTCACATTTTTAAATGAAGGGTAAAAACTATATGAACATCTCATTAGATGCAGAAAAAGTATTTGACAAAATTTAACAGCTACTTACATAAAAACTCTCAACAAATTGTGCATAGAGGAAACATACCTCAACATAATAAAGGCCACGAATGACAAACCCACAGCTAACACTACACGTGGTGGTGAAAGTTTTTTCTCTAAGATCAGCAACAGGACGAAGATGCCCATTTGCACCACTTTCATTTAACGTGGTACTGGAAGTCCTCGCCATGGTAGTCAGACAAAAAGCAAAAGGCATCAAGACTGGTAAGGAAAGAAGTACAACTGTCTCCATTTGCAGGTAACATTATACGATATACAGAAAAACCTACAGACTCCACAAGAAAACTATTAGAACTATTAATTCTGTAAAGTTGCAGGATACAAAACTAACAGAGAAATATGTTGTGTTTCTATAAATTAATAACTATCAGAAGAATTGAGAAAATCCCTTTACAACTGTGACAAAATAATAAGATACTTGGGAATAAATTTAACCAAGGAGGTGAAAGACCTGTACTTTGAAAACTATTGATGAAAAAATTAAAGATGACACAAATAAATGAATGTTGTTAAATGTCTACATTATCCAAATAAATCCATAGATTCAATACACTCTCTATCAAAATACCAATAGCTTTTTTCACAGAACTAGAATAATCCTAAAATTGAAATGGAGCCACAAAAGATCCCAAATAGTGAAAGCAATCTTGAAAAAGATAAAAAATTAAGGTATCACAGGCCTCAATTTCAAAGTATACTACAAAACTAAGTAATCAAAACAGTACGGTTGTGGCACAAGAACAGACACAGATCAATGGAAGAGAATAGGGAGCCCAGAAACTGGCAGTCAATTAATTTACAACAAAGGAGGCAAGAATATACAAGTACAATCTCTTCGAACAGTGGTGCTGGGAAAACTGGATAGTTACATGCAGAAGAATGAAACTAGACCACTTTCTTATAGCATACACAAAAGTAAACTCAAAATGGATTAAAGACCTAAATGTGAGTCATGTAGCCATAAAACTCCTAAAAGGAAACGTAGGCAGTAAAGTCTTAGATATCAGTCTTAGCAATAATTGTTTTGGAACTGTCTCTTCAAGCAAGGGAGAAAAATAAACAATTGGGACTGCATCAAACTGAAAAGTTTTTGCACAGCAAAGGAAACCACTGACAGAATGAAATGCAATCTGCTGAATGGGAGAAGATATTTGCAATCATATATCTGATAAGAGGTTAATATCCCAAATATATAAAGGACCCATACAACTCAATACCAAAAAACTCCAATTAAAAAATGGGCAGAGGGTCCAAATAGGCAGCTTTCCACAGAAGACACACAGATAGTGAAATAGCCAACAGATACATGAAAAGGTGCTTAGCATCACTAATTAACAGGGAAATGCAAATCGAAACCACAATGAGGTATTATCTCACACCAGTCAGAATGGCTAATATCAAAAAGACAAGAAGTTAACAAGTGTTGGTGAGGCTGTGGAGAAAAAGGAACTCTTATGTGCTGCTGGTAGGAATGTAAATTAAAACAGCCAGTGAAAAACTGTGTGGATGTTCCACCAAAATAATTCTAAAAATAGAACTACCATATAATCAGCAATTCTACTTTTGGGTGTTTATAAAGAAAACAAAAACATTAATTCAAAAAGAAATATGTAACCCTATGTTCATTATAGCATTATTTATAATAGTCAACATATGGAAGCAACCCACATGTCCAATGATAAATGAACAAAGAACAGGTGGCATATATGTGTGTGTGTGTGTACATATATATGTGTGTGGACGTATATATATGTATGTGTGTGTATACATGGAATATTATTCATGGAATATTACTCAGCCTTAAAAAAGAATGAGATCTTGGCATTTGCAACAATATGGTTGGACTTAGCCGGTAAATGCTAATTGAAATAAGTCAGAGAAAGACAAATACCATATGATTTCACTCATATGTGGAATCTGAAAAACAACAGATGAACAAAGAAACACAAAAACAAACAGACCCTTTCGTACGGAGAACAAACTGGTGGTTTCCAGAGAGGAGGTGGGTGGAGGGATGGGCAAAATAGATGAAAGGGATTAAAAGGTACTAACTTGCGCTTATAAAATAAATAAGTCACAGGGATGTAAAATACAGCACAGGAGTATAGTCAGTAATATTGCAGTAAGTTTCCATGGTGACCAGTTGTAGCTATGTTTAAATCGATCACAGTGAGCATTGATTAATGTATATAATTGTCAAACCACTATGTCATACACTTGAAACAAATACTGTAAGTCAACTATACTTCCATTTAAAAAAATCTAACTCAAATTTTTAAAAATCAGCATAATTTTGCTTTCTATGCTTTAATAATTTGGCCTATCATGATAATAGAGAACAAACTGATTCCTATTCCTTCCTCTGTCTCTTGGTTTGCAGCCACCTTATCAGACTTTCTCTCCACCTTGAGTTACATTTTGCACTGTAACATATTAAGAGATTTAAATCACACATAATTTTGGCTTTTAATTGAAGCTCTCCTCTCTCACTAGTTGGTTGACCATATAAAACATGTAAAACTGGGTCATGAAAATGAGTAACAGAGAACTATACCCTTTTGATGACTAAGGAATAAAGAACTAAAATCTTGTGGGCCTGACATACTCTTCACTTCAATTGAGTTCACTTTCCCAGCAGGTGATTTAGTCTATCCTGTAAGTAGACCTTATGGGCTTGCCTCATCAGTCTTCTAACTGTGCCCAGGATGCAGTGTTGAGTTATGATCTCTCCTAGAAACTTGTATAAATAGAAAATTGTAATGAGTACATAAAAATTCCCTGGGGCACCTGAGTGGCTCAGTCAGTTAAGTGTCTGACCCATGGTTGCGGATTGGGTCATCATCTCATGGTTCATGGGACCAAGCTCCACATTGGGTTCTGTGTTGACAGTGCAGTCTGCTTGGGATTCTCTCTCTCCCCATCTCTCTGCCTCTCCCCTGGTCAGGCTCATGGGTGCGCACTCTCTCTCTCTCTCACACACACACACACACACACACTTTCTCTCAAATAAAGAAAAACATTAAAAAAATCCCTGACTATACTGATATTTCATGAGCATCCATAAGCTAGGTTCCTACACACAAGAGTCTATGATTTTGGATCTGGCATGCAGTATGTTAGACACATCATATATAATCAGTGTTTTCTCTAATCAATCCTTGTGTGCTGCTGGACAGCTGCTCCTTTATACCACTAGCTCTCTTTTGATGCCTTCAACACAAACTAAGTAGGCTTACTTGCTCTTCCGCTATATACCCCATGCTAGGATTTGAATTTTTGTATTCCCCCTAAAAAAAATCATATATTGAAATTCTAACCTCCAAAAGGTGATGGTATTAGTAGGTGGAACTTTTGGGAGGTGCTTAAGTCATCATGAATGGCATTAGTGCCTTATAAAAGAGGCTTCAGAGAGAGGTCTAGCCCCTTCTGGCATGGGAAGGCATGAGAAGTCTAGGATCGAGAAGATAACCCTTATCTGACCATGCTGGCACCCTGATCTTGGACTTCTGGCCTCCTACAGCCGTGAGAAAAAGATAGTTACCCAGTCTGTGGTATTTTGTTAAAGTAGCCCAAATGGACTAAGACACCCCATGACATTCTGATTCCTCACTTTTGCTCACTGTTCTCTATCAGGTGAACACTTCATAACCCATCCACTTTTGTGACTTATGTCCTATGACATGTCTAGCCATCAGTCTCCACATCATGGTTACTTCCTAACATGCTGACCATATAACTGATTCTATCATACTGTCTCCCTTCTCCTTCCTTCCAACCCTATTTAACTGCTTGAGGAAACAAATACAAATACTCATCTATTTTCAATTAAGAAAGTAGTTCCTTAAATTAAGCAACAACTTTTCATGATTTATCCCACTAAAAAAATCTGTTTTCAAAAGTATTAACATTGTATTAAAATAAAATGAACTTTACTTTAAGAATTTAAACTGACATAAAATATAAAGGAGTCAAGTTGTTCCATAAGATACTTGGAAATGTGTTGTGTTCCTGAAAGGAAGAAGAGTTGTGATCCTCAAATTTATCAAGGGTGGGAAGGGGTCTCTGTATATGTATAATATAAAGCCCATTCCTTAGCAGATGCGTAGCTCAGGTTTGGTTTTTTCCTCCCCTCTGTTGGCCATCAGAAAGAAAAGGTTTCACTTGGTGCTTAATGGCACTGCAATTTTATAGATCTGTGGGCAATTGAAGTCCACACAGTAGGATACAAAATTGCCAGAATCAAGCTGACAGATGATAAAGATCAAAAGCCAGAAGAATCAAGTAGGATCTACAACAGCAATCTGATAGGTCTGGAATGATATAGTTATAATGTTTTATCTGTTTCATTTCAAAAACAGTGAATACACAGTTTAACATTTATTCTATACTTCAAAATATTGTTCTTTGTCTTGCTTTAAACATGTTTGTGTGTTGAAATAAAGGAGAAGGATGATGTTGAGGGAGTAGCCTTTTCATATACCACATTTTTGGTCCAAGTTCTTCTGTGCTGAAAGCGAGATATCTGAGATAAAATACTGCCAGTATCTCCCTTAAAGTGTCATTTAAGCAAAGAAACTGTGGGTTCCAATATTATTAGCCTTGCCATAACACTATTAAAGCCAGAATTCAAAGCAAAAACAGTCACATTAAGAAAAAAATTTTGAGAACACAGAGTCTCAGAAATGTGGCTATATTAGAATTTCCTCCTAAAATAATACTACTCCTACTAGTCAAGGGAAATGATTCAACTAATTAAAACAATAATAAAATAGGTTTTAAGCACCCCTGGCTAGAAAAAAAAATTTTAACTGAGTCTATGACTATTCAATTATAATCATTAACTTAGATGTACACAGAGCAATCGATGTTTGGAATTGGAGGAGCAATGAGCACCTGTATGAAAAATGAGTGTTAGTATTAACTTATGTGAAACCCTGTGTATTGGGTATATGACCTTATATAAAAAAGCAGAGATTCAGTTTGAGTCCCTGAGAAGAAATATATGCATACCTGTATCACAAAGTAGCTTTATGTTGCAAATAACAGATGCTTAGTGGTACGAAGCTAAAAAGAGAGATTGACTATGAGGATACTCAATGAATCATAAATCTCAAGGTGCAGGAATACAGCTAGATATTAAGAATTAAAGCTAGATATTGAAATGCCCCTTAAACTTGCCAAATCTACTTTCAATTCATATATCTAGGTCTGCTTCATATATATATATGTACATAATATATAATATAAAATTATAAAAATATATATTTATAAATATTAAATAAAATTTTATTTTATTTTATTTTAATATTTAACATTAAATATTTATAAATATTTATATAAATATATCTGTATACATTTATAAATATAAAATAAAATATAAAAATATTTTACATATAAAATATATATATAATTCTAGCTATAAGCATGTCATTTCTGCTTTTGAAGATACTAGACATAAGATATGGTCACTGGCTGCTTCCAAATTTTGACATTACTAAGCCATGTTCTTGAGAGTAAATTTTAGACTAAATTAAGAATTCGCAAGAATCTGTTTGCCTAGCTACTTATACTTGGACTGATCAGTTGTGCCCATAGGTACATCTACACACATTGTGTAGATTTACCTGTAGCTCACTCCTTGGAAAGATGACAAGACTTCAAACAAAGGGAAACTGTTCAGAGCTGGAAAAGAAAAAAAAACAAAACAAAACAATGCATGCTAAAGACAATATGGAACCTTGGTACAGAGTTGATTTGCTGAGAGAGGTGGAATGAGTACTGAGCGAGGGTACGGGATGGCTGCACCATCTGAGAAAAAGCAACCAAGCAGGCCACAGTACATTACCCATAAAACTGAGGGATGGCCTTGAAAATTAACATTCGTTTAGCTGCTAAAAGCTATAACACTGCTAGGAGGTAGGCATTATTACATCAATTTTACAGCTAAGGAAAATAGGACTCAAAGTTTAAGTTCTTTACCACTACTAGTAAGTAAAAGGAAAATAATGCCAATGTCCGTCTGATGCCAAAGCCTGTTTGTTGTACTCTGCTGCTTAGAAGGCATCGGGTGCTGATAGCAAAATGTCCATTCAGAAGATCCTAGTGGTGACAAAACCTAAGAATAATGATTGAAGAGGCTGGTGGAACTGAACTTTTGTGTTTCCAGATCTGTATATTCTCATAGACCATTTAGCTAATGCTTAGGAATAAAGGAAGCAGAACCCAAACCCAAGGGCTAAACAGGGTGTCAAGCATAATTATAATGCTAATGTTTGTCATCTGATAAGGACCACTATTGGTCCCAATGTACACCAGGTACCTGTTACAAGTCAAATCAAGATGTGTTACTAGGATACTGTAAAATAAGGCAGAGTAATGGTAGAATCTTCATTCCTGTGTTTGATCTAAAAGGCTATCTACAGTCTATTCCCGATCTTGCTACTCTTTTTTTTTTTTAATATTTTTTATTTTATTTCTAGGAGAGAGAGAGAGACAGCGTGAGCAGGGGAGGGTCAGAGAGAGAGGGAGACACAGACTCTGAAATAGGCTCCAGGCTCTGAGCTGGCCGTCAGCACAGAGCCCGATGCGGGGCTTGAAACCACGAACCGCGAGATCATGACCTGAGCGAAAGTCGGACGCTTAACCGACTAAGCCACCCAGGCACCCCTATCCATACTCTTTTTATACAAATACACAAATCTTCAACCAAATCAGATTTATCACCATTTGCTGAACATGCCATGTTCTTTTAATGTTTTAAACACAACCATGTCTTTCATTACCCACCTCCTTTATAGAACCAGAACACTGCTCCCTCCATTTCTACTGTGTAAGTTTCTATTATCTTTTAAGACCCACATCATATCCTGTCAAGACTGATCTGAAACTACTTCACAGAGTAGAGTGGAGTGCTACTCACAATGCAATATTTGTAATAATCTGTATAAGTCCATAAGTCCCATTAAACTGTGAATACCTTGAGGGCAAGGAAACGGAATTATTTTCTATCCATTGGCAGAATCCAATTATTGCCGCATTGCCTGGTCAAACACCATCAAAAGCTTACCTCTCACACCCCAGAGCCTTGTTTTTCACATCATGCAATTTCAGTTTGACTCATTTTGAAAATCTGTATGGTCTACAATGGTTGTTCACAATTTCAGCATTCTGATTCACATACCATCACAGGCACTTGACCTTTCTCTGAAAAACTTATGTCTACAAAATATAGGTTAGCTTAAATCATGACATTCATGGGAGTTAAGCAATTTTTCATATTATAGTTACTAGTTACTGTTCCTGGCTTCACATATGTGTTTTCTCCTACTTTCACGTATTAACTCTTTTGCTTACAGCTAGATCAATTAACCCTACTTGGCTTAAAGAAACTTTCTTCTTGGAGAGAGGCAAGATGGCGGAGAAGTAGGGAGCTCCATGCATTTCGCTTGTACCCATCTGTCAAACAGGGAAGGCCTGAAGTCATGGAACACTGAGCTACAGGAGTTTGGGAAGAGAAAGAGACAGGGTACACTGGGAAGGCAACCTCATAAGCGTGTGAGTGCGAACTGGGGAAGCTAAAAGCAGGCCAGGACCAGAGACACGGAGGGAGGGGAGGGAGCCCGGCTTGCGGGCAGCTGCGGTGAGTCTAGGGGAAAAGAAAGAGAAGCTGAAACTGCTCATAGAACTGTCCCTGCAGAAGATAAAAACCTCGGCTTGGAAAGTGAGTGCTTTTTAGTTCTGGCTGTGGTGCTGACTTTGAACTAGGTGCCCCTGGTCCCAGAGGGCACCAGGAAAAACTGCTCTACTGCTCTCCCAGCACCATCCCAGGCAGCATGAACTCTGCAGGCCTGAGGCTGAGTTCCCCAGACTTGACCCCCAGCAGCTCTGCTGAGGCCGTGGGCCTAGGCTGAGTTCCCCAGGATTGACCCACAGCAGCAAGGAGGCGGTGGATCCCAGGTTGTGCCGCAGCTTAACCCCAGCAGATCTAAGGCTAGGACAATCCCCCCACCCACACGCCCCCACCCATCAGCAGGGAAGCAGCAACCTGCTGGACTGTGTTTTGGGCAGTATCAATAAAGCAAGAAACGAGGTGGGGCATGGGGCATAGAACACAGCCCACCTTGGCTATGCTTGCAGCACAGGGAGATCAGACCCAAAGGAGTGATTTGCAACACTTGGAGAAAGGACTGGGGTAACACCATTTTTCTCCCCACAACCACCAAGGTGAGACCTCAGGGAGTGGCCAGCAGGACACAATGGAGGCTAAGACCAGCCTACACCAAACCATGCCCATGCCCCCCATCCCTGCTAGAGAGCTGCTTTTTTTTTTTTTTTAACCTGAGCCTGGGACAAGGCCAACATGGATGCACTGCCATGATTAATTCTAGATAATTCTTTCTATTCAGATATATTCTCCCTTTTCTCATTCATAACCCCCCACTCTGCTGGTCAGGGCACTCTGGTCACTGGTTTGTTTAATCAGTCACATTTAATCCATTCTCTACATGTACACTCCACTGCTACCTTTTTATCTCTCTCTCTCTGGAGTAATCAGACTATATAGTTTCTCTGAGTAACATCTTCATTTCTTTCTCCTCGCCTCTAAACATATGCTACAGTATCTCCCTCTGAAGTAAGCCTCTTAGTCTCTCTGCCTTGGTCATTTCTCTTCCAATTTCTCGTCCTCCCCACCCTCTCATTTCTCTTTTTATATACGCTTTCCATCAGCACTGCATACACCTGGCTCTTTATTTGTAGCTGGGAAATCTGGTTTTATGCCTTTTCACTGTTCTTTATCTTTTGGGTTTTTTCCTTCCTTTTCTTGTTTTTTCAATTTTTTATTAATTCTTAATTTCTATTATTTGTCTTCCCTTCCTCTTTTCTTTCTTTTTTTGTTTTATTTTTTGTCCCTTCCTTTTTTCTTTTTTTTTCCTTACAGTTTGCATGTTTATTGGATTTGTCCATGTGTTTGTGTACCTTTGTTCCCTGTGTAGTTGTCTGTTTTCTTTTCCAGGGCTACCTCAAGAAACAAGCCAAAGTACACATGGTGGAGAGTCCCAAATACCACTACGAGTAGGGAAACAAAATAACCAAAAGTCTCACAAGACAAAGAAGTGACACCATTCAAAGAACACTTCCTGAATGGAAAGGCCCTGGACAGTCAAAAAGCCTTCCTGAATATAGCAGCATCCACAGGGGCAGAGTGCATAACAACATTTTAAAATTAACAAGAGATAGAAAGCTAACCAAAATGATGAAATGGAAGAACTCTCCTCCAAAGAAATTCCAGGAAGAAATGACAGCTAAAAAACTGCTCAAAACAGATATAAGCAACATAACTGAACAATAATTTAGAACCTTAGTCATAAAATTAATCGCTGGGCTTGAAAAAAGCATGGAAGACATCAGAGAAACTATTGCTACAAAGACTACGGAGCTTAAAAATAGTTGTGATGAATTTAAAAATGCTAAAATGAGATACATAATAAAATGGAGGCATCCAATGCATGGATTGAAGAGGCAGAAAGGAGAATTAGTGATTTTGAAGACACAATTATAGAAAAAGAGGAAGCTGAGAAAAAGAGAGATAAACTGATCCAGGAACATTAAAGGAGAGTTTTTGAGCTTAGTTATATTATCAAATTGAATAATATCTTTATCATATGAATTCTATAAGATTAAGAGAGAGGGAAAGGCGCTGAAGGAGTCCTTGAACAAATTATAGCAGAGAACTTTCCCAACCTGGGGAGGGAAGTAGACATTGAATATCAAGAGGCACAGAGAACTCCCCTCAGACATAAGTTGAATCAACCATCTGCATGACATATCATAGTGAAAATGGCAAAATATAAGGACAAAGAGAGAATTTTGAAAGCAGCTAGGGAGAAAAGGGCCCTAACATACAACGGGAAACCTATCAGAGTGGTGACAGACCTATCTACTGAAAGTTGGCAGACCAGAAAGGAATGGCAGGAAATCTTCAATATGACGAACAGAAAAAATATGCATCCCAGAATCCTCTTACCAGCAAGCCTGTCATTCAGAATAGAAGGAGAGAGAAAAGTCTTTCCAAATAAACAAAAATTGAAAGAATTTGTCACCACTAAACCAGCCCTCCAAGAAATCCTGAGGGAGACTCTCTGAGGGAAATGTTGCAAGGAACACAAGATACCAGAGACACCGCCACAGGCATGAATCCACAAAGGACACAATGACTCTAAACCCATATATTTCAATAATAAAACTGAATGTAAATGGGATTAATGCTCCAATCAAAAGACATAGGGTAGCAGAAGGGATAAAAAACCAAAATCCATCTATTTGCTGTCTACAAACACTCATTTTAGACCTAAGAACACCTTCATATCGAAAGTAAGGGGATAGAGAAATGTATATCATGCTACTGGAAGTCAAGAGAAAGCGGGAGTTGCTATACTTATATCAGACAAACTGGACTTTAAAGTAAAGACAGTAACAAGGGATGAAGAAGGCATTGTATAATAATTACAGGGTCTATCCATCAGGAAGAGCTAACAATTATAAATGTCTCTGCACCAAATACGGAGAACCCAAATACATAAAACAATTAATCACAAACAGAAACAATCTTATGGATAAGAATGTGCTGATAGCAGGGGACTTTAATACTCCACTTACAGCAATGGATAGATCATCTAGACAGAAAATCACTAAAGACACGATAGACTTGAATGACACATTGGACCAGATGGATTTGACAGATATATTCAGAACTGTACATCCTGAGGCCATGGAATTCACTTCCTTCTCAAGTGCACATGGCACATTCTCCAAGAGAGATCACATACTGGGACATAAAGCAGCCCTCAACAAATAGAAAAGAATTGAGATCATACCATGCACGCTTTCAGATCACAATGCTATGAAACTTGAAATCAATCACAGGAAGAAGTCTGGAAAACTTCCAAAAACATTGAGGTTAAAGAACAGCCTACTAAAGAACGAATGGGCCTATCAGGCAATTAGAGAAGAAATTTAAAAATATTGGAAACAAATGAAAGTGAAAATACAACAATCCAAACTCTATGGGATGTGGCAAAGGCAGTCCGAAGAGGAAAATACATTGTACTCCAGGCCTATTTCAAGAAATTAGAAAAAGCGCAGGTACAAAATCTAACAGCGCAACTAAAGGAACTAGAGGGAGAGCCACAGGAGCACCTGAAACCCAGCAAGAGAAGAGAAATAATAAAAATCAGGGCAGAAATAAACAATATAGAAACCAAAAAAGCAGTTGAACAGAATAACGAAACCAAGAGTTGGTTTTTTGAAAAAATAAACAAAATTGACAAACCTCTAGCCAGGCTTCTCAAAAAGAAAAGAAAGGGCTCTCAAATAGACAAAGTCATGAATGAAAAAGGACTTATTACAACAAACCCCTCAGAAATACAAGCAAGTATCAGGGAATACCATGAAAAGTTATATGCCAACAAATTGGACAACTTAGGAGAAATGGACAAATTCCTAAACATATACTCACTACCAAAATTCACATGGGAAGAAAAAGAAAATCTGAACAGACCCATAACTAGTGAGGAAATCGAATCAGTTATCCAAAATCTCTCAATAAATAAGAGCCCTGGAACAGATGGATTTCCTGAGGAACTCTACCAGACATTTAAAACAGAATTAATACCCATTCTTCTCAAGCTATTCCCAAAAATAGAAATCAAAGGAAAACTTCCATACTCATTTTACAAAGCCAGCATCACTTTGATTCCCAAGCCAGAGACCTAGCAGAAAAAGAGAACTACAGGCCAATATCCTTGATGAATACAGATGCAAAAATCCTCAACAAGATACTTACAAATCGAATCCAATACCACATAAAAAGAATTATTCACCATGATCAAGTGGGATTCATTGCTGGGTTACAGGGCTGGTTCAATAATCACAAAATCAATGTGATACATCACATTAACAAAAGAAAAGATAAAAACCATATCCTCTCGATAGATGCAGAAAAAGCATTTGACAAAATACAGCATCCCTTCTTAATGAAGGCCCTCAAGAAAGTTGGGATAGAAGGAACTTAATTAAATATCATAAAAGCCATCTATGAGAAGCTCTCAGCTAACATCATCTTCAATGGGGAAAAACTAGAGCTTTCCCCCTGAGATCAGGAACATGACAGGGATGTCCACTCTCACCACTGTTGTTTTAACATAGTGCTGGAAGTCCTAGCATCAGCCATCAGAGAACAAAAGAAAATATAAGGCATCGGAATTGGCAAAGAAGTCAAACTCTCACTTTTCACAGACGACATGATACTCTACATAGAAAATCCGACAGACTTCATCAGAAGCCTACTAGAACTGATCCATGAATTCAGGAAAGTCGCAGGGTACCAAATCAATGTAACAGAAATGGGTTGCATTTGTAGACACCAATAATGAAGCAACAGAAAGAGAAATGAAGAAACTGACCCATTCACAATTGTGCAAAAACCCACAAAATACCTACGAATAAACCTAACCAAAGTATAAGATATCTGTATGATGAAACTATTGAAAACTTATGAAGGAAATTGAAGAAGACACAATGAAATGCAAAAACATTCCATGCTCATGGATCAGAACAATAAATATAGTTAAAGTGTCATTACTACCCAAAGCAATTTACACATTCAATGCAATTCCAATCAAAATTGCACCAGCATTCTTCTCAAAACTAGAACAAACTATCCTAAAATTTGTATGGAACCACAAAAGACCCCAAATAGCCAAAGTAATACTGAAAAATAAAACCAAAACGGGAGGTATCACCATCCCAGACTTCAGCTTCTACTACAAAGCTGTCATCATCAAGACAGTATGGTATTGGCACAAAAACAGACACATAGAACAATGGAATAGAGAATTAAAAATTGGACCCACAATTGTATGTCCAACTAATCTTTGGCAAAGCGAGAAAGAATATCTAATGGAAAAAAGACAGTCTCTTTCACAGATGTTGCTGGGAGAATTGGACAACATGCAGAAGAATGAAACTAGATCATTTTCTCACACCATACACCAAAATAAACTCAAAATGGATAAAAGACCTTCATGTGAGACAGAAAACCATCAAAACCCTAGAAGAGAAAGCAGGAAACAACCTCCTTGGCCTCAATTGCAGCACTTCTTACTTGACACATCCCCAAGGCAAGGGAATCAAGAGCAAAAATGAACTACTGGGACCTCATCAAGATAAAAAGCTTCTGCATGGCAAAGGAAACAATCCATAAAACTAATAGGCAACTGACAGAATGGGAAAACTTGGTTGCAAATGACGTATCAGATAAAGGGCTCGTATCCAATATCTATAAGGAACTCCTCAAACTCCACACTTGAAAAACAAACAATCCAGTGAAGAAATGGACAGAAGATATGAACAGAACTTCTCCAAAGAGGACATCCAGATGGCCAACAGACACATGAAACGATGCTCAGCATCCCTCCTCATCAGGGAAATACAAATCAAAACCACACTGAGATACCACCTCACGCCGGTCAGAGTAAAATGAACAAATCAGGAGACTCTAGATGCTGGTGAGAATGTGGAGAAATAGGCACCCTCCTACACTGTTGGTGGGAATGTCAACTGGTGCAGCCCCTCTGGAAAACAGTGTGGAGGTTCCTCAGAAAATTAATAATAGAACTCCCCTATGACCCAGCAATAGCACTGCTAGGAATTTACCCAAGGGATCGAGTAGTCCTGATGCACAGGAGCACATGTACCCCAATGTTCATAGCAGCAGTCTCAACAATAGCCAAAACATGAAAAGAGCCTACGTGTCCATCCACGGACGAATGGATCAAGAAGATGGGGTTTATCTATATGATGGAATACTACATGGCAATGAGAAAGAATGAAATCTGGCCATGTGTAGCTACATGGATGGACCTTCAGGGTGTTATGCTGAGCGAAATAAGTCAGGCAGAGAAGGACAGATACCTTATGTTTGCATTTATAGGTGGATTGGGAGGAACTTAACGGAGAACCATGAGGGAGAAGAGGGGGGGGAAGTAGTGGGGGAGAGGGAGGGAGGCAAACCATGAGAGACTCTTGAATGCTGAGAACAAACTGAGGGCTAATGTGTATGGGGTTGTGGGGAAGGGGGGTGATGGGCATGGAGGAGGGCACTTGTGGGGATGAGCACTGGGTGTTATATGGAAACCAACTTGACAATAAACTATGTAAGAAAAAAAAACGAACAACCGAATAGAATATATAGTTTCACTTGCTTTCTTATGCATAGAGAAACTTAGAAAGAAACATAAGAAACTGTATTAATAGGGGTTCCTTTTTCAGAAGAGGGAGACAGGGAGGGAGAGAAATTTTTCACTGTAATTCTTATTTATCCTTTCTGTTTTGAATGAACTTAATGGATTACTTATTCAAAATTAATTAAACACTATGATTAAGTTTAAAATGTAGCACTCTCTATCTGCTATTATAATTATATTAAAATCGATATTAATATTTAAAAACTTTCTTCTTTAACACATTTTCCAATTTAAAGGATACTAATAAATGTGGAAAAACTGGACTTATGATTTAAATAGGTATTAACAATATTTTCTGTCATTTCTATAATACTGCAGCACTTTCTTTGGAGCACGTTAGGGGACCAGAAAACTGAGGGAGCTGGAAGATATCACTGCCTTGGTAAACCTTGGGGTGTGCATTTTGTTATCCTATCTTCATCAAGCATTCCCAAGTGTGAGGTTTTTAGGCATTGTTGTATCAATTGGCACGTTCTCCACTGGCACACATGCTGTATGCAAGAAAATATTACAAAATGTGTATGTATTAATTTTATGAGAAAATAAGCACTATTTATATTTCATATATTCTTTGAAGGTAGTGTACATTGACATACATACATCTTCATTTTGTCTCTTTATGGAAGTTCAAGGTATCTTTAGGGAAGAGTGGGAATTCCACACACTTTACCCTTTGGTTTGCTTTGAGCACAATGTTACACATTGCGTTTTACTTATGCACAATTATATTTTCACATTATTTTATCTAATAATGAAACTGTCACAAACTGGACAGTAGCTTAAAGATATTGATGGAAATAAACCACAGATTGTAGATAACAGTCATGACTCAAGCACAACTAAAAACAAGCTGCCAGGGGCGCCTGGGTGGCTCAGTCAGTTAAGCGTCAGACTTTGGCTCAGGTCATGATCTCACAGTTTGTGGGTTTGAGCCCCGCATCAGGCTCTGTGCTGACAGCTAGCTCAGAGCCTGGAGCCTGCTTCAGATTCTGTATCTCCCTCTCTTTCTGATCCTCCCCTGCTCATGCTGTTTCTCTCAGAAATAGATAAAAAACATTTAAAAATTAAAAACAAGCTGCCAAACTGATGCTTTTTCTTTAGGCTTATCTGAACCTCCCAAGTAAAAGTGACATATTAATATTTTAGCTATGACTAAAAAGTGAAGGCCTATGATAGGAACTTGTACTACTGAAAGAGCATTTCAAAGATGAATATTTGGAATGTTTTCATCACCATGTGATTTTTTAAATTCCTTTTGGCCGAAACAGTATAAGTATGTTGCCTATAAAGTCTCTATTATCTGTATACAATAAAAACACAATTTTACAGACTTTTATATTTCAAGTAAAGAGATTCAAATTTATATCTATAAAATATATAAACATTACTTCTAAGTAGTATTTTCAACAACATCATGAATACAAATTTGCAAAATTTGTATTTGGGACTGAAAAATGTACACCATGATGTACTTCTTTCATATGGATCTATGGATCTCTAGGAGTTATTTTTTTCCTGTATGTCAGCATTTAAAACAAAAATGTAGATATAAACTCCATACCAGTCTTTTGAATTGCTCTACTACAGATCATTAAACCATGATTTACAAAGTAGTAATAATGGGAGATTGAGCTTGGGAAGACGATGAAGCAGGAGGACACTGAGCTCTCCTTGTTCCATGTTTACAATAAGGTACCATCCACACCCAAGTCAATGAACCAGAGAGCTGTCTAAAGACTGGCAGGACAAACCCCACTACTAAATTAAGAGAAGAAGCTGCATCTGAAAATTTAGCAATGTCAGAAAGGCAGAAGTAGGCTGACCACAGGGAGGGAGCTCTGCACAAGGAGAGGGCAGAGAAATGGGCGCAGGCACCAGCGAGCTCCCATGGGGAAGACTTATCCCCATAGTGTGGCTTTAAAAACCAGAAGGTCTGAATACTGTGAGTTTGTCAAACCAGTGAGACTTGGAGGCTGGAGCTTTAACAGTCAGCGGATTCAGCACTGGGCCAGCCAAGAGGATGAGTGAGAGCTGCATTGCTGCCCATAAAATGGCAGCAGACTGTGCAGAGAGGCAACATAAAAATGGCAGTTTACACAACACCAGAAGCAAATGGGAGACAGATGCGTTTATACTGATTTCAGGGTATGTTAGGGGATTTCAAAAATGAGGAAGCTGGCAGGTGCCATTTTCCTCCTTTGCCCCTCCCTCCCCCGCCCTCCCCCAGCATAACCACAGAGCCACCTTGAGAGGTGGTACTACAGATGCACTTGCTACCTAACCTGCTAGCGGTACACTATACTCCTCCCAAGCCTGCTAGACTCAGCCCGGGACTCAGGGTAAATTTTATTAGTGGATACGCCCTGCCCAGCCACCAAGCTGTGCCAGCTTTGTGCAATGGATCCGGCCCTGCCCAGCCATCACTGCATGCCATACCAAGCATCATTCCTCCAGCCACCCTAGAGCACAGTCCCCAGTCACCACAGCACTTCAGGGGATCTGGCATAGAACTAGTGGCCCGGCACAGCTTTTGCTAACACCCCTGCCCAACTCTAAAGTTCCCTGGTGGACATGCCCTCTCAGAGATGGCTTGCCTGAATCCCACCCACTGGCATCAGAGAGAGTAAGCACAGCCCACAATAGGCAGAGAGTCAATGCAGACAACTGCACAGAAAGGAAAAGTGACTCAGACATAATAAGAGGGCGTAAGCACATATAGGATACTCTCCTGAAGGTTCATGTTTACAACAAGATGTCATCAAACTCCTTTAGTTTTGTTTGTCTGGGAAACTGCAGAGCACTCTATGATCTCCTTTTAATAAAGTTGCTACCTCGAAGAGCAAAAGACACCGTTGACTTTCCTAACACACAGAAACAGACACAGAAAGGAAGACAAAATGAAGAGACAGATAAATTTATCCCAAATGAAACCAGAGAAAAAGGCCGTGACCAGAATCTAAGCAAAACATACATAACTAAAATGCCTGATTACAAAGATACTCACTGGACTTCAGAAAAGAGTGGAAGAGATGAGTGAGACCCTTAACACAGAGATGAGGAATAACTCAGCAGAGATAAAATGCTCAAAAAATGAAGAGAAACACACTTGAAGGAATGAACAATAGGATGGAAGCAGCAGAGGAATGAAGGTGACCTAGAAAACACAGTAATGGAAAGCAATGAAGCTGAACAAAAGAGATAAATTATGCAAAATGAGAATAGACTTAGGGAACTCATTGACTCCATCAAATGCAATAATATTTGTACTATAGATGTCCCAGAAGAAGAAGAAGGAGAAGGAGAGAAAAGGAGACAGAAAATGTATTTGAAGAAATAATAGCTGAAAACCTCCCTGATCTGGGGAAGGATACAGATGTCCAATTCCAGGAGGCACAGAAAACTCCCATCAAAATCAACAACAGCAGATCCATACCAAAACACAGTGTAACTAAATTGGCAAATTATAGTGATAAAGAAAAACTTAAGACAGCAAGACAAAAGAAATCAGTAACTTACAATGATAAACCCATAAGGCTAGCATATTTTTCAACAGAAACTTTGCAAACCAGAAGGGAGTGACATGATATATTCAAAGTGCTGAATGGGAAACATCTACAGCCAAGAATACTCTATTCAGCAAGGCTATCATTCAGAATAGAAGGAGAAAGAGTTTTCCAGACAAACGGAACTAAAGGAGTTTGTGACCACTAAAGCAGTCATGCAAGAAATATTAAGAAGGATTCTTTGAGTGGAAAGGAAAGACCAAAAATACGGTATAAAGGCAGGAAAGAAAATCAGTAAAAAATGAATATGTCTGCAAAAATCAGTTAAGGAACTAGAACAAAAAAGGATATAAAATTTAACATATACTTAAAATGTGGGAAGGAGAAAAGAATGGGTCCAAATTAATAGCCATCAACTTAATAAGAATGTTATTATTATATTACCAGATGGGATTATATATGAACCTAATGGTAATCATATATTAAAAACAACTAATAAATATGCAAAGCATAAAGAGAAAAAAATCCAATTACATCACTAAAGAATATCCTTAATAAATGAGAGAAAGACAAAAAAGGATCAGAGAAAATCTCAGAAACTACAAAGCAAGTATTAAAATGGCAATAAATACATATCTATCAATAATTACTTTGAATGTAAATGGACAAAACCCTTCAATCAAAAGACATGGTGGCAGAATGGATAAAAAACATGACCCATCTGTAGGCTGCCTAAAAGAGACTCATTTCAGACCTAAAGACACCAACAGATTGAATGCTGCCTACAAGAGTCTCATTTTAGACCTAAAGACACCAACAGATTCAAAGTGAGGTGATGACAAAACATCTATCATGTAAAGATATGTCAAAAGAAAGCAGAAGTAGCAACACTTATACCAAACCACACTTTAAAACAAGGACTGTTAACAAGAGACAAAGAAGGACACTATATAAGGAGTACAAACCAACAAGAAGTTATAACAGTTGTGAATATTTATTCACTCAATATAGGAGCACCCAAATACATAAAATAGTTAATAATGAACATAAAGGAACTGATTGATACAATACAATAACAGCAAAGGACTTTGAAATCCCACTTACATCAAGGGACAGATCGTCCAAACAGAAAATCAAAAGGAAACGTTGACTTTGAATGACACACTGGACCAGATGGAGTTCAAAGATATATTCAGATCATTCCATCCTAGAACAGCAGAATGCACATTCTTTTCAACTGCACACAAAACATTCTCCAGAATAGATCACATATTAGCCCATAAACTAGGCCTCAACAAATTAAAGAAGAGTGAGGTCGTACCATGTATCTTTTCTGACCACAATGCCATGAAACTACAAGTCAACCACAACAAAAAGTCTGGAAAGACCACAAGTATACGGAGGTTAAATAACATGCTACTAAAGAGTGAATGGGTCAACCAGGTAATAGAAGAAGAAATTTTAAAATACGTGGATACAAAGGAAAATGAAGATATGATAGTCCAAAACCTTTGGAATGCATCAGAAGTGGTCCAAAGAGAGAAATATAGAGCAATACAAGCTTATATCAAGAAGAAAAAAAACTCAAATATTCTAACCTTATGCCAAAAGGAGCTAGAAAAAGAACAAACAAAACCAAAAACCAGAAGGAAGGAAAATCATAATGATTAAAGCAGAAATAAATGATATAGAAGCTAAAAAAAAAAAAAAAGCCCACAATAGAACAGAACAATGAAACCAGGAGTAGGTTCTTTGAAAAAATCAAAATTGATAGATCTCTAGCCAAATCTATGAAGAAAAAAGAGAAAGGACTAAGATAAAATCACAAATGAGAGAAACAACAACCAACACCACAAAAATATAAACTGTAAGAAAATATTATAAAAACCTACGTGCTAAAAAATTACACAAAATAGAGGAAATGGATAAATTCCTAGAAACATAGGAAGAAATAGAAAACTTGAACAGACCAATAACGAACAATGAAGTTGAATCAGTAATCAAAAAACTCCCAACAAAGTCCAGGGCCAGATGGCTTAGGTGATTTCTCCCAAACATTTAAACAAGAATTAATATCTATTCTTCTCAAACTATTCCAAAAAAAAAAAGGAAAACTTCCAAATTCATTTATGAGGCCAGCACTACCTGGATACCAAAAACAGATAAAGAAATTACTGGAAAAGAGAACTATAAGCCAATATCCCTGACGAACACAGATCTAAAAATCTTCAGGATAAGCTAGCAAACTTAATGCAACAATACATTAAAATAATCATTCATCACAATCAAATGGGATTTATTCCTGAGTTGCAACTGTGGTTCAATATTCAAATCAGTGAGTGTGATACACCACAACAATAAGAACCCTATGGTCATTTCATAGACAGAAAAATCATTTGACAAAGTTTAATATTCATTCATGATAAAAACCCTCAACAAATTAGGTTTAGAGGGAACATACTTCAACATATTAAAGGTCATATATGAAAAGTCCATAGCTAACATCATCCTCAATGGGGAAAAACTGTGAGCTTTTCCTCGATGGTAAGGAACAAGACAATGATGTCCACTCTCACCGCTTTTATTCAACATAGGTAGAAGTCCTAGACACTGCAATGAGACAACAAAAAGAAAGAAAAGGCGTCCAAATTGGCAAGAAAGAAGTCAAACCTTCACTATCTGTAGATGACATATTAGATATTGAAAATCGGAAGGACTCCACCAGAAATCTGCTAAAACTGACAAATGAATTCAGTAAAGTCATAGACTACAAAATCAATGCACATAAACCTGTTGCATTTTTATATACCAATAATGAAGCAGCAGAAAGATAAATTAAGAAGATAATCCCATTTACAGTTGCACTAGAAATAATAAGATACCTGGGAATAAACCTAATGAAAGAGGTAAAAGACCTGCATTCTGAAAAATGTAAAACACTTATAAAACGGAATTGAAGAGAACACAAAGAAATGGAAAGACATTCCATGCTCATGGATTGGAAAATCAAATATTGCTTAAATGTCTATACTACTTAAAGCAATTGACACATTGTGTGCGATCCCTATCAAATACCAACAGCATTTTTCACAGAACTAGAAAAAAATGATCCTAAATTTGTATGAAACCATAAAATCCCCAAGTAGCCAAAGCAACCTTGAAAAAGAAAAGCAAAGCTAGAGGCATCAAAATTCTGATCTTCAAATTCTATTACAAAGCTGTAGTAATCAAAACAGTAATGTACTAGCACAAAAATAGACACATAGATTAATAGAACAGAATAGAAAACCCAGAAATGAACCCACAACCATATGACCAATCAATCTTCCACAATGCATGCAAATATATCCATTACGAAAAGGACAGTTTCTCCAACAAATGGTGCTGGGAAAATGGGACCACTTTCTTACTCCTTACACAAAAATTAAATCAAAATGGATCAAAGACCTAAATGTGAGACCTGAATCTATAAAAATCTTAGAAGAAAAAATAGACAATACCTCTTTGACATCCCACAGCAACTTTTTTCTAGATAGATCTCCTGAGGCAAGGGAAACAAAAGCAAAAATAAACTATTGGGACTACATCAAAATAAAAAGCTTTTGCACAGTGAAGGAAGGAATCAACAAAGTTAAAAGGCAGCCTCTGGAATGGGAGAAGATATTTGTAAATGACATATCTGATAAAGGGTTAGTATCCAAAATACAGAAAGAACTTATAAAACTCAATACCCAAAAAGTGAATAATCCAGTCAAGAGATTGGAAGAAGACATGAAGAGACATTTCCCCAAAGACATAAAGACAGCCAACAGACTCTTGAAAAGATGCTCATCATCATTTACCATCAAGGAAATGCAAATCAAGACTACACTGAGATATCACCTCATACTTGTCAGTATGGTTAAAATCAGCCACACAAGAAACAACAGGTGTTGGCAAGGATGTGGAGAAAACGGAACCCTCATGCACTGTTGGTGGGAATGCAAACTGTGCAGCCACTCTGGAAAAGAGTATGGAGGTTCCTCAAAAGTTAAAAGTAGGACTACCCTATCATCCAGGAATTGTACAACTGGATATTTACCCAAAGAATACAAAAACACTAATTCAAAGGGATACCTGCATGCCTATGTTTATTTCAGCATTTAAAATAGCCAAAATAGGGAGATATTACACACACACACACACACACACACACACACACACACACACGTGCACTCTGGAATATTATTTAGCCTTAAAAAAATAAAATCTTGCCATTTGCAATGACATGCATGGAGCTAGAGAGTATAATGCTAAGCAAAATAAGACAAATACCATGACTTAACTCATATGTGGAATTTAAGAAACAAAATAGCAAAAGGAAAAGAAAGAAAGAGCTAGAGGGAAAGACAAACAGGAAACATACTTTTAATTATAGAGAATAAAATGATGGTTACTAGAGGGGAGGCGGGTGGGGGATGTGAAATAAGGGATGGGGATTAAGGAATACACTTATGATGAACACTTTGTGAGGTACAGAAGTGTTGAATCACTATTTTGTACACCTGAAACTAATATAACGCTGTGTTAACTAGAGTTAAAATGAAAATTTTGAAAAAGTAGTAATAATTAAGCCTATTTAATCACATTTAACATTAATTCATTAAAACAATTTAGTCCATTAATAATTTTCTGAATGGTTTATTTTTTTTAGCTCATAGAGTCCATTTGTTTTTCAGCATTATTGAAATATAAATGACAAAAATACTAGATATTTGAGGTGTACAAAGTGATGATCTAATACACACACACACTGTGAAATGATTACTACAATCAAGCTAATTAACACATTCATCATCTTACATTGTTACCATTTATTTTTAATGTGGTGACAACACTTAAGATTTACTGTCTTGGTAAATTTCAAGTATGTTATGCAATACTATTAAATATAGTCACCATGTAATGCTTTAAACCCCCAAAATATATTCATCTTACTACTGAAGGGTGTGTTCTTTGATTAACATCTCTCCATTTTCAAAGTCTATTTCCATATATTTTAATGCGATATACACTCCATTTGTAATTCATGTATGGATTTTATCAACATACATATAGTGGTATTGGGTGTGTTCTCAATTGTTTTAACTGTTAAATGTAAGCAAGCAAAGCACATGAATAAACGTAGAACACTGTACTCATTGAACAATAACTTCCCAAGTTTTAGCTATTCAAGATGAATAAATTCTAGAGGTCTGCAGTGCAATATAGTGCCTATGGTCAACAATATGGTAATAGTGCATTTAAGATTTTGAAGATGGTAGATTACATGTTAAGCATTCATATCACAAAGTAGGCAAACAAGGCATGATTGTGGGGATAGTATCTAGGTGTATGCATATGTCCAGACTTAGCAAATTAAATAAATTTAATATATGTAGATTTTTTAGTACATCAATTATACCTCAATAAAGCTGCTTAATAAAGTACGTGGAGGCAATTGATGTAAAAGGTAAAGTTCGGATTCATTAGTAAGGGGTTTAATCCCTCCACTCTTGAGCTTACCTATTTAGTTACCTCTCCTCTTTCATCCCTTCCGTCACTCTATATCCCTTGCCTTAACCCATGCTCCTTTGCCTACACAGTTTACTTTGTCTCCACGAGTCTACATAACATAATGTAATCCATTTTTTCTGTTCTTTCACCCATGTTTATTTTCTCTATCATATCAAAATCCTACTCAGACCTCAAAAGCTAGCTTGTGACATTTTGTCCTATCTTCCTTCATTATGCTTCCATACAACTCTGTATACCTCCATTATAGCTCCATTCATAGTTGTCCTTCTAAGAGCTTCCATAAATGACTCTCTCCTCTCTTGAGTTCCTCAAGGTCAAGGATCACATTCACGTGTTGTCACAATGCCTGGCATAGTGACTTGTACAGTACAAGCACCAATAAATGGGCTAGAGTGTATCTCTTCCTCCTCACAGGAAGAGAGAAATGAAATAAATGGCTACACTGTGATTAGAACAATGGGCTAGTCTGAGATGCCACAAATGCTTACTGGCAGCCACGACTGTAATAATGTTTTGCTTACATAGCACTTTTCAGTTTAATCTTTACATCATATTCTTATAAGTAAATTTTTACAAGGATTCTGGGAATTGATGTGACTGCAATTGGAAATATTCCAAGGATTTTATTGAAACAGGAGACAGCGCAAGAAAATGACCAGATGTTAAACACTATGCGCATGTACCTTGGGCATCTCATTTTAGATCTGGTAGAATATGGACAAGGGAGTAATTTTTCAAAATTGCATGTGGGATTCACATGCACAAAGTCCATAATTTTCCCACATGTACCTGAAATAATGGGAGTAGAGACAGCTATGCTTCTATGTTCCCTACACACATCTAAGTAAGAATGAGACCACGGGGACACATGAGAAGTGCTCAATGGCTTTGCAGTGGTTTGTAATTCTTTCCTCAACAAATAATATCATTCTCAGCATGAAAATACCGGTAACATATGCAGTGGGGATAGAGTCAGCAATGAGGTTCAAATAGGAAACAAAGATATCTATTTTCTTTTTATATATTTAGTCCAACATAGGATTTAAGAAATATATAATTCTAATATTTACGAAAGGAGAGTAAATTAGGAGACACTGGTTTAATGACTGTTCATCCTGTGGTAGCCAGACATTATTTACAATGCTGTATCAGCCACTTGACAGCTGTACTATTTGTGGCAAATTATAGAACCTTTTTGCACGCATGTCTCTTTTGTCTTCAATGGAGTAGCAATAAATGCTTCAAAAGGTTATTGTGCTAATTGAAATAATGGATGCATCACCTAGCACATAGATATTTAAAATTATAAATGCAGTATTAGCGGTATTTAAACTTGCAAATGGTGAAGATAATTTTGTTTACTAAAAAGTAGTTTTAATTACTCTGAATATAACATCTTGCATAAACCTAAGTAAAGCTAGTTTACCAAAGTGAATAAATCTATTTCCTAATACAGTAAATAGAGAGAAGTCTCACATGGCAGACTGCATTCATGTCCCCAATTCTTCACTCCTTGCTGTACCCATGCCCTCTGCCATGAACGAAACTTTGCAATGTCCTTTCATGCTGAGTAAGTCTCCTTGCCCATTCCCTGAAACGGACCTTGGCCACATAGCTTGACTTGGTAATCAGAATAAAGTGGAACTGATGAGGTGCCAGTTCCAAACCTAGGCTTCATGCATATTTCTACAAATTCTTGCATCTGCAAGTACCATGGGAAAGGTATGCCCAGACTCACCTCTTGGTGTCCAGAGCATAATGAGACAAACTTGGAGCAGATTCACCTCAGCCAGGCCCAGCATATATCAAGTGATTTCTTGACAAACCACAAACTGTAGAGGTAACAAATAATAGTTACACATTGCGTTGGGACAGTTTAATTATGCATCGATAGTTAAACTGATACAGATACAATAGTTGAGAAGGAGGAATATATATGGTCCCAAAGCACTCTAGTCAAAACATATCACAGGTCCTAAAATCCTCACAATTTCAGCTAACACTTAGTGATTATGTGTTCCTTCTGGAAGTTCCTTGATAACTCTAACTCTGTCACATGTCTAAAGTAAATATATTATCTTCATAATTTCTAATGTTAGCATTTATGAGGGTTAAGAATAAGGAAAATGGAAAGGCAAGGACTCTAACTGAAATGGTTCAGGGAGCTCAAAAGTGGGAAAATAATTGCCAAGAACAAATGTTACATCCTGACAAGTTTTTCTTTCTTCAAAATTCTGTCAAGGAAAAACATTTTTATTAATTTATCTTTTTTTTCTGACCATGAGGGTAATTTCTAGTCATTGTACAACAATTTGGAAAACACCTAAAAAGTAGGAAGCATATAAATATCAGTAACCCTATAATGCAGATAAAGTCTTTATTTTAAAATTTAGAAGTACATTATTTCATATTTTTAACTGTGTTTATATAAATGTTGTAGGTTGACATCAAACTTTAAGCCATTTTCTCATAAACTTTTTCCACATAAGTATTTTATAAAAAACATTATGCCATCAGTAAATATATTGGAAACACTATTTGATTTCAATGATAGATTCCATCATATCCTTGCTGATTATTTGTGAGAAATGTTTTGACTCTTGGTCCACTGTGTATTTTAAATGTTTCAAAGCCTTTCCTAGGATTGTTCAAAAAAAACTTTAAGTCAGATGTAGTAAAATTTTGAATTCTACATAAGCATTTCTAGTACTTTTTTCCCACTAGGCTTTGTTCCACAGTGACAATACAGAGAGTTGGTTAAGAATACATGTATTACCTCATTTAATCAACTAAAAAACCTAAGAAGACAGTACTTACTTATATCACACATTTATACATGAAGAGTGAAGCTCACAGAAGTTAAATAAATTGCTTAAACCCATGAACCAAATAAGTAGTCTGATCTCATCAGGCTAAAGTTTACCAAGACTGAACTCAAGCTCTGGCTCCATAACAGGCCATCTTGAATGTAAGTGCCTAAAAATATAATCTTTTATTATTTCCCATGATTTAAGTTGACTAGGAGTGTCTTCCACTGAGCTCACCTGAGGTCACTCATGCAAATACACACAGCTGAGCCGGGGTGATCTAAGATGCCCTCTCACGTGGACCTGGTACCAGCTGCAATAGCAGCTTAGACTCGCTGGGCCTATCCCTCCATTGGGTCACTCATTCCTAAATTCTTCAGAGCATGGACAGGTCAAGGTTCCTAAAGGACAAACACAGAAACCCACAAGGTATATTAAGGCTTAGCCTTGGAAGGTGAGCAATGTCACATCTGAAACATCCTGTAAATAGAAACAAGTTATTTGGGACACCTGGGTGGCTCAGTTGGTTAAGCATCTGACTCTCGATTTCCACTCAGGTCATGGTCTTGTGGTTCATGGAATTGAGCCCCACATTGGGCTCTGTGTTGCCAGTACAGAGACTGACTGGGATTCTCTGTCTCTCTCTGTCTCTGTCTCTTTGTCACACATGTGTGCACCCGCGCGCACGCGCACGCACACACACACACACACACACACACCCCACCCCACCCGGCTTGCTTGCTTGCTTGCTGACTCTCAAAATAAATTAAGAAATAAAAGAAGAAAAGAAACTAGTTACAAGCCAGCCAAAGATCAGCATGTAGAGATATAAATTCAACCTTTGAAGGGAGAAAAAAAAGATCCATTACAAAAGGTGTGCTCACAGAGACACAGGACTCATCGGGCATCATTATTGTCCACCAAACTACTTGCTATGTAATATTTCACTATCTATTTGCCTTGTAAGCCTTTGTCACTGTTTGTAAAGTGCAACCACACAGGTTATAGTATTCAAAGGTGATGGCTCTCTGAGCAACAGATATCATTAAGAGGTTGTTATGCCTGGAATGGAGCACCTTTAATGACTTCACAGTGCCTGCTATAATTTGTATGCTTTGCTTCATTAATTGTACTTTTTGCTTAGAGTTGGAGGGAGCCTAGGTGAGCAAATATTGCTCGATTCTGGAAATTCTTTCCAGTTGACTGCTTGTAAATACTGAGTTGTTAGTTCACGTGTCACCATTTTTGCCAAGGGAGGAAGTTATTTGTTCTGTGGATCATCTAGTCCTACCCCTCCCTGTCTTCAGTGACCATCACTGGTGATGAGGACCAAAGCAACAAGGGCTCATGCAATTGACCACCCATGGGCAGGTTTCCTTGTACTGACAAGGTCTGGAGTTGGGATGGTTTTGAGGACAGGAGCTTGAGCTGGCTGACCGGAACCCCACAGCAACTACCTGACGACTCTGACATGTCCTCTCTTGGCGTCCTGCATCAGAGGCGTATGTTTGAGAACAGAGACTTCAGGGAATGTGAAGGGAGGAAATAAAGACAGTGAGGACTGAGAAATCACAGAAAGAGGCTGCCAGGCTACGCGTGGGAATCAGGAGAACACAGAACACCAGGGCGACCATACATGCTCTTCACCCCCCACCCCAACCCACACAAAGCCATTCTCACCCCCGGACCGCTCCTCTGGGGAAGGGCACAAGAACACAGAGGGGGGTAAGCTTCCCGTCCCTCATTCTCAACCCACTCTCACTACTCTCACCAGCTGCCTCGGCAAATCAACTGGAAGGCAAGACACGCCAGGGGCGCCTGGGGGGCTCAGTCGGTTAAGTGTCCGACTTCAGCTCAGGTCATGATCTCAACGGTTCGTGGCCCACGTCGGGCTCTGTGCTGACAGTTCAGAGCCTGGAGCCTGCTTCAGATTCTGTGTCTCCCTCTCTCTCTGACCCTCCCCTGCTCTCACGCTCTCTCTCTCTCTCTCTCTCTCTCTCTCTCTCTGTCTCTCACACACACGCACACAAAACAAATAAATAAAACATTAAAAAAAAAAAAAAAAAGACAAGACGCTCCAAGCTACGTCTTTCCCAGAATCACTTACCTGAACCTGGAACCACAGAACAGCAATGCAAGCTTCTCTTAGGAACCAGGAGGAAGGGAAGGCAGAGGACAGAGTGTCCTGCTATGGAGACTTCAGCAATCCTGCTCCTACTTGGCTCCTGGAGGGAAAAGAGCCCAGCGGAACCTAACCTGACCTTACCCTACCCTACTCTGCCCTGCCCAGCCCAGCCGGGCCCCTGGAATGGTCAGCGTGGCCTGGAATGATCAGCGTGGGAGTGGCCATAAGCACCTGGCCTTCCCCGCCTGAGTGAGTGCAGCCTGAAAGGTCTTTATCTTTGTTTGCTTTTCTTCTATGAACCATACCTATAGCATTACACAGAATCCTTAGTTGTAATTATGCATGAATCTGCCATTTGTTTCAAAATGTAGATTATTTCCAACCTGAATGCTCCTTCATGCTCCTCCCAGGCAATACCTCCCTAAAATAATGACTATTCTGAAATCTATCAGAATAGATTAGTTTTGCTGCCTTTGCTCTCCATAAAATGGAACCAGGCACGGTGTGCTCCTTTGTATCTGGTACCTTTCTCTCAATATTAAGTCTGTGAGATGTAGCTGTGCTCTTATGTGTAAAAGTATTTTTCCTTTATATTGCTCAATGGTATTGAGCACATGAATATTTTATCGCTGAAGTTATTCATTCATTCAAAACTTGATAGACTTTTGGTTAGTCTGTGCTTCTGACTGGCCAGAGATAATCTGAGGTTCCTGTGACCTCATCATTGATATGATTAATTTGCCAAAGTGGCTCATAGAACTCAGGGCATCATTTTATTTACTGTATTACCAGTTTGTTGTAAAATGATATAACTCAGGGAAAGTCAGATAGACGACATATATCGGCCAAGGTATGTGAAAATGAGCCCCTCCGTGTGTTCATTAACCCAGAAGCTCTCCCAATTTCATCTTTTCTGGATTTTGTAGGCTTCATTACATAGGCCTGAGTGATTAAATCATTCACCATCTGTGATTAATTTAACCTCCAGCTCCACCCCTCCCCCTCCTCCCCAGAAGATAGTGGGTGAAGCTGAAAGCATGAACCATCAGATCATGTGGTTAGAGCTTCTGGCAACCAGACCTCGCCCTCCAAAAGTCTTTTCAAAAGTTCCCTCATTAATATAAATGCAAGTGTAGCTGAGAGGGGCTTGTTAAGCATAACAAAAGACAACTATTTCACCTTTATTAATTTGCAGCTATTTTAGGAACTAGAAACAACTAAATATTATAACAAAATGTGCCTCTCTGTCTCTTACACAGGAAGTACGGTGTTTTAAGAACTATGTTCCAGGAACCCTGGATAAAAACTAAATATATATTTATCATAAATCACTATATCATGTCTCTAAAAACAAAGCTTCCTAAATAAATGAATAATTGATGTATAAGAGAGCAAGTAAGAACCACCAACAAAATTTTAAAAAGAGTAGTTAAAGTACATTTAATTATAAATATTTGGAAAATTTTAGACCAAAAAATCAGTAGTATCAATATGAATAAGTTCAGCTCATCCCTAAAAATAAAAATATTTTTTCAATTTTGCCACAAATTAACACCGAATTATATGATTTATACAAGAGAAACGTCTAGAAAAAAAAGAACAAACCACAACCTTCTCTTTTCAAGAAAAAAGGCAGAAAGAGCAAATATAAGGAATAATAATGGCAAAGGAGAAATAAAATTGATAAGGGAGAATTTTTTAAGAAAATCATAAGACAACCTAGAAGAAATGAATAAATTCCTAGAAACATGAAATCTTTCAAGACTAAATTAGGAAGAAGTAGAAAATCTGCACAGACCAATTTCTAGTGGTGAAATTGAATCAGTAATTTAAAAAAAAAACACATAAAATTCCCAACAAACAAAAGTCCAGGACCAGATGGCATCACAGATGAATTTTACCAAACATTTATTTTATTTTATTATGTTTATTTATTTTTAAGAGAGAGAGAGAGAGAGAGAGCACAAGCAGAGGAGGGGCAGAGAGAGAGGAAGACAAAATCCGAAGCCAGCTTCAGGCTCTGAGCTGTCAGCAGAGCCTGACATGGGGCTTGAACTCACAAACCACGCGATCAGGACCCGACCTGAAGTCAGAGTGAGCCACTCAGTCACCCCTCTATGAAACATTTATTTAAAAAAAATTTTTAGTAGTTTTTTAAAATTTATTTTTGAAACAGAGAGAGACATAGTGTGAGCAGGGGAGGGGCAGAGAGAGAGGAAGACACAGAATCTGAAACAGGCTCCAGGCTCTGAGCTGCCTGCACAGAACCCAGTGCAGGGCTCAAACCCACCAACTGTGAGATCATGACCTGAGGTGAAGTCAGGTGCTTAACCAACTGAGCCACCAAGGCGCCCCTCTACCATACATTTAAATAAGAGTTAATTCCTATCTTTCTCAAACTATTCCAAAAATCAGAGGACAAAAAATCCCTCCAAATTCATTCTATGAGGCCAGCATAATTCTAATACCAAAACCAGACAAACTAAAAAAGAAACTACATGGAGGAGGGCACTTGTGGGGATGAGCACTGGGTGTTATGTGGAAACTAATTTGACAATAAACTATTTGTAAAAAAAAAAAATAAATAAAAATAAAAGAAACTCCAAAAAAATATACACACCACTGTCCTTGATGCACATATGTAAAAATATTCAAGAAAATATTAGCAAGCTGAATTCAAAAATACATTAAAAGGATCATTGATCACAAAGAAGTAGGATTTATTCAAAGGGTGAAAGAATGATTCAATATATGCAAATCAATGAACATGAAACACCAAATTAACAAAATAAAGGATAGAAATTTACATGATTGTTTCAATAAATGCTAAAAAAGCATTTGACAAAATTCAGCATCCATTCATGATAAAAAAACTCTCACCAAAGCTTGTGTAGAGTGAACATATACTTAAACATAATAAAGGCCATATATAACAAGCCCACAACTAACATCATACTCAATTGTGAAAAGCTGAAAGCTTTTCCTTTAATATCAGGAACAAGAAAAGGATGCCCACTCTCACCACTGTTACTTAACATAGTACTGAAAATCCTAGCCATAGTAATCAAACATAAAAAAGAAATAAAAGGCATTAAAATTGGTAAGAATGAAGAAAAAGTCCTTCTCTATAAAGGCATGATACTAGATATAGAAAACCCTAAATACTTCACCAAAAAACTATTAGGACTAATAAATTAATTCAGTAAAGTTGTGGAATACAACATCAATACACAGAAATCTGTTGCTTATTTAGACACTAATAATGAAAAAGCAGGAAGGGAAATTTAGAAAACAATCTCGCTTACACTTGCATCAAAATGAATAAAATATCAGAAATAAATATAACAAAAGAAGTGAAAGGCAATATTATGGAAAGTATAAGACATTGAGGAAGAAATTGAAGATGACACAGATAAATAGAAAGATATACCATGTTCATAGAAGGGAAGAATACTGTTAAAGTGTCCATAGTACCCAAAGCAATGTCCATATTCAATGAAATCCCAATCAAAACACCAATAATATTTTTTAAAGAACTAGAACAAGGGGCGCCTGGGTGGCTTAGTCGGTTAAGCGTCCGACTTTCGCTTAGGTCATGATCTCACAGTTCGTGGGTTCAAGCCCCGCGTCAGGCTCTGTGCTGACTACCAGCTCAGAGCCTGGAGCCTGTTTCAGTCTGTGACTCCCTCTCTCTCTGACCCTCCCCTGCTCACGCTGTCTCTCTCTCTCTCTCTCCTAGAAATAAATAAAACATTAAAAAAAAAAAAAGAACTAGAACAAAAAAATCCTAAAATTTGTATAGAACCACAATACACCCTGAATAGCCAAAGCAATCTTGAGAAAGAAAACCAAAAGCTGGAGATACAACAATCCCAGGTTTCAAGACATATTATCAAGCTGTAGTAATCAAAACAGTATGGTACTGTCACAAAAATAGACACATAAGTCAGTGCTACAGATTTGAGACCCAGAAATAAACCAACACTTACATGGTCAATTAATCTATAACAAAGGAAGCAAGAGAATACAATGGGGAAAAGACAGTCTCTTCAATAGATGGTGTTGGGGAACTGGACATCTACATGCAAAAGAATGAAACTAGATGACTTCTTTACATCATACACAAAAAAGATACACATAAAATGGATTAAAAACCTACATATAAGACCTGAAACCTTAAAACTCCTAAATGAAAACATATTTAGTAATTGCTTGGAAATCAATCTGAGCAATATGTTTTGGGATATGTCTCCCCAGGTAAGAGAAACAAAAGCAAAAATAAACAATTGGGACCACATCAAACTAAAAACTTTTTTCACAGCAAAGCAAACCATCAACAAAATGAAAATCAATCTTCTGAATGGCAGAGGATATCTGCAAATGATACATCAAATAAGCACTCAATATTCAAAATATATAAATAACTCATACAACTCAACAACAAAAACCCAAGTAATCTGATTTAAAAAATGGTCACGGGACATGATGAGACATTTTTCCAAAGAAGACATACAGATAGCCAACAGACACATGAAAGATGTTCAACATCACTAATCATCAGGGACATGCAAATCAAAACCACAATGAAATAGTACCTCACATTAGTCAGAATGGCTAGTATTATAAGGCAGGCAGTAATAAGCGTTGGCCAGGATATGGAGAAAACAAGACCCTTGTCCACTGTCAGCAGGAATGTATATTGTTTGGTTACTGTGGAAATCAATAGGGAGATTCCTCAAAAAACTACACATAAAAGTACCATAGGATACAGTAATCCTTTTTCTGAGTATTTTCCCCAGAACAATGAAAACACTAATTCAAATAGACATGTGCACCCCTATGTTTATTGCAGTATTATTTATAATAGCCACGATATGGAAGCAACCTAAGTGTCCAACAATAGAGAATAGCTAAGGAAGATGTCACACACACACAAACACACACACACACACACACACACACACACACTATGGAATACTACTCAGCCATAAAAAAGGAATGACATCTTGCCGTTCATGACAACATGTGTTATGAAGGTTGGCCACATCTCCTTCTCTTAAAAGTAGTGGCCTTATGAATAAGAGGTCCTGTAGTGCCCAGCAGTGCATAATCCCTTGTTCACCAGTACATGGTGTTTCAGGGTGTCTCCTATGTGTATTGCATGTTCCCAGCTCTTGTAGCTGAGCCACTCTTGCCTTCATTCCAGTGGTCTGCAATGTCTCCTTTTGTGTATTGTGGGCAGGGCCTGGTCCCTGTATTTGCATTGTTGGTGGGCCAGTCTTCAGTTGAGTTGCACTGGTCTACTAGGGGAGGAGACCCACAGCTACTGGGACTGAGGCAGGCCATGTTGGAGGGTATGGATATGCAGAAGTGCACAGGGGCAGGCATTCTATTAACAAGCTAGGTAGAGTGTTGGTGATGCACTGGTTTGCACAGGTGTCCTTGGGTTTATGCTGGCTGGTGGAGGAGGGAAATGGCTTTGCCAGCTCCTTTGCTTCTGGAGAAGTCTCCCAACAACCCCTACCCCTCCAGAACATGTTCTGAGATTAGTAAACAAATCTCTATCCCCTATACCCCAGGCAGTTTTCAAACTGCTGCTTCTATGCTATATGTTTATGGGGCTATATGTTGTGCTCTCTTTAAGGGCAGGGACTTAATATCCTCTAGCCCTCCTAGCTCTCCCAAAGCCAAACCCTCTTATTTATAACATTCCAGTTGCTAAGTCTTGCTGATTGTGAGAACTTACAAAATTCAGTTCCCTTGGTTTTCAAAGCCAAATATTATAGGAATTATTCTTCCTTGTGTGGGATCTCTGGTGTGAAAGTCTGTTTCTCTCCCCTCTCTGCACCCACCATGTCCCCCCCTCCTTCACAGAGTCCCACACTTGTATTTAGCTCCTGACCTCACCTCCACCCTTTTGATGTAGCCTCTTCTCTACAACTAGCTGTGGAAAGTTTGTTCTGCCAGTATTTGGGCCATTTCTTGGGTTTACACTGATATGAGTGTTATCTAGTTGTATTCATGGGACAAGGTGAGCTTAGGGTCCTGCTACTCCATCATCTTCCCTGGAAGCCCTGCCTTTTCATTCTTAAACCTCACAACTCTTTCAGGCTGCCCCAAGCTCTGCTGAAGACTCCATCTTCTACCCAACTGCTTTTCCTGTTTCATCCACTAGGCTCTACCCATGGTGCCAAAGACCTCCATTATGTAATATCACTAATACCATAGTCTTGGTTTCCAAGACTTCCTCCAAATAGGAAGTAACCTACTTCAGGATTGGACCTTGTCTTTTTCTCTGCATGTGTGGCTTCTAGAAACTAATAGCATCTTAATTCGATGAACATTTGTGACCACATCATTAGGACAGAGATGGTGTGTAGGTTCAAAGAGTGGGTCCCTACTTTGGTTTTGGCATCAAGGAAGCCTGAAAAGGGGATGAAAGACTTGGGCCAAAGCATGATGATAATACAGACATTCCTGTGTCCGAGATTTGGTAGGGTGATTTACGAGTTTGGAAAGGCAATATAGCCAATGTGAAAAGGCAGTGTCAGGACTCAGAAACAGACAGAATTAATTGCAATGTAGAATCAACTGCCAGTTTTGTGGAGTTGGGCCTCAGATTGGTAACCACTGGAATGGTCACATTTACTAAACAATTATTTGTTTGGTCTCTAAAATCTGGTCAATCATATCCAAATCCTGCCCTTAGTAAACATGTAGACAAACTCCATGACTAAGGTATATGTCAAAACAGAGGTTACACATGAGAGCGAAAGGACCGGGAAAATACAATTCAACAGGATGGAAACCTTTTGTTGTTGTTGAGAGAGTAAGAGCACAAGTAGGGAAGGGGCGGAAGGAAAGGGAGAGAGAGAATCTTAAGGAGGCTCCATGCCCAGCACCACAGAGTCCAACTTGGGGCTTGGTCTCACTGCTTTGAAATCATGACCTGAGCTGAAATCAAGAGTCTGATGCTTAACCAACTGAGCCACCCAGGAACCCCTGAGAACTTTTAGTGCCCACATTACCCCAGCCAAACACTGTGAATGACTGTCCTCTTTCCAGCATTGTTAGTAGAAGACTGACCATGGATGGAGTCTGGTCTCCTGTGTCCCCCCAACTTGGTGGCAGCAGGCAGTCCAGTGAGAAGTTTTCCTACCTTACTTTTGTTACTGATGAAGACCTAATGAGGACTGTCATCTCCTGACTCCAATCCGATAGCAGCAGTAGCGCAGGAAGGCATTTTCTTCCCCTACTAGTAGCATGTTGTCAATGACCCAGTGTTAACAGATGGTCCAGGAAGGGGTTTTCATTTCCCACCATGGTGTCTGTGTTGACTGAGTAGAGAAACTAGACCTTAATCGCCAGTCAGTGCAAGAAGTCAGCCCAGAGAAACACTTTTCTCCACTAACAATGATGACAGCAAAAACTGAGCAATGGGGCCTGCCGTTTGTCACTCCCCACCACCATATGAGACACCTGCCTAACTGCAAGTGGGACAAGATCTCAGAGAGGAGAAAGCTAGAGAAAGGAATTCCTTAAAATGGTAAGAAAACACTAGGCAGACCACTGACCAACTCACACATAAAACTTACTGGAATATACATGTACAAATGTTTCAGAACAGAAATAACGATTGGAATACCACCCAGGATTTGGAGTGGCCTCCATGCCGTGTAGCATAAAAATGAAGTACACCAGAATAGCATTGCAAGACTCTGAAATCTAAATGTCATTTGCACCACCCACAGCCCACAAAAGTAGGCCAGGACCCATGTGCCAAACCTAAACTGGGTGACTGCTGGCTAACATAGAAGATTTAAATAGGATCCAGAGTTTTCTAACATCATCCCCAAAAAGTCCAGGACATAAACAAAAATCTGTCATCATCCCATAAACCAGGAAAATCACAACTTGAATGAGAAAACACAATCAACAGATACCAACACCAAAATGAATCAGATACTGGAATTACCTGACAAGAATTTTAACTCCACCATGATAAAAATGCTTAAGAAATTAATTACAAATTCTTTTGCAACAAATGAAAACAGAAAATTTTATGAAATACATAGAAGTTATTAAAAAGAAACACGTAAAGGGGTGCCTGAGTGGCTGGGTCAGTTATGTGCCCGACTCCTGATTTCAGTTCAGGTCATGATCTCACAGATTGTGACATGGAGCCCCATGTCAGGATCTGCGCTAACAGCATGGAGCCTGACAGGGATTCTCTCCCTCTTATTTTCCCACTTCCCTGTTCATGCTTGCTCTCTCTCTCACAAAATAAATAAATAAATTTAAAAAAGAAGTAAATATTAGAAACATGAAATATACAATAGTCAAAAAACTTAGTAGGAGGCCTCAACAAGAGATGGCAGAGAAAATAATCAGTGAACTTAAAAATAAGTCAATAGAATTTACAAATCTGAACACTAAGAAAATAAAATGGAAAAAAAATGATGAACAGTGCCTCAGATACATGGGACAATAACTAAAGAGGTAGCATCTATGTCACCGATGTCACAGAAGGAGAAGAGAAATAGTGGCTAAATGCATAACGGAAGTTGAAGTTCTTCACACAAAAAAAGGAAACAAAATAGAAGAAGTCTTGGATTATCAGGACAAAAGAAAGAACAATGGAAATATTAATATGAATATACACAATGTATTTTTCTTCTCCTCTTGAGCTTTATGAATTGATTTAGAGATTGAAGAAAAACTTATAATACTGGTGCAGTTCTAAATATGTGTAGAAGGACACATTTAAGAAAATCATACTCTAAATGCAGAGAATTATGGGAACTAAATAAAGGTAAGTTCTCTACACTTTACTCAGACTTATAAAATGCTCACACCACTAGACTGTAAGTTGCTTATGTATAATGCAATATCTGTAGAAATCACTAAATATTCTATACAAAGAAATAAACTTTAAAAACTCAACAGATAAGTCAAAATGGAACTATAAAATATGTTCAAGTGACCCATAAGGAAGGGTGAAATGTAAAACAGATGAAAACAAAACTGAGGGATAAAACACAACATAAATAAAAATGGCAAGTTTAAGTACTAATATACTAATGGTAACAATACATATAAAGAATCTAGGTATACTAATTAAAATGGCAAGATTGGCATAATGAATTTTTTAAATGACCGAACTACAATTTTATTTAAAAGAAACAAAATTTAAATATAATAGTATAAGTTGTTTGAAAATAGGATAGAAAAGATACACCAATCCAGGTAAAAACACCTAGCATCTTCCAAAGGTGATCAATAACGGACATGTTGCATATCATTTTTAACTCACAGACTTAAAGTATGTTTTTCTATAAGTCATAATTATTGTTTATTGCTGCTTAAATTGTACTATATTTGTGCAGTGGGGATTTATTTAACTATACTCCTAAATCTTTGTATGAAGGCCCCAATATTCTTTAATAATTTCCTGGATGTCCTGTATAGTGAGATCAAGTCTCGAATTTGGGAATTTCCCTGGAGCCTTTCTTGAGGAATAAGCTAGAAAAATTCAGATGGTCAAAATTATTAGAGAGATACCAGCTTATGAATTCTTGGTGATCATTACATTTTACCTATAAAACTAAGATTATATGATGTTTACAAGGGGAACAGAATACTATACAATGACTATAATACCTCATAACATAAACACACAGAATAATAATTAAAATTTGGGATGTATAAGAAATGTATGTGAAAGTATAATAAGAATCACCAACATGAAACAACTTTAACACATAGTTTTAAAAGTTATAAAATGCTAAAAAGTATAAAAATGCTAATATATAAAAAATAAAGTAGAAAATTTGCCAGTTTTAGCATAAAAAATATTTTATAAAAGCTAAACTTGACAATCATAAATTTAAAATGAGAACTATTTAAAATTTTAACATTCTTAAGTATAAGTTTTTAAAGAGGATACACATTTAATGTTGAAATTCTATTGAAGTGCACATACCCCCATTGAATTTGTGTAATTTGTTCAAGTATTTTATATTCTGTATAAAACCAAATGTATGCAGAGGGCTTGACAATATATATTGAGGAAACATTCCCAAAGGATTCACTTATAAGTTCCTAACTGATCAATCAATACTGACACACTTTGGTGTTATTTTAAAAAAAAATTTAACTTATTTATTTTAAGAGAAAGAGAACATGAGCAGGGGAGGGGCAGAGAAAGAGGGAGACAAAGAATCTGAAGCAGGTTCCAGGCTCTGAGCTGTCAGCACAGAGCCCGACGCTGGGATCATACTCAGGAACTGGGAGATCATGACCTGAGCTCAAGACAGGCACTGAACCAACTGTGCCACCCAGGCGCCCCCTGCTGTTATTTAAATAAGTAAATGTTCACTTTCTTCTAATGAGTCATCTGCCAAATTTAGCAAATATTTTGGATGATTATTACCCTTATTAAGCAAACACTAAGGACTTGAGGCAAGGCAAGATATTATGTGCATTTGACAGATAAAATAGGAAGCACGTAAATCCAGGATTTCCTAAATCTGATTGTTTTCCAAACAATATATATTTTTATGGAAGTGATAAAATGTAATAATCTGCAACTTTGGGATTTCCCACTTATTATTAATGAAAATTTTTAGTCTTGAAGATTATTTTTAGTATCTTTGTAGCCAAATTCAACCATTCTGTAAATGTGCAAGTCCTTCTATTAAAATACAATTCATAATTAATTTAATGGAGATATTAGTTACTCAGTACTCAATTTTGAAACCAATATCAGATTTTAAGAAAGACTTTCTTTCTGACATTTGTCATGAGTACCATCTATTAGCAATTGTTTGGTGGCTTTGGAAAGTAAGTTGGTTCTCTTAGTTGTATCTGAATCACTTAAAACTGTATTTTATTGTAGAATATAGTCTTGACCCATCAGAGTTCTGTTTTACCAAAACAACTAGTTGTAAAGGTATTATTCTAAGGATTATCACAATATTCTATAACAGTAAGAGTTATTACTCAGTATGTGCTAATCACTCCATTTCAAATGTATTAATAATTTATCCTTCATTTTATTTTTAATTTTCTAATTTCTATTTGAGAGAGAGGGAGAGATAGAGCAGGGGAGAGGGGCAGAAGGTGGGGAGAGAGAGAGAGAGAGAGAGAGAGAGAGAGAATTGCAAGCAGGTTCCACTCACAGGGCAGAACCTAATGTAGGGCCCAATCCTATGACCCTGAGATTATGACCTGAGCCAAAGTCAAGAGTCAGACACTCAACCAACTGAGCCACCCAGGTGCCCCATCATTTATCCTTTATTATCACCCTATGAGCTTGGTAATATAATGCATTTTATTTTATTTTATTAATGTTTTTTATTTATTTCTGAGAGAGAGAGAGAGAGAGAGAGCGTGAACGTGAACAGGGGAGGGTCAGAGAGAGCGAGACACAGAATCTGAAGCAGTCTCCAGGCTCTGAGCTGGCTGTCGGCACAGAGCCTGACGCGGGGTTCAAACCCACAAACCGTGAGATCATGACCTGAGCCAAAGTCGGATGCTTAACCGACTGACCCACCCAGGCGCCCCTATAATGCATTTTAAAGATCACCATGAAGATATGGAATCACACAAGTAAACTGACCAAAGTCACAAAGCTAATAAAGTGACAGACAAGTCTTAAAATTGGGTCTGTTTGATTCCAAAACCTATACCCTTAAATACCAAGTTATTTTGTCTTAATAATATGCTTCTTAAAAATTACTTTTTAGACCCATTTCAGGTTCACAGCAAAATTGTGGTGAAGTTACAGGGATTATCCCATATACCCCCTGTCAATGACCCCTGAATCCTCTGTATTCTGCCTATTTAACCTGCACCCTTTCCCATCCCTTGGAAATCTCTGACCCTTTCACTGGCTCTATAATTTTGCCTTTTCCAGAGCGTCACGTTGTTGGAATCCTACAGTGCGGAACCTTTTCACATTGGCTTCTTTCACTTAGTAATATGCATTTAAAGTTCTTCTATGTCTTTTAATGAATTGGCAGCTCATTTCTTTTTAGCACTGAATAATAATATTCCACTATCTTGATGTACTAGTTCATTCATTCACTGACTGAAGGCCATTTTGGTTGCTTCCAAGTTTTGGCAATTATGAATAAAACTGCCATAAACATTCGTGTGCGGGCTTTATGTGGACATAAGTTTTCAACTTTTTTGGTAAATACCAAGGAGTATGGTAGCTGGATCATAGGAGTATGTTTACTAAACAATCACCAAACTGTCTTCCAAAGTAGCTGTACCACTTTTTTTCCCACTAGCAATTAATGAAAGTTCCTGTCATTTTACATACTTACCACCTTTTAGTATTGTCAACGTTCAGGATTTTGGTCATTCTGACAGGTGTATAGTGGTATTATTGTTATTTTAATTTACATTTCTCTGATGAAAATGATGTGGAGATTCTTTCATATGCTTACTTGCCATCTATCAAGGTTTTAACCCATTTTTAAATAAGATTGTTTTCTTTTTTTTTAAATCTATTTATTTATTTTTGAGAGGGAGAAAGAGTGGGGGAGAGGCAGAGAGAGACAGAGGGAGAGAGAATCCCAGGCAAGCTCTATGCTGTCAGCATAGAGCCGGGTGCAAAACTTGAACTCACTAACTGTGAGATCATGACCTGAACCAAAATTAAGAGTCAGACACTTAAGTGACTGGGCCACCTAGGCGCCCAAGATTGTTTCCTTATTGTTGAATTTTAAGAGGTCTTTGTATAATCTTGACTTCTTTCAAAAGAGTACAGTATTGAAATGAGGGGGGAAACAACCACAACTTTCCATTGGAAGAACCTGAAAAACATTACCTGAGATAGTTGATCAGCCAATATTAACAGTAATAAATCATATTTATAGTATGTACCCTTGTTATGAGATGAAAATGATACTTTACCTCTGTAGTCTTCCTCCCAAAAGAACATTATTCCATTATAAACCTAAAAAACCCACAAATCCCAATGCAGGACATTCCACAAAACACCTGATCTGAACTCAAAATTGTCAAGGTCATTCAAAAACATGGAAAGTCTGAGAAATCTTCACAGCCAAGAAAAGACCAGTCTAAGGAAATAAGACTAATTTACCTCTAATATCCTGAATGGAGTTTTGGAACAGAAAAAGGACACTAGGCAAAAACTAAGGAATCTATTTAAATAAAAATGGACTGTAGTTAATGATGTATCAATGTTCATTCATTAATAGTAATAAAGGTACCACAAAATATTAGTTGTTAAAAACAGTGGAAATTAAAATGGGAACTACCTGTACTAAGAAAACTATACTAAATTCGCAATTTTCTATAAACGTATGACTGTTCCAAAATTTTTTTAAGTTTATTTATTCATTTTGAGAGAGACAGATAGTGCAAGTGGGGGAGGGCAGAGAGTGAGGAGAGAGACCCTAAGTAGACTCCACATTGCCAGCATAGGTCCAATGCAGGGCTCGAACCCACAAAGCCGTGAGATTATGACCTGAGAAGGAATCAAGAGCTGGACGCTTAACTGACTGAGCCACCTAGGCACCCCTACATTTTTTTTAAATAGTAAAAAACGCTATTTTTTCCCCTTTCACTTGAACTCTTCTCTGCTGTCTTATCTTGTATATTAAGTTTTTGATGAAAATCCACTTAACTTCTAGAGTTTTCTTTTTTTTTTTGTATCCACCTCTTCCTGTTTCAATTAGTGCCTCTTTTTACCCCAAAGTGTCTTCTTTTTATGCATGAGATTCCTTCATTCACCTCCTTGAACATTCTGGTCATATGTAAGTTAAAAAATCATATTTGATTTATTTATAAGTTCCATTTCGTCTGAAGTGAATACATCTCCTACGTTTTTTCACTTTATCAACATTTTGATGTTAATTTTTTCCACGTGTTTGTAAGTTGCTTTCCAATTTATTTTGAGTGAGACTATTTGTTTGTTTTCATGTGCTCAAATCTCCTTACAAATCTCCCTGATACTGCCTTCACTTGATCCCTGAGAACAGAAGCACAAAAGAAAACACTATTATTTTTTAGAACAGATGCAGTCTTTAAGCCACCGGGAAGCTTAACCAAGATCCTAGCTGCAAGGCTATGCTAGCTCTAGCACTTCCCCAGATAAACTTTACACCTGGTCTGAGTTGGCAGCTTTTTCTCGGTCTCCTTCCAGGGGTGGCTGACCCTTGCCCACATTTTTGGTTAAAATATTAGTTCCAACACATGTTCTCTTCACTATTAGCCTCTGCTAACGCTTGGGGTTTGAATTCCTATTTGCCTCAGTTCTCTTTCCCAGACCTCACAAGGTTCCTAGCCTCACCTTACCACTTTTTATCAATTTTGTTTTGAGATTTGCTGAGTGTTCTCATCAGTGGAAGCATTTTATATATTTTTAATTTTTTTAAGCATTTATTCATTTTTGAGTGACAGAGAGAAACAGAGCACAGGTAGGGGTGGGGCAGAGAGGAAGACACAGAACCCAAAACAGGCTCCAGGCTCTGAGCTGTCAGCGCAGAGCTCGACCCAGGGCTTGAACTCATGGGCCACGAGATCATGACCTGAGCCAAAGTCAGATGCTTAACCAACTGAGCCACCCAGGCACCCCAATCAGTGGAAACATTTTAAACTTGAACATACAATACCAAGTAGGCCATATTTTTATTAAAATATTTATCAAAAGGCTTAAAAACATGTATTCAGTTATTCTAGAAAAATATTTGTACTTATCTAAGTTCTTGGAATAATTAATGTATATTTAGCAAAAAATAGGTATGGGAAATTTATCACATTATTTTATATTAAAATAATTTTCAGATGACAGAAGAGTCCCCAAATATGAGTTTAATTAGTCACATTATCTCATATTCATATGAAGAGATATTATTCATTATTTCATAAACTACTGAAAATTATTTAATGACACACAAGATACATGAAAGATAGATTTAAATGATATAAACACATGTTCCCAATTTTGTAAAAGAAAAAAAAAGTGTGTTGCATCTGTATGTAGAGTTAGAGACATAAATAGATAGCTAGAATCAATAATTGGGGCACCAGGGTGGCTCAGTCAGTTAAGCATTTGACTCTTGATTTTGGCTCAGGTCATGATCTCATGGTTCATAAGATTGAACTCCTCATCAGGCTCCATAGTGGCATCGTGGAGCCTACTTGGGGGTCTCTGTCTCTGTCTCTCTCCTCTTCTCTCTCTCTCTCTCCCTCTCTCTCTCTCTCACACACATACACACACACACACACACACACACACACACTCACAATATATAAACTTAAAAAAAAAGAAATCAACAGTTATACTTCTATTCTTTATCTACCAGTGATTCTAAATTAATATTCCAATCATTTTAGTAAATGCTACATGAACCAGAACTGATCAATTGTCCTATATTAATACAAACATGCAACTCTGAGATAACCATACTTGGTGATGATATAATTTTATCTGTTCCTGTGTGAGATTTGGTTCGATTACTGAGATTTTCTTCTATATTAATAAGAATATTTGTTTTTAATATAAATTTCTTGTGATAACTTTAATTTTGGCTTCAGGTTAAGAATAGCCTCCAAAAAAAAAAAAAAAAAAAAAAAGAATAGCCTCATAAAATGAATAAGGAAATGGTCTCTTTTTCTTCTATTTTTGAAAAATGTTTTAAGTCTATTTATTCTGAGAGTGAGAGTGACAGAATCTCCAGTAGGCCCCACACTATTAGCACGGAGCTCAACATGGGGCCCAATCCCACAAACCATATCATGACCTGAGCCAAAATCAAGAGTCAAATTCTTAACGGACTGAGCTACCCGGGTGCCCTTTTATTTTTGAAATACTTTGCCTAAGATTGATCCTATTTCTTGTGTAAATGTTAGAATACTGAAATAATTTTTAAATGTCGATATGGCTATTCCAAATTTCTATCATGTCAGTTTTGATAATGTGTGTGGTTCAACATAATTTTTTTCGATTTAAAACTGTCACCTAAAATATTTATTATCCTGTTTTATTCCTGCCCATCAGTAGCAACCTACTACTTCCTCCTTCCACTGCTACACCAATTATTATGGCATTCATAGGTATTTGTATTCCCAGGAGGTTCACATCACTTACTGAATTTTAGATTATTAGATGTATTTGAATCTTCAGCTCCCTTATGGGTTAAAAAACCTTTATTTTGTAGTTCATCCTGCTTGCTCTCATTGTTATAATATTAGTGTTGATTTCATGCAACTGTTTATATCCTACAGAGAGAAAAGCCCCAATTTCATTTGTTTTTGTTTCTATTAACTCTTTCATATCTGATGTACACATTTTCCTTGTATTATTAGGAAAGGCTTTTTTATTTTTTATCTAGGAAGGCTTTTTTCATTTTTTTTTTTTTTTTTTACAAATAGTTTATTGTCAAGTTGGTTTCCATATAACACCCAGTGCTCATCCCCACAAGTGCCCTCCTCCGTGCTCATCACCCCCCTTCCCCTCCCTCCCACCCCCATCAGTCCTCAGTTTGTTCTCAGCATTCAAGAATCTCTCATGGTTAGCCTCCCTCCCTCTCCCCCACTATTTCCCCCCTTCCTCTCCCCCAAGGTCCTCTGTTAACTTCCTCCTAATGGCTTTTTTCACTTTCTAAAAAGGCTCAATTGTCATGAAGATCTGGCTGCTCTTAAGAGTCACTCTTTTATTTCCCTCTTAAAAATACAGTATATTTTAAAACAAACAATATACATTATAAAAACATGTTGAATAGAGCAACAGGACTTCTACATAGAGGATTTTTATTAGCTGCCTACCACCTGTAACTTGTACATTCACCATTCACGGAGCATTTCTGCTTGTGTGTGTGTGTGTGTGTGTGAGAGAGAGAGAGAAAGAGGACTAGTTGACTTGTATTAACCCAATTAAACAACATTTCATTTTGTCTAAAGCACAATAAATTGAGATATTCAAACACAGATATAATGTGAATATATGGAGTACTAGCTGCCAAAATAAAAGTTCTTGACTTGATTAATATGGTCAAAATCACTCAGTGAATCAAACAAGTGACAATCAGTTGAGATTTCTGAATTCCTACTTATGTGTCCTGTCCTTATTCATGAAGGAAGAGGCTTACACTTAGTCCACATAAAGTAAAAGTGTGACCTATGGCCATCTTTACCTACGTAATATTTTAAAGCATATCTCAGTAAATAAGAGGTTTAAAAATGACCTAGAAACATAAAATATTGCACATAAGTGAAAGAATGGTGTTAAAAGAAATTAACAGACTGACTTCTTTTAGGATTATTGTGTTTTTTTCTCCTTTTTGGAGGTACATTTCTTTTGGGGCAGGTCATTGAGAGATATGACAATTAGTTCACCCGTGGTGAACTGAAACAAAGCAATTGGAGGTCCCTGAGCCCTCTCCTATCCTCAAAATGTGTATCCCACTTCTCTTACCATCCCCAGAAGCTGACCCAAGGACACAGCCTTTTTTTTTTTTTTTTACAAATAGTTTATTGTCAAATTAGTTTCCACATAACACTCAGTGCTCATCCCCACAAGTGCCCTCCTCCATGCCCACCCCCCCTCCCCCCCACATCCATCAGTCCTCAGTTTTTGTCAGCATTCAAGAGTCTCTCATGGTTTGCCTCTCTCCCTTTCCCCCACCATTTCCGCCCTTCTTCTCCCCCTTGTTCCTCCGTCAAGTTCCTCCTAATCCTCCTATACGTGCAGGACACAGCCTTAAGATAGTGATGTGGTGCTGAGAACATCTGGATGGTATATGCGATTGAACCCAGTTAAAGCCTCTATAAAAAGTTTTAGGATTCTGCCAGATTGGGTGCAGAGATCTACTCATCTTTCAGCCACCCAAGACTAAGCCCTGCTTAGTAAAACTTCCACCTACCAATCTGAAGTGATCTTTTTCTTTGGTCTCTCCCTGCCCTGTGCATACAAGGGGTCAGTTTGTAAACCAATAATTCTAGGTTTGGGGATGAGCAGGCTACTAGGAAAGGGAAATGAAGAAAATATCCAGAATTCCTCGATTGGGGTATCTGTCAGTTCTACTACTTTCTACAATTAAACTTGATTAAAATGAAATCAATATAAACACATCAATTGGAATTTTGGGAAATTTTCATGGTGGTGTGTAATTTAGATGCAGGACTGCATCCAATACATTTTTCTATTAAATATAAGATGATTTCTCACACATTTGAAGCTTATAGCTAACACTTGGCTTTGGGAGATTTTTCAGCAGATTTTTCTTGAAATGAAGACAGCCAAATATGCACACACAAAAAAAAAAACTTGTCAGCATTTTTTGTGCTGCTTCTAATTCTTAGTAACAGTAGGATGAGGCAAATTTAGAGTGTCAACGAGGCACTTTTGATGTTCTATTTTGGGTTACAGAGTTTCAGTGCATGTAAAATCAATGTCGGCAACAAATATTACTTTGAATCAGATTCATACATTAAAGATTTGGTTATATATTGATGCACCAGTATTTTGGGGTAAATCAAATTTTAAGATCCTTAATAGGTCCTCAAATGGTTTTATGCAGCATCAGAGATCCATTAGGTTATTGAATGAAACAGTTTGAAAAAACACCTTTATACATTGATCATTAGCATTTATTTTCTTAAATGAGCATTTTTGAGACAAAAGTGGAAGAAAATCTGTTTTAGGAAATATATCTTAATGCAAACTGTGGGAACTATTTATAATTATTTTGTTTCAAACCCTCAGGGTAATTGACAAAATGTGGCCAATACTTTACCTCTAAAATGATATATTTACATCAACAGATTTGTTACGAGTTGCACCAAAATGTCAGTTTCATATGGATTAAGTTGACTTGCAAAAGACAAGACTCTTATATTTATTCTGTTCAGACAATGCACTGTAAATCCTTGCCCTGCAATCTAAAAAAAGGATTACCATAAATGAGAAAACTTTGTATAAAGACTCAGTGGAAATCTAAAAAGGCATTCTTTATTTCCAAAACATTCTAGTGTTCCAAAAGTTACAAAAAACACAATTTTAGAATAAGTATAGGATGACAAAATAAAAATGAAGTGTTTGAATATCATAAAAGGAGTCTGGTACCATCAACTGAAATTTTGCAAAATGTGCTAATATCAGAAACCAAGGAGCTTCTTAAGCATTTCATAAAAGATAAAAAGTCAGAAAATAAAGAGTCATTATATATAAAATATTCAGTATTAAACAGAAGCAGAAAAGCAGTACACTACATAGTACACAGTGAGTGTACACATCTGGAAAACATATGACCTCTCTTAGTGTTTCTTTTTTACTTACTTGACATAATGGCAGAGAAGAAACAATCTTACTGAGTACCTTCTAGATGCTGAGTAATTTAAATATACATTTTTACTTACCTCCTGAAGTTATTACTTTTTTTTTTTTTTTTTTACAAATAGTTTATTGTCAAATTAGTTTCCACATAACACTCAGTGCTCATCCCCACAAGTGTCCTCCTCCATGCCTTTGCTGGTAATAGTGAAACTAAATATCTTATTCCTACCATGATTAGGAAAACTAGACATAAAAAAATAATCAGTAAATATATTCTTGTAGGTTTATTCATGAAGTACTTTTGGCCTCCTATTTCTGTTTATTTTTCACATGTTCCAAAAGCTTTCCCATCAGTATGCCATGTTTTAGAGAGAAAAATCTTAACAAACTGCTGGTATCATTTATTCTGCCTTCAGAAACAAATATGGTTGGCATTGAAAGCCAAGATGGCAGTGTAGTAGGAGGATGTTAGGCTTGTCTCCTCCCTCAAACATAGCTAGATTAATATTAAATCATTCTGAATACCCATAAAATTGACCTGAGGACTTACAAATCAAATTACACAACTAGAGGGAAAGAACGGATCACTTTGAGGAAGGTAGGAAGTGTGGAGTCTTGGTTTGGGGGAGAAACAGATCACAGGTGCCACAGAGGGGAAGGATCCCTGGTCACAAAGAAAGTTAAGAGAGAGAGTGGAGCACACACGGGAAGGCACAATGAAAACCCTTCCCCAAAGCATTGGCTGGGAAAAGGAGAAGGGCTGATTTTCATGAGTTCTTGCAGCCAACAAAGCCTGAAGACTGGTTTTAAAGGTCCTGAGACTTGGCTGGGATGGAGCCCTGCGGGCACTGCCCTACTCCCCGAGAGAAGAGAGGCAAGAAATCGTGCGGTAGATGGTGTGATCTGAGGATCCCCTAAAGTGCACTGGGAGAGACTGACCGCTCTTCTTGGAGGGCATCTGTGAGTGGTGGCATCCAGAGATGCCTCTCCAGGGACAAAAGAGCCGACAGGCCCCATTCCTGCCACCTTCACCCCTCAGCACAGGCACAGAGACACCTGCTGAGGGAGGCTAACCGGGACACTGGCTGTTTAGCCTACCTTGTTCCAAGTCCCATACCCTTGCACTCTGGCACAACTGCCCTTTTCGGTCAAACCTGCATCACTCCCAGCGTGGTGAGACCCTCCCCCAGAAGGCCAGTGCAGATCCCTGCCACACCAGGTCCCTAAAGTTTGGGGTTTTAAAATTCAGCAGGCTTGGCTGGGGTAGAGCCCAAAGTGCACCGTGCTGCTCTTGGCAGTCAAGCAACCCAGAGACAGTGTGAAAACAGTGATCTGAAAAATGCCTGGGATGCAGGAGGGGAAATTATTGGCTCTTCTGGGAATGCTTCCCCGAGAGCAGAAAGCATGGAGGCCCCTCTCCAGGGATAAAACAGCTGGCTGACACCATTTCCCTCCCCACCCCTCAGCATAAACACAGAATCATCTTCAGTAAACAACACAGAGCTCACACTGGCTGCCTAGCCTGCTTATACCAAGTCCTGCCCCACTGTGCTCTGCTGGTACTGCTTTCTCAGGCAAGTGTGCCTAAGGACCAGAGCAACGGGGTCCTTTTCCAGAAGCCCAGTAGGAACCTCTTGCACACATGCCTACTGACCATAGAGTTCTGCAAGTCTTCAATTCTAGTGAAAGTAGTATCAGGTCTCATTTAACAAGGAAACCAGAGCACACCAAGTTAAAACTCACCCACACTCTGGTCAAGGTCCAAACACTGCCCACTGCAGGCAAAGAAAGCCTCTGCAGAACACTGACCTAAGGGATAAAGCAGCCAAAACACAGCAGCAGTGTGCATGCAGCACACATCAGAGACATTCTCTGAACTTCCAGGCCCTGGACACTACATGACCTCTTCTTTTTTTTTTTTTTTTTTTTTTTTTTTTTTAAGGTTTAAACTGTTTTGTTCTTTTTTCTTTTATAGTTTATTGTCAAGTTGGTTTCCATATAACACCCAGGGCTCATCCCCACAGGTGCCCTCCTCCATGCACATCACCATCCTTTCCCCTCTCCCCCTCCCCTATCAGCCCTCAGTTTGTTCTCAGCATTCAAGAGTCTCTCATGGTTTGCCTCCCTTCCTCTCCCCAACTATTTTTCCCCGTCTTCTCCCCCATGGTCCTCCGTTAAGTTCCTCCTAATCCAACTTGTGGTATCTGTCCTTCTCCGCCTGACTTATTTCTCTCAGCATAACTCCCTGAAGGTCCATCCAGGTTGCTACACATGGCCAGATTTCATTGTTTCTCATTGCCATGTAGTATTCCATGGTATAGATAAACCCCATCTTCTTGATCCATTCGTCCGTTGATGGACACGTAGGCTCTTTCCATGTTTTGGCTATTGTTGAGAGTACTGCTATGAACATTGGGGTACATGTGCCCCTATGCATCAGCACTCCTGGATCCCTTGGGTAAATTCCTAGCAGTGCTACTGCTGGGTCCTAGGGGAGTTCTATTGTTAATTTTTTGAGGAACCTCCACACTGTTTTCCAGAGGGGTTGCCCCAGTTTACATTCCCACCAACAGTGTTGGAGGGTGTCTGTTTCTCCACATCCTCTCCAGCATCTATAGTTTTCTGATTTGCTCATTTTATCCACTCTGACTGGTGTGAGGTGGTATCTCAGTGTGGTTTTGATTTTTATTTCCCTGATGTTGAGGTATGCTGAGCATTGTTTCATGTGTCTGTTGGCCATCTGGATGTCTTCTTTGGAGAAGTGTGTCTATTCATGTCTTCTGCCCATCTATTCACTGGATTATTTGTTTTTCGGGTGTGGAGTTTGGTGAGTTCCTTATAAATTTTGGATACTAGCCGTTTATCTGATATGTCATTTGCAACTATCTTTTCCCATTCTGTCGGTTGCCTATTAATTTTATGGATTGTTTCCTTTGCCATGCAGACTTAATCTTGATGAGGTTCCAGTAGTTCATTTTTGCTCTTGATTCTCTTGCTTTTGGGGATGTGTTGATAAAGAAATTGCTGCGGTTGAGGTCAAGGGGGTTGTTTCCTGCTTTCTCCTCTAGGGTTTGATGGTTTCCTGACTCACATTCAGTTATGACCTCTTCTTCATAAAGCCATGATTCCCAGGAACAAGAAACATAACAGGCTTTTCTAACACAGAGAGGAAGACAGAGACCTAGTCAAAATGCCATGATGGAGGAATTCATCCAAAAATAAAGAACAAGAAAAGGCCAGGGATCTAACTGAAACTAATATAAGCAATATGCCTGATGGAGAATTTAAAGCAACAATCATAAGGATACCTGTTAGGCTTGAGAAAAGCAGAGAAGACATCAGGGAGGCCCTTAATACAAACATAAAACAGTTAAAAAACAGTAATTCAGAAATGAAAAATACAACCACTGAGATTTGAAACAGACTGGATATAATGACCATAGGATGGAAGAAGCCAAAGAATGATTAAGCGATATGGAAGATAGAATTATGGAAAATAAGGAAGCTGATCAAATATGGAAAGAAAAATCTTGGATCACAAAAGCAGACATAAGGAACCCAGTGACTCCATGAAATGTAATAACATGTGTATCATAGGAGTCTCAGAAGAACAGAGAGAAAAGGGGGGGGGGTTCAGGTTTATTAGAGGAAATTGTAGCTGAAAACTTCTCCAGTGTGGGGAAGAAAATAGACATCCAAATCCAAGAGGCACAGAAAACTCCCATCAAAATCTACAAAAGCAGGCTAACACTAAGGGATATTATAATTAAATTTGCAAAATATAGTGATAAAGAAAAAATCCTAAAAGCAGCAAGACAAATGAAATCCCTGACTTAGAAAAGACCAGTAAGTCTAGATGCAGATCTCTACACAGAAACTTGGCAAGCCAGAAGGGAGTGGCATAATATATTCAACATGCTGAATGGGAAAAATCTGCAGCCAAGAATACTCTCTCCAGCAAGGCTATCATTCAGAATGGAAAGAGAGATAGTTTCCCAGACAAGCAGAAACAAAAGGGGTTCATGTCCACTAAACCAATTCTGCAAGAAATATTAAAGGGGATTCTTTGAGTGGGCAGGAAAGACCAAAAGTGACAAAGACTAGAAAGGATCAGAGAAAATCTCCAGAAACGATAACAAAGCAAGCAATAAAATGGCACTAAATATATTATCTATCAAAAATTACTCTGAATGTAAATCTAAATGCTCTGATCAAAAGACATAGGGTGTCAGAATGGATTAAAAAACAATATCTATCTATATGTTGCCTAGAAGAGACTCTTTTTAGACCTAAAGATGCCTGCAGATTGAAAGTATGGAAGTGGAGAAACATTTATAATGCAAATGTACATCAAAAGAAAGCTGAGATAGCAATACTTATATCAGAAAAACTGTATTTTCAATGAAAGGCTGTAACGAGAGATGAAGAAGGGTGCTAATTCATAATAAAGGGGACTATCCAATAAGAACATCTAGCAATTGTAAATATGCCCTTAACATGGAAGTACCTAAATACATAAAACAATAACAAAGATAAAGGAAGGCATGAGTAATAATATATTAATAGTGGGGGACTTTAACACAGATCACCTAAGCAGAAAATCAATAAGGAAACAATGGCTTTGAATGACACACTGGACCAGATGGACTTCAAAGCTATATTAGAACATTCCATCCCAAAGCAGAAGAATACACATTCTTTTCAAGTGCACATGGGACATTCTCCAGAATAGATCCCACACTAGGTCACAAATCAGGCCTCACCAAATATTGAGACCACACCACGCATATTTTCTGCCCACTACACTGCAAAACTATAAGTCCACCAAAAGAAAAATTCTGGAAAGACCACAAATACATGGAGGTTAAACAACATGCTATTACAGAATAAACGAGTAAACCAGGAAATCAAAAGAGAAATAAAAAAATACACCAAACACATGAAAATGAAAACATAATGGTCCAAAACCTTTAGGATGAAGCAAAAGCATCCTTCCCTCAGAGGGAAGTATATATATATAGTACTACAGGCCTACAGCAAGAAGCAAGAAAAATCTCAAATAAACAACCTAACCTTACACCCAAAGGAGCTAGAAAAAGAACAGTAAATGAAGCCTAAAGCCAGCAAAAGAAGGGAAATATTAGTGATTGGAACAGAAATAAATGATATACAAACTAAAAAAAAAGGTAGTAGAAAAGATCAGTGAAATCAGGGGCTGGTTCTTTGAAAAAATTAATAAAATTAATACCCCCCTAGCCAGGCTTCTATAAAAGAAAAGAGAAAGGGCCCAAGTAAATAAAATCACAAATGAGAGAATAGAAATAAAATCAAAACCACATACATACAAACAATTATAAGAGAATATTATGAAAATGTATAGATCAATAAATTGGACAATCTGGAATAAATGGATAAATTCCTAGAAACATATAAATAACCAAGTCTGAAAAGGAAGCGATAGAAAACTTGAACAAACTGATAACCAGCAAAGAAATTAAATCAGTAATCAAAAATATCCCAACAAACAAAAGTTCAGGGCCAGATGGCCTCTCATGAGAATTCAACCAAACATTTAAAGAAGAGTTAATACCTATTCTTCTCAAACTATTCCAAAAAATGGAAATGGAAAGAAAACTTCCAAACGCATTCTATGAGGCCAGCATTATCCTGATTCTAAAAGCAGACAAAGTCTCCACTAAAAAAGAGAACTACAGGCCAATATCCCTGATGAATATGATGCAAATATTCTCAACAAAATACTAGCAAATCAAATCCAACAGTACATTAAAAGAATCATTCACTCCAATCAAGTGAGATTTATTCCTGGTTGAAAGGGTGGTTCAATATTTGCAAATCAACCAACATGATATGCCACATTAATAACAGAAAGGATAAGAACCATGTTATGCTCTCAATAAATGCAGAAAAAGCTTTTGACAAAGTACAGTATTTATTCATGATAAAAACTCTCACTCAACAAAGTAGGTATAGAAAGAACAGACCTCAAGATCATAAAGGCCATATATGAAAAACCCACAGCTAATATCATCCTCAATGCAGAAAAACTGAGAGCTTTCCCTCTAAGGTCAGGAACAAGACAGGGATGTCCACTGTCACCACTTGTATTTAACATAGTACTAGAAATCCTAGCTTTAGCAGTCAGGAAACAAAAGAAATAAAAGGCATCCAAATCAGCAAGAGAAAAGTCACATTTCACTATTTGCAGACAACATGATACTCTATACAACAACACCAACAAAAAAAACCTAAAATACTCCACCAAATTTTGCTAGAACTGATACACAAATTGAGTAAAATTGCAAGATACAAAATCAACATACGGATATTTGCTGAATTTCTATACACCATAAGGAAGCAGCAGAAAGAAATATCACAGAATTGATCCCATTTAAAATTGCACCAAAAACCATTAGATAACTAGGAATAAAACTAACCAAAGAAGTAAAAGATATGTTCGCTGAAAACTATAGAAAGCTTTGAAAGAAATTGAAGATGACACAAAAAAATGGAAAAACATTCCATGCTCATGGGTTGGAAGAACACATATTGTTAAAATGTCTATACTACCCAAAACAATCTCCACATTTAATGCATTCCTTATCAAAATACTACCAGCATTTTTCACAGAGCTAGAACAAACACTCCTAAAATTTGTATGGAATCACAAAAGACCCTGAATAGCCAAAACAACCTTGAGAAAGAGAAGCAAAGCTGGAGGCATCACAATTCCGTACTTCAAGTTATATTACAAAACTGCAGTTATTAAGACAATACCATACTGGCACAAAAATAGACTCATAGATCAACAGAACAGAATAGAAAATCCTGAAATAGACCCACAACTATATGGTCAACTAATCTTCAACAAAGCAGGAAAGAACAGCCAATGGAAAAAGGACAGTCTCTTTAACAAATGGTGCTGGGAAAACAGGACAGCAACACGCCAAAGAATACAACTGGACCACTTTCTTATACTATACACAAAAACAAGTTCAAAATGAATGAAAGACCTAAATGTGAGACAGGAAACCATTAAAAATTGTACAGGAGAACACAGGCAATTACCTCTTTGACATTAGCTGTGGCAACTTCTTACTAGATACATCTCCTGAGGCAACGGAAACAAAAGCAAAAACAAACTATTGGGATTTCATCAAAATTAAAAGCTTCTGCACAATGAAGGAAACAATCAACAAAACTAAAAGGCAACCTATGGAATGGGAGAAGATATTTGCAATTGACATATCTGATAAAGGGTTAGTATCCAAAATCTGTAAAGAACTTATAAAACAACACCCCAAAAACAAATAACCCGGTTAAAAAATGACAGAGGACATGAATAGACATTTATGCAAAGAAAACACACAGACGACTAACAGACACATGAAAAGACACAAATCATCAGGGAAAATACAAATAAAAACTACAATGAGATTACCTCACACCAGTCAGAATGGCTAAAATTAACAACATAGGAAACAACAGATGTTGGCAAGTATGCAGAGAAAGGGGAACCCCCTTACAGTGTTGGTGGGAATGCAAACTGTTGCAGCCACTCTGGAAAACAGCATAGAGCTTACTCAAAATGTTAAAAATAGAACCACCCTATGATCCAGCAATTGCACTATTATGTTTTTATGTAAAGAATATAAAAATATTGATTCAAAGGAATACATGCACCCCAATGTTTAAAGAAGCATTATCTACAATAGCCAAGTGATGGAAAGAGCCCAAGTATCCACGAACTGATGAATGGATAAAGAAGAGGTAGTACATACCCAATGGCATATTACTAAGCCATGAAAAAGAATGAAATGTCATTTGCAATGACATGGATGGAGCTAGAGAATACTATGATAAGCAAAATAAGTCAGTCAGAGAAAGACAAATACCATATGATTTCACTCATATGTGGAATTTAAGAAACAAAACAGATGAACATGGGGGGGAAGAGAGGCAAACCATAAAACCATAACTATGGCAAACAAACTAAGGGTTACTGGACAGGAGGTGGGCATAGGGATGGTTTATACAGATGATGGGTATTAAAGAGCGCACTTGTGATGAGCACTGGCTGTGGTATGTAAAGGATGAATCATTAAACTCTACACCCGAAACTAATATTACATTGTATGTTAACTAACTCGAATTTAAATAAAAACTTAAAAATAAAGAAAGAAATATTTTTTAAACATGTGTCACTACAGAGTATATAAAAGCAACCCAGTGTAGTGAGCCTATTCTTTCACCGAAATACTATCTGACATAACAAATTCTAGGAGTCTTAGAGACACTTTTTATGCATAGGACTTTAAATAGAGTATCTGATGCAGCATGGAAGCATGAAAGTTTCAAAAACTAAATACTGTATTTATTACTACATGTGTATAAATATAAATTGATATATGAAGAAATAAATAAATACACAAATTAAATAAAAGAGGCATTTAAAAAAGAAAAAAATATGGACGCCTGGGTGGCTTAGTCGCTTAAGCGACAGACTTCAGCTTAGGTCATGACCTCACAGTTTGTGAGTTTGAGCCCCGTGTCAGGCTCTGTGCTGGCAGCTCAGAGCCTGGAGTCTGCTTCAGATTCTGTGTCTCCCTCTTTCTCTGCCCTTCCCCCACTTATACTTTGTCTCTCAAAAATAAATAAATATTTTAAAACAGTTTTTTAAAAGGAAATATGTCATTGAGGGAGTCAGTGTTTCTTGAACATTTACTATTATTTAATGCCACACTAGTGCAGGCAGATAAAAAAAAGACATATGAGGTAAAAGATTTGGTCTTATATACTTAGTGTAGATAAGACTGACATGGGCTAACTGAATAGAGTTCAATACTGGATAGCATTTAAATAAGTTGGAGGGGAACCTGGGTGGCTCAGTCAGTTAGACATCTGACTTACGTTGGATCTTACCGTTCGTGAGTTTGAGCCCCGTGTCAGGCTCTGTGCTAACAGCTCAGAGCTTGTAGCCTGCTAAGGATTCTATGTCTCCCCCTCTCTCTCTACCCCTCCCCTGCTCATGCTTTGTCTCCCTCTGTCTCAAATAAAACATTAAAAATTAAAACAAATAAATAAGTACTAAGTTGGATATAGTCAGATGTCAAAAGTATTTCAGAGAGATACAGAGAAAAGTTTATGGATTGATAAGGATGGGGGGAAATACTTCATGTAAATGTGTGTAACCTGAAATGATAATCTTTGCAAACATGGGAAGAGTATTTCCAATTACGAGATAGCGGGTACCAAGAGGCAAAAACAAGAGTAAATGTGACAGGACTCAGAAAATTAGCAGATGGCATTTCCAAGGTTAAGGGGTATCATTTTGAGAGTAGCAGCAGCTAAGGTTGAGTGGAATGAGGAAAACAAGCTTAGCAAAGTGGAATCTATCTCACATGCTAAAATGAGGAAGTTTAATTTTATTTGCAGCTGTTGTGGGTTTCTTAAAGTGGAGCTGAAGTATAATGAGTGATATTCCATAAAAATAATCCTTAAATCTCTGTATCTTGGGGGATAAGAGGATACATAGATAAATTGTTGGCAAGGTAATCACGTAAGGGACTATTGTATTTCTTCAGATATAAGGAATTGAAGGGCCTTGGTTAGGCGATGGTAGTAGTAATAGGGAAAATAGGATGATTCAAACATTATTAAATTAATAAATAATACGATTTTATAATAGTTTCCATCCATGGGGATGAATGCAGGATTGAAGTCAAGGATGAATAAAGATGCTTTACATAGGAATAGTTTTATAAAAAACAACACCAGTTGGCTCTTATCTAGAACCCTTACTGGCTAGATGTGTACGCGTAAACAAGTCACATCAATTTTTAGCTTTGTTTCTCATTCTGTAGACTGAAGGGATTGTATTGCTTTTTTTTTTTTTTTTTTAAGTTCTCTACAAAGTGGAATTGGAAAGAAAGGTTAACTAAGAAGGCATGATAAAAGAGTTTTACAACCGACATGCTATTTGAGGTGAAGATGGGATATCCAAGTTGGATATATGGGAGAAGGAAAGATTTATGTCTTACGGATAAGGTCAAAATCAACAACGTGCCCTGGTGAGCTGTAAGAGTAACAGTGTTCTGAATGTCAGTTAGATGACCAGAGTTAAATCACAAACACTACGTGTGGCTAAAGAAGTTAATAAAATCATCATTCATTATGCTTATATCACCCAGATATATTCTCTTCTTGGGCCAGTGATTGTTATAAAATCCAATTAAATATTGTGCCCAAAGAAATCTTAAGATTGCCTATAATTTAAAAGTTAGAAAATAGTACTTAATTTTTATTCCTTAAAAATAAAGTTATTGGACTATGGATTCAGGTTCTATTCTAATCAGATATCAACATGATGTTATGGAAGCACAGAGAAGGGAATGTCTCTCTCTACTCTGAAAAGGGACGCTGTTGAAAACTTTAATGAGAAACTGTTTAAAAATAACTTTTCTAGGAATATTGTAAACATAGCTTTCAGAAAACTTAGACTGGGAAAACTTCAACTAAGGGTCAAAATTGAACTTATAATTTACCTTATTTAGCTTTTAAAAAATATTGCTATATTTTTTGTTACTATGGCCCAGAGAGCAATAAACTCCACTCCATAGCACATTTCTAGTTCCTCCTATATAAGTTTGGGGATGAGGCATTGCAAAGTGGTAGGAAAGCACTGGTCTTTTTTTACTGAGCCTGTGCCTCCTTTTAAAAAATTATAGAAATAGTTGGATGTGCCTGTGGCACGTATCCTCCAAAACGTGGTTACTTTGAAGTTTCTTCTACAACTTGGTTAGATAGCAGTTGATACCCTGTTAGGTGACTTGGTCAATCTCTCTTATTTAGACATCAGATCTCTCTACTATTGACAATACACATTCCCCTATTTAGAAAAAGGTTGAGTTCTAAATATTCAATTGCATATTATTTGTTCGGAAGATAGGGATATTTTCCAATAGAAAAAAAGTCTTCTAAATGATAAGTATATTAGACAGTTATACTTGAAAATGTATTTAAGCTGTATGTTCACATAAATAATATGTGCTTATCATAAATAAAATTTATAAAGAAACATTTGCAGTTCTGATAATTTTAACATAAATTATAAAATGATTAATAACCCAATAATGCATTTAGATTGCTGTAGGAAGAAAATTAGGTTAAATTAAGAGCATGATGAGGCTATACATACAGATATTTTAAGGAGAGTATAAAAGGGGCTTTCTGGGAAAATTGACAATTTCAGTCACTTTAGAGATTAGGTTCCTTAAAATATGTTGTCTCATTAAATCATATGGGTTTTCTTTACTTTGATAGCTTAATAGTCTAACAGTTGTATTTTGTATTATGAGAAAAGAACATGGAATGGGCTGAAATGCATTACTATCATCCAATGAGCAAAGGAGATGTTGGAGAAGACTTTAGAAGCAATCCCATTAAAGTATGACACAGGACAAAGCAGCTGGTTATTTATTCTTTTGTTTCATAATGTAATGTAAGTCCTAGATGATGTACTAAGCCAATAAAATAAAAATGAATGAATTAGGAAAGATAAACAACACAGCTCTTATTTGTAGATGCTATGGTTGCCTATATAGCAAATCCAAATTCTATTATATAGAAGATAATTATTAACACTAGAAAGGCAATTTAGCAAAGTTATTAGATATAAAAAAGAAAAATCAATATTTTTCTATGAAAAAGCAAAAGCTATTAGAAAGTATAATTGAATGATTATATTCCCAATAGATTAAAAAAAAAACTATAAGGTATCTGTTTATATATAACAGAAGATTATAAAGAAATGTTTTGTGGAGAATAGTACAAAATATCATTGCAAAACATGGAGATCTGAGTAGATGTAAAATTCTACTTTATTTTTTTTTTTAATGTTTTATTTATTTCTAGGAGAGAGAGAGAGAGAGAGAGACAGCATGAGCAGGGGAGGGTCAGAGAGAGAGGGAGACACAGATTCTGAATCAGGCTCCAGGCTCTGAGCTGGCAGTCAGCACAGAGCCCGACGCGGGGCTCGAACCCACGAACCGCGAGATCATGACCTAAGCGAAAGTCGGACGCTTAACCGACTAAGCCACCCAGGCGCCCCTAAAATTCTACTTTATTAATAGAAAGACTTAACATCATAAAATTTTAATTCTTCACCTTATTAACTATATATTTAGTGAAATTCCAATCAAAATTCCCAAATAGGTGTTCTTATGGAATTTGGCAAACTAATATTAAAAAATTAATGAGCCAAAGATAGAAAACACACCTTATTAAAATATAAGATGACAGGCAGAATTGCTCTACCAATTAGCCAGGTTTTTTTGGAGAACCATACTATGTAAGTCAATGTGATACTGGATCAGTTATAGACAAAAGATCAAAAGAATGGAATGGAGAGACTTGAAAAAGGTTTACATAAACATTTGATATATGAAAAAGTTGGCATTACAAATCAATGCTAGACAGTTACCCAAATGGAAAAATAATTTAGATGAATGACTACATGGTACCATATAGAAAAATACATCACAGGCAGTTCCAGTATGTAAAGATTAAAAGCAAAATTTAAATAAAAAACTTCTGCAAAACTAAAAGGCGACCTATGGAATGGGAGAAAATATTTGCAAATGACACATCTCATAAAAGGCTAATATCCAAAATAAAAAAAGAATTTATAAAACTCAACACCCCAAAAATAAATTAAAAAGTAGGCAGAACACATGAAGAGATATACCTCCAAAGAAGACATCCAGATGTCCAAAAAATACATGAAAAGATGCTCAATATCATTCATCATCAGGAAAATGCAAATCAAAACCAAAATGAACTATCACCTCACACCTGTCAGAATGTCTAAAATCAACACAAGAAACAACAAATGTTAGTGAAGATGTGGAGAAGAAAGAACACTCATGCACTGTTGGTGGGAATGCGAACTCGTGTAGTCACTGTGGAAAGCAAGTACGAAGGTTCCTCAAAAAGTTAAAAAAGAACTACGTTATGATCCAGGAATCACACTACTAAGTATTTACCCAAAGACTATGAAAACAATAATTCAAAGGGATCCAAGGCACCCCAATGTTTATAGCACCATTATTTGCAATATCAAAATTATGGAAGCAACCTAAATCTATCAATTGATGAATGGATAAAGAAGATGTGGCATAAAGATGATGAAATATTACTGAGCCATCAAAAGGAATGAAATCTTCCCATTTGTGATGCCATACATGGAGCTAGATAGCATAATGTTAAATGATTCAAATGATATATGTTAGAGGAAAACAAATGTCATATGATTTCACTCATATGTAGAACTTAAGAAACACATATGCAAAGGAAAAAGGAGAGACAAACCATGAAACAGACTATAGGGAAGAAACTGATGGTTACCAGAGGGAAGGTGGATGGGTGAAGGGTATAACAGGTGATTGGGATTAAGGGGGGCATTTGTCATGAGGAGCATTGGGTGTTGTATGGAAGTGATGAATCATTATATTGTACACCTGAAACTAATAAAACAATGTTACCTATACTAGAATTAAAATTAAAAATTAAAAAAACTAATTTTAATTAAAAACAAGCACAGATGAATAACAAAACAATAGGCACAACTGATTTCATTTTTTAAAAACTCTCCTATACCATAAAAAAAAAAAAAAAAAACAACACCAAAATCTGAGTTAAAAAAAATAAGCTGTAGACTGGGAGAAGAAATATACAATGCAGTCAAATGGCATTGCATTGATATTAAGACTATATCAGAAGTTCAACAGAACAACATGCAAATGACCAAGACACCATTTAGGAGCAATCACATTGCACAAATTCAAGGAGAAAATTAAAATTATAATGAATGACCATTTTCACTTTACAAGTGGGGTGATAATGAAGGAATACAGGCAATCACATTTACTCTTGATGTGACATAAGTTGAAGAAACATATAGGGAAATTGGGCAATATTAAAATGAAGTATACCAATGTATCCTTTGACTCATCAATTTACCCACAGGGGATTTATACAAAGTAAACACTCATATATACTTAACGATTTATCAGGATATTTTTGGTACCATGTTTTCCATAACAAAAGCTCATACATCTACTCTTATTCGGCATTTGGATAATAAGAGGAATCTTAATATCCATCAATAGAGTATTGAATGTACCAATGATGGTACAATTATACAATGCACTACTATCAAGGTGGGAAAATAGTGAAATATATTCATATTTATAGACCTAGAGATGATTACATGATATATTGAGTAAAAAAAATCAAATCAAGAGGCAAAACAATTTTATAAAGGCATGATCCTTTCTCAGTAAGTTAATATCGTTATATTTCTGAGTGTGTTTGAGTATCTAAAAGGTGCCTTCTAAACTGTTAACAGTGGTTACTTTCAGGAAGTAGGTTGGGAGGATTATAGGATAAGAAGGGGTGTGGTATGACAGGGGATTTTAACTTTTTTAAAATAAACATACATAATTTGAAATGTTTTTAAGTAATCCTAACATTTAAACATATTAAATCTAAGAAATGACTAAAAGTTTACAATGAATACCTGCATACCCTTCATCTAGACTTTCTAATATACAGTCAATTGTATGATATAATGACACCAACATTAATTGCCTTGTGTGTGATAATGGTGTTATGGTTATTTTGGAGCATGTCCTTATTCCATGGAGGAAGAGGAGGAGATATGTGATGAAAACACTATCTTGGAGAGATCTCTGCATCCCCATGTTCAATGCAGCATTATTCACAACAGCCAAGACATGGAAACACCCTAAAAATACATAGGCAGAACATATACTCTTTTTTTTGTATTTTCATAATAGAATTAAATTAGAAATCATAAAAGATGTCTGCAAAAATCACCATATATTGAAAAATAAAGAACATACTTCCAAAAAACCACAAGTCAAAGAGGAAATCAAAACTGAAATTAGAATGTGCTTAGAAATGAAGAAAAAAATGAAACCACAACTTATTTGAATGTGTGGAATGCCAGTAAAGCAGCTGTTAGGGGGCAGTTTATGACACTAAATTCTGATATTAGAAAAGAAAAAAAGGCCTCAAGGACCAGAACTTCTACCTTAAAAAACAAACAAAAAAAGAGTAAGAACAAATTGAACCCAAGGTAACCAGGAAACAGTAATGAACCAAACTAAAATCAATGAAATATAAACCAGAAAATCAGCAGACACAATCAACGAAACCAAAAGCTGATTCTTAGAGAAGAGCAATAAAATTGATAAATCCTTAGCCAGAGTGAGAATAATTAGGCGACAAATAAAGATGAGAGAGAGACAGAGAGACAGAGAGAGAGACAGACAGAGAGGGAGAGTTAGATTCTGATTTAATTTTATACACACGCACAAACACACACACACGCACGCACAAACTGGGGTAAATTTTCTATGAACAACTTTGGGGAAAATGTATTGCTCACCCACTGGTTTAACAACTATCTAAACCATCAAACCATTAAAGGCAGTTTTCTCACCATTAGATGCAGTGCCACTTGTGAAAAATGTAAAAGCACATGCAACATTTTATCAGCTGCCAGAATTTAACTTGTCTAAAAATGACTACAGGGAGAAATTGTGATAAAATGACAGACATGTCTGCTCAGAAGATGATGGGAAATCTATCACAGAAAAGGTTACCTGTAAGGTCTTCTCAGTACATCATGAATCATGATTTCAGAATGGATATTGTGAAATCAACAGGCTTAGGGAACAGCACTGAAAGTAATTATCTTGACATTTTTATAAGATTTCACCAAAAGCTATGGAGCAAAGATGGGAATCATGACCTGAGCCTGGATTAATTTCAGGTTGACAAAAGGCACATTATTTGTTTTTCTTTTCTAATGGTACAAAGTCAAAGGAGAAGAGTTTCATCTATATTAGCAATTCTCAGCAAGCCAGGATCGTCTTTGTCAACACTGTTCAATGTATGAAGCAGATGCTTTTGAGGAGAGGAGGTTTGTATTACTACTATTCAAGCATAGTACAAGGGACCAATCACATTTGCACCTATATTCCTAATTAGGCAAAAGAACTTCAGTTTTATTAGATAATGGTGTGGGAAACAACTTTTTAAAAATTTTTAAGCTTATTTATTTTTTGAGAGAGATAGCAGGGGAGAGGCAGAGAAAGAGAGAGTGGGGCTTGAACTCACAAGCCATGAGATCATGACCTGAGCCCAAACCAAAAGTTGGATACTTAACCAACTGAGCCACCCAGGCACCCCAGGAAACAACTTTTTATGGAAATATCAATACCTAAAATTTCATTCAATGGCAACGTTAGTACTAAAACTTTGTAGTTATCCAGATGTCTACCTGTTGTATGCTATATACAGGTTAATTAAACATTTGCATTATTTTGCATGATTTGTGAAAACTAGAAAATTCTGTGTTTGGTGGTTTTAAGAAAGCTGTACCAGCTCCAACAATTTTCTCTTTTATTGTTTTCTCTTGGGTGTTATAATTTCTAATACTAATATTTCTTGCTCCTAACAAAACATTTTGTAATCAAAATTGTTTTCATCAAAGTATTTTCTAACATTAGTGACTCTTTTTTTTCCTAAAGTTTTGCTGGGAGCCGCACTGGCCTCTCTGATGGCAGTCACAGCAAGGAAATGGCAGTGTTTGCACAGCTCCTGCTGTGAGAAACAAAAACTGGTATCTCCTTCTGCTACTACTGGCTCATGTTGGAAATGAGCCTGCTGGTATTGACCAGGCCTCACAATATTCCATATCAGACCCATATTCCGAACACAGATACCACATAAGGAAAAGCATATTCCCGCCTTTACAAAAGAGATTTTAGATGAGAGCTCTGTGGGTGATTGTCAAAAGCCTCTTCCTATGGGCGTTGCATATCAAAGACAATTGAGCCTGGCCCCAAGACAAAGAGCCTAATTTAGAGTTTAGGAACAAACAGGGGTAAAACTTAACACGTACACCTTCTTCTAACTGATGATGTATGGCAGTCCCTTCCCAAAGGCATACCATCTGCAAACATCCTCCCTTACAGGTGGCTGGGATGAGGATAGAAAAGAGAAGCTAACACATAACCCAAAAGCAAAAGGCTAACACCTTTAGGGCCCCCGTGGTGTTCACACATTTAGCATCAAATAGGTTTCCACAAACTAACCAGTTCAAAAACATTCATCCTCTTGAGAGCCAAACAGAATAATTCCTAGCCTAACTATTTACGACTTAACATATATATGTCATCCTATTTTTTCATTAAGAACATCCTGTTATTTCCTTAGTTGTACAATTCAACTTCACTATGATTGAGGTAATTCACAAAAGGCTTCCCATTGTAAAAATTCCTTTTTCTGATCTCATGTTGTTCTTGAACCTTTAAATAAAGACACCAAAACCGACAGGTCAGAGATGCCTGCCTGGTGATCAGAAAGAATCTCGGAGCTCTCTCACTCTCTCTCTCGCCGACACCGTCCATCCTTCAGGGACCCCTGGACCTGTCGGAGCAGGCTTCCGACAAAGTTTATTTAATTGTTTTGAGAAAACAAGTTGGGGAGGAGCAGAGAGAGAGAGAGGAAGAGAGAGAGAATCCCAAGTAGGCTCTGCATTGTCAGCACAGAGCCTAATGCAAGGTTCGAACTCATAAACCATGAGATCATGACATGAACCGAAATCAAGAGCCATATGCTCAACTGACTGAGTCACCCAGAGGCGCCCAAGATTTACTCTTGTAGCAACTTTCAAGCATGTAATATAGTATTGTTGACTATAGGTACCATGCTATACAATATATTCCGAGAAGTTATTCAGTTAATAACTGAAAATTTATACCCTTTGACTAATGTCTCTCCAGTCCCCCCACCCTCCAACCCCTAGTAACCACCACTCTACTCTCTGTTTCTGTGAGTTTGGCTTTTTTAGATTCCACATATAAGTAACATCTCTAACGTATTTCATTTAGCCTTCAAAGTCCATCTATGTTGTCACAAATGGCAGGATTTCCTTGTTTCTCGTGGCTGAATAATATCCCATCGTAGATGGACACTTTGTTCCCATATCTTGGCAATTGTTGAATAATGCTGCAATGAACGTAGGAGTACACTTATCTCTCTAAGATCCTGTTTCCATTTCCTTTGATATATACCCAGATGTGGGATTGCTAGATCATATGGGTCATCTATTTTTAATATTTTAATAGATCATCTATTTTTAATATTTTGAGGACCCTCCATCCTGTTTTCCACACCATATAATGACTCATATGTTGTGGTGACATTGTGCCTCTATTGATTCCATGAAAGTACAATCAAAATAGTAGCACAATGTGTTGAAGAAATTGATAAATTGATTTTAAAATTTAGATGTCAAGGTAAAAGACCAGGAAGTGATAGACAATCTTGAAAAGGAAGAACGAAGTTAGGGAACTTACACTCCCTGGTTTGTAGGTAATACTACAAAGATACAATAATTAAGATGGTGTGATGCCGGGATAGGTACATAAATATATATCAGTGGAACTGTGGAGAGTCCAGAAAGAAACCCACACGTACATAATCAATAATGTTCAACAAAGGCACAAAGGCATTTGAATGCAGAAAAGAACTTTTATAGCACACCGTGCAGGAATTTATGTATTTTTTTTCTGCACAAGGCCAGTTTCTTGAAGTTAAATAGCTCTCTACGTACATGTATTTTCTGTATGTTTCTCCATAAAGAAAATTAAAAAACACACACACACAGGGAGCAAATTCATACGTTGACATTCTAATCACCCTCTATTCATGTAACTGTATTGGAGGTAAAGCCCCGATCTGACAGATGAGGGCTTTATGAGAAGAGGAAGACACCCCAGAGCCCGCTCTGCCATGTGAGGTTGCAAAGAAAAGTCAGCCTTCTGAAATCCAGTAAGAGAGCCTCATCAGTAACTGAACACTGCCAGAAAATTGATCTTAGATTTTTCCAGCCCCACAGACTCTATATGGTATATTGTTATAGCAGCTGAGTAGGCTAAGGCCGACTCTATGGTCATTATTTTTGTAATGTATATATGTGTGGTACGTATCTATCAGTGCTGATAGGTGTGGGCATGCACAGGTGCATGCTCTCTGAAGACTTATATGTATGTGTGAAAACAGCAAAATGTTTATGCATGTTACCTTCATGTACTGCTGGGAGCCACACGGGCCTCGCTGAACGACAGTCACAGTGAGGAAATGGCAGTGTTTGCACAGCTCCTGCCATGAGAAACGAAAACTGGTATCTCCTTCTGCTACTACTGGCTCCTGTTGGAAATGAGGCTGCAGGTATTGACCAGGCCTCCCAATATTCCAGATCAGACCTATATTCCCCACACAGATTGCTCATAAGGAAAAGCAAATTCTTGCCTTTTTAAAAGAGACTTCAGATGAAAGCATTGTGGATGATTGTCAAAAGGCTCTTCCTATGGGCCTTGCAGATCTAGGACTTACATAATAAAGGGCGCTAAGAACACAAGAGTTACAACAAAGAGCCTAATTTAGCATTAAGGACAGCTATCCACCCCCCACCCACTTGTTTCTGCTTGGAGCACTGCCCCCCCCCCAAGGCTTTTGTTATCAGTATTTGGAGTGACTTATTCTGGCCTTGAATAGGCTGATTGCTTCCTGTGAAAGAACCTATTAAGGAACTTCTTCCTTTGTGATTATGAGAGCAAAGGTGTCTCCTGAAAGACTTGTTTGACCCCTGCTCACAGAGAAGTAATTTCACCCTTTTTATGCTAAAAATATTGTCTTGTATGCTAAAGTTACCTTCTTTTCCCCCTAGGATAAGCATGTAAATCCCCTACCTCAATCACTATTGAAAAAAGTTATGCAGGAGTCTTCTACAAATCTATGTTCTGGGAAATTCTAAGTTTGTCATCAGAAATCTGTTATGCCCAGATCGCGATCTCCCCAAAATCCCAAGACCACCAAGGAGTCCGAGTCACTTATGCAAAGGCAAAGGGCTTTATTACGGGCTTAAGCTCGGGCTCCCAGACCTCACCAACGCAATGGATCCGTGCTGAGAGCCCCGAACAAGGGCAGAGTAGGGTTTTTATGGGGTTTGAGACGGGGGAGTTACCGAAGTTGTGGCAGGGGAACAGTGATCCAATCATAATTATTCAACGTCATTGACAGCGGGTTTGACCATACACATTGCCTAGAGTATTCGTTACTTTTGGCGGGATCCAAGGACAACATTTAGAGTACCTTTAAATTCAACCAATCACAGAGCGAGCCTAGGGTCTTGTTCGGTGACTAATGGGTTAACTTTAACATTGGGTAACAGGGTCCTATCTATAGTTTCTATCTTTAGGCCTTTCCCTTATTATTGTGGAGTGTGGTTGCTGGCCTTTCCTGATTGGGTGTTGCAAGGGTGGTTTCTCCTGCCTTGGGCAATGTGTAACTGCCTGATAGTTTCGGGGAAGCTGAAACTCAGGCCTTCTAGTTTAGAGGGGAAACTTAAAGCCTGTCATGGAGTCAGTTTGGTTTAGACGTTTAGACTTGGGGCCTTACGTAACTATTCACAACATCTGTACAAATACATGTATGTATGAGTGCATGTGTGTACAGTGTCTAATTACATATATCTACCTCTATCAACCTTCTATCTATCTATCTATGTATCTATCTATCTATGGTAGAATTGTACTGGGGCAGAGTATGAGAGGAAGGCAATGGAGATAAAAGAAATACAGGAGGAAAAATAGAAAACAAGAGACAGGTGGGAAAGGGGAGGGAGAGAGAGTAAATTGTTTAATTCTGTCTAATTAAAACAGCAAAATGGATTATAAATGTTAATTATGAAAGTGTGCGAGGATCTTCAGCTCTTCCACTCATAGAAAATAAGGAACAATTATCCTTAAATTAGGTAATGGGTTATATTTGGCATAAATCAATAGAACTTTCTACACACAAGAGATGTGTGGCTTTACCGGCAGTATTCATTTAACAGTTCATGTTTCTCCTTCCTCCCATCCACGATTATAGACTTAAACTTCCACCAATGATGAAACAATACTTCCCTCCTTGCTTTTATACTTCTCGCTGCAGTTCTTGAACCTTAGCTGACAGAATCAGGGCTCCACACAATATAGAAAATTTCTAATGGGGTAAAAAATCACATTATGTGCTGATAAGGTATTTAGGCTAGTTTAAAAAAATTTTTTTAAATATATTTGAAAAGGTCTTAGAACTGATTAGTCTTTTTTTTTTCATATACAAAGTTAACTCTGCTTCGTCAGACATTTTGGATGGTAGTATGTTTATGTGAAACAGAAGAAATATTTTTTTCTTTTTTTTTTCTTCTGAGGTATTACTTAAGTTCAAGTTAGCTAACATATAGTGTAATAATGGTTTCAGGAGTAGAATTTAGTGATTCATCACTTACATCTAACACCCAATGCTCATCCCAACAAATGCCCTCCTTGATGCCCATCACCCGTTTAGCCCATCCACCCACCCGATACCCCTCCAGCACCCCCCAGTTTGCTTTCTGTATTTAAGAGTCTCTTATGGTTTGTCTGCCTCTCTTCTTTTATCTTATTGTAATAGAAAAACTATTTTTAAAGAGGAAAATGACATTATTGAACAGTAAAATCTTGTCATTTAAAAGCGATTGCAAAATGAGAATAATTTGAAAGGTTTCAAAATGAAAAGATAAACACCCCATTTTAAAGATAACATGCATTAGTGCTGGCCACTTTTATAATGATGTACTTCTTAAATGTGTCATGCTTATGAAGCAGATTAATCTAGTAACTATTAAAATAAAATCTAAAATTAAGAAATAAGTGTTCAGTAAGCAATGTGCTTAAGAAAATATTTTATATCTTTATTAGAATCTTGAAAATCTTTTTACTGGGGAATAGGAATTACGCAGCCTCTAGGAGAGCACCACCACCTATAAAGTTAAGTACCATTAACTCCCCCTTTCCAAATAGCTTTGCCCTTAATTTAAGGGGTAAAGAGAAATTTTATAAGCAACCTATTCCACCATTGCCTATCAGCCATTTGTCTTCAGATGTGAGCTTCTGATTCTCATTAATTAAGGAACAATAATGGGTCCACAGGAATACAATAATCAGTGACAACTCGAATTGAAATCTAGATGCCTCTCTTTCATTTTAAAGCAATGTCTTACTGTTTAAAGTGAAAGGGTTATTTCCTATAAGGGAACATCTAGATGCAAGACAAAGAATGGACTACATATCAGTAAAGGAATGTACTAATATGGATTTTACATTTAGGACTGTTTTTCAAGTTAGGATTCAAAACCCATTTTATAGGCTGAAGCAAGGGCCACTGAGCTACAAGATGCTTCAGCTCATTGAACACATATTTCCATAGAATTGGAAACATATGATGAAGGGTGGGGAGCATGTGGGCCCCTGCTGTATACCCCTATGCCAGGCCTGGGTGGAGAGAAGCAGCTATGTGGGTGTAGAAAACCCAGCCTGCCAAAAAGTAAATATCAAATAACTCTTTCCAATCCCATCTTAGTCAGCAATGATGCAATATTTAATATAATCTTTCTATACTCTCTTACGTAGTTAAACTTTCTAAGCAAACAAAAGAAGAATGGCTAGAAGGCATTAGAGATATATTCAAAAATATCACTTTAGGCTTCCTTTTCAAAAATGGAAGACTGTAAAAATACACACACACACACACACACACACACACACACACACACACACACACTATGTTTGTGGATTTGCTACCTTAAGAAGAGAGTAATATTTTGGATATTTGGCCACTAGCTTCTGCAGAAAGCCTCTCCCTACTGTATGTCAAACTCTGTGATGTGTATCATAACTTCACAACCTAGGAGAAGGAGAAATAATGAAACTTTGTCAAAATAGGACAATAACAGAATTCAAGCTAGAATCTCCTGTGGTGACAATGCCATTTTACAGAAACTGGGACCTGAAAGTGAATTGACTGCCCAAGGAAAGTGGAAAAGGCGCATCAGATTACAAATTTCGTCCAGCTCAGCTATGTGATCGGCCAGGTTCTTAGGGTTTAGCATTCGGGAAGCTGGCAGCACATGAAAGTTGTTTTCCGGGTTCAGGAGATTAGCCAAAGGCAAAATTCCTATAGTAACATATTTCCATCTCCTCTACATTCCTGACACTGTTATTCATTCGTGGTTTCTATTTGGAAACACTAAGGTAAATATCTTTTCTCAATATTTTATATAATGTACAATGACTTATTAAAAAGTCATGTTTTAAAAGAAGCTATATGTCCTTATTTGGGATAACACCAATAAAGTGTCAGAAGGACAAGATCAGTACACACAGAAATACTAGTGGTAAGATTAAGTGTATAGAAATAAAAACATGAGATATAGGAAAAGTGGCTCCTATTCATAGTAGTACAAATAAGATATAATCCTGGCTTGCATTGAGCAGGGTTTTGAACCTAAGCACTATTGAGATTTTGTGCAGACTATTATTTTTTTCATGTGGGAGGCTGTACTGTCCATTGCAGGATATTTAGCAGCAACTCTGGCCTCTACTAGAGGCCACCAGATGCCAATAAATCTGTCCCCCATCATGACAACCCAAAATGTCCCGACACTGCCAAAAAACTCCAGGAAGGGGGGAATTTTTCCTCAGTGATAACCACTGAGTGACAATGATGGGAGTGATGCGAGAAGTGAAAAGGTCCTGCGGGAGTTTTGGTGACAGAACTGAAAGTATTTGCTGATGAATTATATATAGGGGAGTAAGGAAAATAGAAGAATTAAGTTTGGGTTGTTTTAGGTTTTTATCTTGGGCAGTTGGGTAAATGGATGTTCTATCTAATACAAGGAGAAAGAACAGGGCAATTCTGTACCGTGGACAGCACTGAGTTACACTGAAACGACATATCTGTACCCTCAGCAGACTTTGAGTTTCCTGAGAGCAGAGCCCAACTTTTACATGTCTTTCTATTCCTGAAGCTGTACCTAGTATCAGCATGGCTGGCAGATGTAAAAAAGTGGGAGAAGTCAAGGAAAATTCTTAGATTTCTGGGTTAGGACAGTGACTGGTTATGGATGGGGACAACTGGAAGGAAACCACGTTTGGGATTAGGAGATGATGAGTTCAGTGTTACACATACTGATTTGGATTGCTTCCCATACACTGGAGATATTTGATATGCAAATAAATATACATGTCTCAGCTTAGAATAAAGATTTGGGCTACAGATATAGATCTCAGAGTTGTCAGTAATTAAATGATAATTAAAGCCATTTGAGTAAATGAGATAATCCGAAGACAGAGTACAGAGTGAGAAGAGAGTAAAGAAACCAAATAATTATGGAGAACACATACCTTTATTGTATGCATAGATTATATCCTGAGAAGACCAAGAAGAGATTAAAAAAATAAATGCATGCATACACACAATATTAAGATATTATAGAATGATTATTATTAGCATGGCAAATATTTATTAAGTGCATATGTCAAGAGGGCTTCTTATATGCATTACCTTATCAAACCTTTCTTGACAACCTTAAGAGCTAGATAGGTACTATTATTATCTCCACTGAACAGATAAAGAAAATGAAGTGCAAAAAGGTTAATTAACTTGCCCAAGGTTACATTACTAGCCACAGCCTGGATTCAAATAATATAACAAACGACCTTATTCTTCCCCACTATGCTCTAGAGAAGTTAAAGGAGAAGAGAGTCTCAAGAAGGAAGTGGCAACCTCTAATGTGAAGGTCTGGCTTATCTTTATAAATTTATTCCTAAGTATTTTATTTTTCTTGACGCTCTTGTAAATGGAGTTGTTTTAAATTTCATTTGACAGTCATTCATTGCTAATATGTAAAAATACGATTTCTGGATATTAACCTTCTATCTTGCACCATTGCTAACTTTTCTTATAAGTTCTGCTGTCTTTCTTGTAGTTTCCTGAAGATTTTCTATATGATGAAGTCTTTCTCAAAATAATATTCTTTACTTCAAACATGTATGCCTTCTATTTATTTTTTCTTCCTTTAATGCAAAGATCAGCAAACTATAGCCCATTGGCCAAAGCCAGGCCACTTCTTGATGTGTAAATAAAGTTTTAATGAAACACAGTTCTGCCTGTTCATATAAATATGGTATATGGCTATTTTCATGCTACAATGGTAAAGTTGAGAAGGTGCACAGAAACATATGGCCTACAAAGCCTAAGATATTTAATATCTAGCTCTTAAAATGTTTTTTGCTCCGCTGTCTTATTGTACTAGTTTGAACTCCCATACAATGATGAGCAGACTTGGTTAGGGTTCATATAGCTTGGTCTTTCCCCAATATTAGGGTATTAAAGTAAAGAAACTTCCCTTCTATTTCTATTTTTATGAGAGTCTACAAGAAATAGCTTCTGAATTTGACAAATGGATGTTCTACTGAGATCGTTTTCATCTTTTCTTCTATCAAAAAGACACATTAAATGAATTTATTTTTGCATATTAAACCAATCTTGGATTAATGGGATAAACCTCAGTGATCTTGGGGTATAACCTTTTTTAATGTGTTGTTGGGTGTCATTCACTACTATTTTAAAAGGGGTTTGGATCTATGTTAATAAGGATTTTTCGAATTTTACCTGTCATATCTTTTTCTGGCTTTGGTACATGGATAATCTTGGCCTGATACAAATTATTGATGAGTGTTTGCCTTCTGTAATATCTTATTTTAAAACATGTTTGTTTGTTTACATTCAAGTTAGTTAACATACAGTGTAGTCTTGGCTTCAGGAGTAGAACCCAGTGATTCATCTCTTACATATGACACCCAGTGCTCATCCCAACAAGTGCCTCCTTAATGCTCATCACCCATTTACCCCATCCCTGCACCCACCTCGTCTCCAGCAACCCTGTTGTTGTTCTCTGTATTTAAGAGTCTGTTATGGTTTGGCTCCCTCTGTGTTTTGATCTTAATTTTCCTCCCCTTCCCCTGTGTTCATCTGTTGTGTTTTTTAAATTCTACATATAAGTGAAATCATATGATATTTGTCTTTCTCTGATTTATGTCACTTAGCATAATACACTCTAGTTCCATCCCCCTTATTGCAAATGGCAAGATTTCATTCTTTTTTATTGCCAAGTAGTAATTCCATTGTATGCAGATGCCACATCTTCTTTATACATTCATTCATCAGTTGATGGGCATTTGGGCTCTCTTTCCATAATTTGGCTATTGTTGACAGTGCTGCTATAAACATTGGGGTGCACATGCCCCTTCAAATCAGCATTTTTGTGCCTTTTGGATAAATTCCTAGTAATGCAGTTGCTGGGTAATAGGGGAGTTCTACTGTTAATTTTTTGAGGAACCTCCATACTGTTTTCCAGAATGGCTGCACCAGTTTGCATTCCTGCCAACAGTGTAGGATTAGAATTATTTTGTACTTAAATGTTTGATACAATTCATGAATGAGAGCCTATAACCTGAAGTTTTCTTTGTGGAGATGTTTGAAATAATGAATTTAATGTGTTTTATTGATATGTAGCTGTTCAAATTTTTTCTTTCTTTGTACAATTTAGGTATTTGTGTCTGTTAAGAAATGTGTTACTCTTGTCTAAGTTGTCAAACTTATTGGCATTAACTTGTGAAGAATATCACTTTGTTATTTTTATTTTTAATGTTATATAATCAATATGATGTCACCACGTTCATTTTGTGTCTTCTTTTTCTTCTTCTCTCTCTTCCCCTCTACTCTTCTCGTCTCCTCCCTGCCACCCTCTGCTTTTCCCCTTCCTCTTTCACCTCCTTCCTTCCTTTTTCCTCTCTCTCTCGTCTTATTTGTATTCAACCTTCTACTTATGGTTTTATAAATTTAATCAATATTTTTAAAGAACCACTTTCGATATTATGGATATTTTCAAATATTTTTTCTGTTTTCTACAACAATGATTACTATTCTTTTTTTACAATGATTACTATTCTTACCTTTCTTCTATCTTTTACTACTTTTTAGTGTTTGCTTTTTTTTAATGTTTATTCATTTTTGAGAGAGAGAGACAGAGAGAGAGAGAGACTGTGGGGGGGGGCAGAGGGAGGAGGAGACAAAGAATCCCAAGCCTGCTCCACACTGTCAGTGCAGAGCCTGACGTGAAGCTTGAACTGACAAACTGTGAGATCATGACCTGAGCTGAAGTGGGATGCTTAACGCACTGAGCCACCTACATGTCCCACTCTTCGAATATTCTTTTCTCCCGTTCTTTCTTCTCTTTCTGAGTTTCTAGTTATGTGTACATTGGACAATTTGATACTCTCTGATCATTCTCTAAAGCCCTAACTTTTCAATTGTTTACCTCTTTGTTCCTTACCTTGGATCATTGTTATTAGTCTAGTTTCATATTCACTTATTCCTTCCTCTAACGTGTCCATTTGGCTGTACCCACCCTCTGCCAGTCATTTTATTTCACTTATGATAGTTTTCATTTCTAGAATTTCCATTTGGTTATGTTTTATAGTTTCTGATTTCCTTTTGCTATTTTTATTATTCTCTGGATATGTCTGTTATTCTCTTATTGAGTAAAAGTGATTGCTTTGGAACAATACTGTCTGGATTTGAATTTTATTCATTAAATGGCATTTTTTATTTCATTAATGATGGTATTAATATATGCCATCTTTAAAATATTTTCTGCCAGTTCTATATACAGTTTATAGTGAGGTTGGAGACTGTCAATGTTCCTTTCTCTTGTGAATATGTTTCTTTTTCTCAACTTAAGTAATTTTGGACGATGTTGTGGATCTTATTGTTAAATTGTAAATATTCTGGATTCTGTTGGGCTGTTTTAGATGAGTACTCTTTCTCTTGAGACTGAGTAGGAAATTTTGAAGTATCTATTTATACTCACTTAGATAACTGTTTAGACTTTACCCGAGCTCCTCTGAGTATATGCTAGGCATGTGCGGTTCTAGGCTTAGTCAAACATCTGGCAGACAGAAGTTTAGAATCCATTCTCTGGCTCTTCCCCTTCCAAAACTTCCATAGTCTATTCACTGGCCACAGTTCCCTAGATTTAAGTTTTCTGGTTTTCCACCAGAGAGATTTTGTGATTCAAACCAGCACTTCAGCTTCCAACCCTGTGCCATAAAGACTACACTTAATCTCAGGCTTAAGTTGTGAAAACAAAGAACTTTAATTTGACCAGTTCCTCCCCTCTCTTCCATTAAGCTAACATTAATGAACAGTCTCTCTGCTCCTATTCACTCCCTGATTCCCTCAAGTAGTTGTATTTTGTATTTTTCCCAATATATAAACTGTGGGGGTAACCTCTGGTAGAGCCTTTCTTTTTCATTACAGGAAAGAGAATTTTTTCATATTTTTATGTTATTTTATGTTATTACAGGTGGAGAAATTCTTATTTTCTAATCACTCGTGGTAATTTCTTATTGAGAATACTAAATTTTAAAACTGAATTAGCTATGTTTCCTCTGGATCTGTTTTTCTTTTTTTTTGAGTGTACGTGACTACTCTGGAACAGTAGTGTCTGGGTTTGAATACTGATTCTACCATTTACAAATTGAATGAAAAGAAGCATGTTTCCTCATCTCTCTGTCCCTTACCTATGTGTAATAGAAAAAGAGTACTCATGGTACCTTGTGGTACATAACGAACTCTTCAGTAAATTCCTACTGTCTTTATCATCAATGTTTTGACTATTCTTTCACTTTTCCCCCCAAATATTTGGTGGTCCTTGATTGTTTAGGTAGTTGCCGAGTAAGAAATACAGGTTGTCACCATCATTCAATTTCTGTCCTGAATTGGGGTCTGATGGGTGGTTCTGTATGAGTAGATGGGGAGTACTGACCTACAGATTGCACTTTAAGGTTGCAGAGGGGTGGATTCCTAAATTGGGGATCCTGTCTACCCAGTGACTAAAATAAGAACAGATGGCAACCACATTTACCTTATACTCAGCACCATCGTGGCAATGTTCCTCTCCCTCTGTGTTTATAGTCAAAATCTGAGGTCTGAAGTAGTTCTGTGGCAGGTGCTTCACTCTTTTACAGTTAACTTCTTGAATTTATAGAATTTATTAGAATTTTTCTAGTTATATACTAACCAAAACTGCTACTACTGCTTGCATGTTTGTGTGCATGTGCATATGTTAAAGGGTGGGCACTGATGGAGCTCAGTGTTCAGGATATATTTATTTAATTAATTAAATAACCCCATTGCCTTAGTGCCTACTTTGTGTCTTTATTCAAGCTGACAGTGAACTTTCTTTGAGTGTTTGCCTTCATCAGTCTATTCTCAGCTGCAGGGTATCTTACAGAAATTCCTCAAGTATTCTGCGTTCTCTAATAAAATAGGGAGTTCTTTCTTTCTTCTGCCCATTTGTACTTTTTAGAGATGTCTACTGAAACACTCATCCTAGTCTCCTACAAATATTTACTTCCATCTTTGGCTCCATGAGTATGTTAGAATTAAATCAAAGACAGGTCCCTCATTTTCTACAACACACATCACTAACTCCTGCGCAGATCATAAACAGAGTAAGAACGTGACCAAGACTTTCTGAAAGAATGTAAGTTCTTTTAGAAAAGAATTTAAATTTTGTTGAGGTCAGATGGATTGATGCAGATTCTTAGATATATAGGAATATCTTCATTATTTACCTTCTAACCTTTTATCCACAGTCCACTAACATACCTGTAGAATCCAAACAAAGTTTCTCGTGGTATCTGCCAGCCACCTTTGAGTCTCTATTCTTGCTAAGTGTGTGTGTAGGTATAAAGTGAGGCCTTACTCTCACAACCTTCCCTCATCGAGAAAAAAGGAAAACTAATTTTCACACAATGTCTTTCATTCTCAGTTAAAAAAAACAACAAACCAGGATTTTAATGTTATCAAGTATACAAAGAGTTATCGGTTAGCACAAAACAAAGCTCTGTCTTTGGGACAAAAGTGAAAGTTTCCAGTAGACTATTTTCAGGTATTTTAAAAGGAACCATCCCCACGAGAGTGAAGGGAGTTTAATTGCACAAATTTGGGGTGATAACAGCCACCTGACAAAACTCACTAGGGACAAAGCTGTCATCAAACAAAGTTCTATTAATTAACTTTCTACAACAAAGGAAATCAGAAAGGAGGAGAAATAAGAAATTTCAAAGGAAATCAGAAAGGAGGAGAAATAAGAAATTTCTCATCATATTAAGAAAAAGACAGGGTAGGATAGAATTTCGAGAAAGGATGGAGATTAAGTAAAATTAAAGGGAGGCAGTGTTTTGATAGGCAGAAAACAAAGCAGAGTGTACATAAAGGGAAAAAAATAGGCCTGAGAAAAGAAGTTTTCTTGAAAACCATAACATTAACATAAATCCTTTATCTTATGCTCTGCCCCTGGGTTGGAAATCAAGATTTCTTTTGTGTGAAACTGACCATATTTTATTTTTAAATTTTTCTTAACGTTTATTTTTGAGAGAGACAGAGTGTGAGTGGGGGAGGGGCAGAGAGAGGGAGACACAGAATCCAAAGCAGGCTCCAGGCTCTGAGTTGTCAGCACAAAGCCTGATGTGGGACTCGAACTCACAAACATGAGATTATAACCTGAGCCGAAGTCGGAAGCTTAAGTGCCTGAGCCACCCAGGCGCCCCTCAAAGTGACCATATTTTAGACCCTCCAGGCAAGAATGAGATGTTTCATTCTTGGTAAGATGATTTCAATCCACACATTACTAATAGTCTATAATTTTAGAGAACAAGTTGACTTAGTACTGTGCCCTTTTGTTAATCAACCAAAGTATTTTAAAGATTTGCCTAAGGGTGAAATAAGTATCTCCCCCAATGAAAATCTGTCACTATGTTATTCCTAACTTGACAGCCAGAAGAAAACGCCATCTGTTTTAACCCCAGAATCCGTCAAAACTCAGTTATTTTCATGTGAGGCCAGTAGAAAATAACATTCAATAGAAGCCCAAGGCTCCTAAACATGTCCAAAGCTTTCTAGCTAAAAGGCACTTATTTACTTCTGTAGAAAAGAAGGAACACATCAAAGAGAATGGATAAAAGGGAAACGACTGAGAAGTAAAAGCAGAAGGTAGACTACTAGGAATTAAGGGAGGTCTATTTGATATATCCTCTAATTTGCTTTTCAAGTGAGGTCTTGGCCCTTATAGAGCAAGAGAGAAGGAGCCAGCTTCTGGCTTCATATTAAACTAGCCACTTCAGCCTTTTTACGTTTACTGTGTACATGAGGTAGTAAATATATGTCCACAGATTCTTGAATAACTATCCCTTTAAGAGTGGAGCTTAATTCTTATGTTTAACCAGAGCTGGATTTAGGGGCGCTTGGGTGGTTGAGTTGGTTGTGCGTCCAACTTTGGTTCAGGTCATGATCTCATGGTTCATGAGTTTGAGCCCCACATTGGTCTTTGTGCTGACAGCATAGACCCTGGAGCCTGCTTCGGATTCTGTGTCTCCCTCTCTCTCTACCATCCCCCCCCCCCGCCCCCCGCTTGTGCTGTCTCTCTCTCAAAATAAACAAACATTAAAAAAATTTTTTTTAATAAACAGAGTTGGATTGAGTCACTCACTTGAAATGAGAATATGAGAAACGTGATAGAGTGTGACTTCTAAGACTTGGACATAAAAACATATTGACGTTTCCATGTTTCTTCCTTTTAGATTACTCACTCTGGGGAAAGCCATTTGCCTTGCTGTTAGGACACTCAAGGAGATCCTTGCAGCTAGGAATTGAAGACTCTAGTCAATAGCCAACAAAGAACCAGGGCTTGTCTGAATGAGCCATTTGAGAAACAGATTCTCCAGCCCCAGTTAAGCTTTCAGATAACTGGAGCCCTGGCTATCTTGACTGCAACTTCATGACAGATCTTAAGTTAGAAGTAACAACTAAGCCCGTAGTGAATTCTTGACCCACAGAAACTATGAGACTATAAAATCTTGTTGTCTTAATCTGCTAAATTTTGAGGAGATTTGCTATGCAATAATAAAGAATAAATACACACAGCATATATTTTTCATCTATTTATTTTTTATTTATGTCTTCATATTTTAAGTTATCTTTCGTGAGTAGCATATAACATTTTTCTGTCTTATTCTGTTACTACATTTCAAATGACCTGTTTAAGTCATTAGCATTTAATATAATTATTGGTATGCTTAGATTTAGGTCTGCTACTTTTATTATTGGTTTTCTATTTTTCTCCTCTCTTTTATGTTCCTCTTCTATTCCTTTCCTGCTTTTATTTGAATTATTTGAATAATTTTTTATATTTCATTTCAATTAATCTACTGGTGTTTTGAGTATATCACATTATACCATTACCCAGTGATTAATCTAGGGATTATAATATACATACCTAATTATTCACAGTCTACTTCGAGTTAATTTTGTACCACTTCAAGTAAAAAGTAGTCCTTTAATAATGTAAGTTTTTTTACACTCAACTCCATCAGTTTTTGTTATAGTTTTTATATGTAATATAGCTACATTCATCAAGAACTCCATCAAACAATGTTACAAATTTTGCTTCTGATAGTCCTCTCCATTTTGGCATTGTGCCTATACAAAAGCTTTTTATTTCAAGTATTATATGTTTCAGCTCTGAAGTTGGGGTTTTATTCAATTTAAGGGTTTTTTTTCCCCTCTCTGTGTCTCCAGAGAATATCTCTTTCCATTCATTTAAGGCATATTTTCCTTGACCTCAAGTTTTATAATCATAATAGCTGGTACACAGTCTTTTCCCTCCAGTTTTATTTTTTATCTTATAATTTGTCTTGAGGTTTAGTGGACATAGAAGCACTGTGCAAACTTGAGGTGTACAATGTGTTGATTTGATACACAAATATTGCAAAATTATAACTACCATAGTGTTAGCTAAAACCTCCATCACGTCATATAATTATATAGTTTTTTTCTTATAATTCCAACATCTGAGTTCTCTTGGATATAATACTTATTGATTGCTTTTTCCTGTGAGAACTGGTCACACTATTGTGGATACTTGTACCCATTATTACGGGGTATTTGGGGGTTACATTATGAGTATCCTGTTGTGTAGAACGAGTTTACCATTATAATCTCCTGGAATATGTTTTAATTTAATAGCGCTATGATAATCAGCCCTAGCAGCTTCAAACTACAAGTTCCATCTCACCCCCATTAGGTAGTCATTCAAATCTCGGTGCCTTTCTCAAAACCTTTGCTCTACTAGTTAAGTCTGTCCCATACATTTGACTCTCAGGCATTAGACTGAGTCTTATATGGTATTTTATAGTTTACTTAGATTCTCTAAGCCTTAGTTATGCTGGTTTAGTCTTTCTTTCTTAGACATTCAAAGATCAGAGATTATTTTGAGATTTGTGCAAATTCATACAAAGAATTAGTGGACACCTTCTTAGTCTGCTCAGGAATGTTCCTGTCATTTTCCAGTCCCAAAGGACTCCTTTTCCTCTTCTTCTTGGCTTGAAAGATGGGGTTTCTAATGGTGTTTTAGCCATCTGAACCATCACTGGCATTGTTTTGCTTCACAATTGGGTTCTTCCCTCAGGGCAAAGCCATATGGGAATAAAACAAATGAGAAACTAAGTCTTAGAGTCACATCTCCAACTTTTGACTCTCCTCTAATTCTGTCTGCTTTTGTTTACTTTTCAGAGTTCTCGGAAGACTTTTTGTAGACTTTTGTCCAGAGTATTTGGTTGTAATCAGCATAAGAATGCAGCTATATTGGGCCTATGCTGCCACCATGAATATATAACTGCCATCTATGTGTTATTTTTATTTATTTTTTAATGTTTTATTTATTTCTGAGAGAGAGAGACACAGCGTGAGCAGGGGAGGGTCAGAGAGAGAGGGAGATACAGAATCCAAAGCAGGCTCCTGGCTCTGAGCTTGCTGTCAGCACAGAGCAGGATGCGGGACTCGAACCTACGAACCATGAGATCATGACCTTCATGAGAGCTGAAGTCGGATGCTTAACCGATTGAGCCACCCAGGCGCCCCCTATGTGTTATTTTTAAGATAACCTTTAATTTTTAGAACAGTTTTATATATACAGAAAAATTGAGAAAGGATAGTACTGAGAGATAGATGGTATAAACTCCACATTAAGATTTATCCATTGTTAAGATCTTATATTTGTATATTTGTTATAATGAATGAACCAACATTTATATATTATTAATTGAAATCCAGGTCTTCTACAGATTTTCTTAGTTTTTGTTTAATGCGCTTTTTTTCTATACCAGAATCTCACTGAGGATACTGTATTACACTTAGGCAGTACAGTTATTTTTCTCTTTATACAGTATTCTTTGGCAGGAAGTCAATGTGTGCAGCTCATACTCAAGGAATGGGGAGTTATGTTCTTCCTTCTTGTGGACAGAACATCTACATAAATTATTTGGAACTCTTCAAATGGAAGATCTATCTCTTTTCACTTATTAATTTACTTAATCATTTATTTATCTCAGTATGGAATCATGGATATTTATATTATACCTTGGGTTAAAACTCACTACTACTTTATTTTGTTGCTCAAATTATTCCAGTGTTAGCCACTGAGGTCTCTTTCAATTGATTCCTGTTCCCATCATGTAGGGTTTTTTGGAGGAGTGTTCAAGGGAAGGTATTTTCTTACTTTCTTGTACTACATACTAGATTCATCTTGTTTATTTCCTGCATCTATCCAAGAATCAGCCATCTCTACAAGATCTCAGGGTCATTTTAAGTGGGAAATGGTATTGGAAATGAAGATGTGGGTGTTAAATGTGCTAATTGCAAAAGGGATGTCATTTGTTCTAGGCTCTCTCAGATGACAGAGCAAAAAATATGTGTGTACACTAACCCCCTTTATATATTTTTTTAAAATGTTTTATTTATTTCTAGGAGAGAGAGAGAGAGAGAGAGAGACAGCGTGAACAGGGGAGGGTCAGAGAGAGAGGGAGTCAGAGACTGAAACAGGCTCCAGGCTCTGAGCTGGCAGTCAGCACAGAGCCCGACGTGGGGCTCGAACCCACGAACCACGAGATCATGACCTGAGCGAAAGTCGGACGCTTAACCGACTAAGCCACCCAGGCGCCCCATTAACCCCCTTTATATACCACAACCATAAATATGTCTACATGGAACTGTTTGTACCTACAGAAAGTAAAACAATTCTTAACTGATATCTGCAACCCGAATCCATTTTCACATGGATCATTCTACACTCTTCCTTGCACAACTGTAATATCACACTACAACAGTAAAAACCTGGTCCCAACCATTCACCAAGCAAAGTAAACCACGTCTAAAAACCTAAAAGGAAGTATAACAACAATGTCTCAACAAATAAGAGTATCGATAAATAAAGTATTAAATGAACCAAATAGAAATTCTGATGGTAAATGGTATAACTGGAATGGTAAAGTCACTAGAAGCATTCAAAGTCAGATTTGAGAATGAAGAAACATTATCAGGGGGTGCCTGGGTTGCTCAGTAGGTTAAGCCTCCCACTCTTGGTTTTGGATCAGGTCATGATCTCACAGTTCATGAGATTCTTGCTCTCCCTCTCTCTCTGTCCCTTCCCCATGCTCTCTCTCTCTTTCTCTTAAAATAAATAATACTTAATATTAAATAAATAACAAATGTTTTTTTAAAAAGAAACAGTATCAGAACTACAGAAACTTGTTTTACAACGTCTAGCACACCAACATATGCATAAGAATTGCAAGAGAAAAAAATGAAGAAAGGGGCATAAAAGGTATTTGAAGAAATAATAGACAAAACTTCTCGAACTTGATGAAAAACCTAAATCTGCACATCTACAAGATCAACAAAATTCAAATAGAATTAAACTGAAAAAGATTCAAACTTAGACACCTGTTGAAAACCAAAGAAAAAGAGTAAATCTCTAAGGCAACAAGAGAGAAGCAGCTCATCCCATTAAAGAAATTCTCAATAAGATGAACAAATGATTTCTCATCAGAAACCATGAGAGGCAGAGAGAAGTAGGGTAGTATATTCCATGTGCTTAAAGAAAAAATGTAATCCAAGAATTTATACCTGGCAAAAGTATCCTTCATATGGGAGCTGTTAAGACATTTCTATATATAAAAAAATTAAAAGAACATGTAACTAGCAGATATACCTTAGAAGAAATACTAAAAGGAATTCTTCAAGATGAAATGAAAGGATACTAGATAAAAATTTGCATATAAAAATAGAGCATCAACACTTTTATCGATATAATAGTTATTTTTAGCTATAGGTAAATATAAATAGACAATATAAATACATTTTGATTTAACTCTTTACTTTTTCAATCTGATTATAAGAACAATTTCATAAATCAATATTGTAATACAATATTGATGTCTTATAGGGCATAAAGATGTAATTTGTGTAATAGTAGTACTACAGAAGGGAAAGGAGTAGAGCTATAGAGTCAGAAAGTTTTCATATACTATTGAAATTAATTTGCTATTATTCTAGAACCCCAAAATATTTGAGGCAAATTTGGCAGAAGCTAAGGGAGTAATTTGAATTTTAAAATAATAGTTGGAGACTTTAATATCCCATTTTAATAATGAAAAATAAAGAGGCAGGAAATCAAAAAGAAAACAAAGTTTAAATAATATATACTAACTAGACCTAAAGCACACCTAAATAAAACTCAACCTAACGACTGAAAATATGTATTAAAAAGTACATATGGAAACTTCTCCAGGGTAGACCATATGCTTAGCCATTAAAAAAAACAAACAAACACTGAAACTTAAAAGAACTGAAATCATACAAAATACTTTAGCCACAATTTAATACAAAATGGGAACAAAAGAAATTTGGAAACTTCACAAACAAGTGTCAATTGAACAGCACTCCTAAATAACCTATGGGGCAAAGAAGGAATCACAATGAGCACTGCAAAATATTTAGATATAAATAAATGCAAAATATTTATATATAAATAAATATGAAAATACAAATATACCAAAACTTATGATACAGCTAAAACCATATTTAAAGGAAAAGCTAGACTTCATTAAAATTAGAAATTTCCACTCTTTGAAAAATAATGTCAAGAAAATGAGAAGACAAGCCACAGAGAGGAGGAAAATATTTGCAAAAGACCTATCTGATAAAGGACTGTTATCAAAAATACACAAAGAACTCCTAAAATTCAACAATAAGAAAAACTCACTTAAAAATGGGTCAAAAACCTCACAGACAGCTCACCAAAAAAGATATACAGATGATAAATAAGCTCATGAAAATCAGCTCCACATGATATCTCATCAGAGAAATGCAAATTAAAACAATGAGATACCACCACACATCTATTAGACTGGCCAAAACCCAGAACACTGAGAACATCAAAGGCTGATGAGAATGTGTAGCAACAGGAATTCTCATTCACTGCTGGTAGGAATGCAAAATGGTAAAGCCATTTTGTAAAACAGTTTGATGATCTCATAAAACTAAAATAATCTTATCATATGATCCAATAATTACACTCCTTGATATTTATCCAAAGGAGTTGGAAATTTATGTCCACACAGAAGCCTACACACAGATGTTTATAGTAGCCTTGTTCATAATTGCCCAAGCTTGGAAGCAACCAAGATGTCCTCTGGTAGACGAATGGACAAATTTTGGTACATCTATAAAATGGTATATTATTCAGTGCTAAGAATAAATTAGCTATCATGCCATGAAAAGACCTGTGGGAAACTTAAATGCATATCACTAAGCAAAAGAAGCTGATCTGAAAAGGCTCCATACTGTAGGACTTCAACCACATGACATTCTAGAAAAGGCAAAGCTATGGAGACAGGAAAAAATATCAGTAGTTGACAGGGGTTGGGATTTGAGGAAGAGATGAATAGGTGGAGCACAGGGGATTATTAGTTTCACAGAGTGAAACTACTCTCTATTATATAATGTATGATTTTATTAAGGTGGTTACATGTCCCTATACATTGTCCAAACCCATAGACTATACAACACCGAGAGTGAATCCTAATGTAATGTATGGGCTTGGGGTGATAATGATGTGTCAATGCAGGTTTATCGATTGAAACAACTGTTCCACTTTGGTGGGCGATGTTGATAATGAGGGAGACTGTGCATGAGCCTTGGCAGAACTTATATGTGGCATCCCTGTACTTACCCCTCAATTTTTCTCTGCACCTAAAACTGCTCCAAAAAACAGTCTATTTTGAAAATAAATGATTACTGCAAGAGTGCAGGATACAAGACCAATATACAAAAGTCTGTCACTTTTCTATATACAGGCAATTAATAATTGGAATTTGAAATTAAAAACACAAGATCATGTATATTAGCACAAAAAATGAAATGCAGTTGACCCTTGAACAACACGGGTTTAAACTGTAGGGGTCCACTTATATGCAGATTTTTACAGTACAGTGCTATAAGTATATCTACTTTTATGATTTTGTTAGTAACATTTTCTTTCCTCTAGCTTACTGTATTATAAGAATACAGTATGTAATATATATACAAAATATGCGTTAGCTGTTTATGTTATTGATAATGCTTCTGGTCAACAGGAGCTATCAGCAGTTAAGTTTTAGGGACATCAAAAGTATTATGAGATTTTTGACTGTGCAAGGGGTTGGTGCCCTTAACTCCCATATTGCTCCAGGGTCAACTGTACTTAGTTATAAATCTAACAAAACACCTTCAAGATCTACATGAGGAAAACTACAAAATTCTGATAAAAGAAACCAAAGATCTAGTAAAAGTAGTGATATTTGTTTTTGGAAACTAAAAATCCACAAGGTGGGTAGACTTACTGCTAATGTGTTGCAACCTATAAAGTAATACCATGCTTGCATTTACTGAAGAGGCACTATTCATGTTTTCTAATTGACTCGAGATTCACTAGTTTCCTAATTACTCCTTGAAGTGACTTTTATGTTTGAGTATTCTTCCTTCATTTATTCTTTTGCTCATTTATTCATTAATTCATTAAAACATAGTTATTAAGTGCCTATCACGTGCTACACACAAAATTCCTGACATTTATTTCCTAGTCTCATCACTAACTGTACTAGTAGATTCCTTCAGTATCACCCACAAAGCAGGTAAACTTACGATGCCAAATGACCCCAATATTGCTTTGTGGATTGTTTTTAAGTGGATTATCACAAATTTGAGGTTTTGCCCCAATTTTCACAGAAATTTTCCTGTATTATTTTGATCCAAACTTCGCTTTCCTTTCATTATTGATCTATTTGGGAATACAAAACATCTTGTAAAAGAGGCTTGAAACATATTAACTTCTATGTTGATTGTTTTATCGCTCACTGAATATGACCACATGTATTTAGTGAAGTATCCAAAAATAAATGTATTGATTATTATTATTGTCATATAGTATGACTCTAGAATGAGAGGATTTATGATAAATAATTTTCTTGTCAGGCTCTTCACCACTATGACCACCTGGACAAAATGATTTTTCACATGGGGACCCCAGAAATTGGATGTCTCTCACAGCATATATATAAAAAATCAACTCTAGAGCTCTATATGGATCATAGACTTAAATTTTCAAAAAAAAAGTTTAGAACCCTACTACAAAATATAGAAAAGAAATATTAGACCCTGACATAGCAGTAATTTCTTAAATGATACAAAATCCATTGATTTAAAATAAGCTATTATTAATTAGAACCCAAGTTGTTCCCCTACAACTCTCTAGAATAAAACCAAGCTGGTTCATCTTAAAAAGTCTGTATCCTGAAAGAAGAAAGAGAGAGAGAGAGAGAGAACAGGCCCAAAACAGGGTCACCTATGCTAAGCCTGCATTACCTAACAGATATAATACCTAACCTAATTGCAGTTTTAACCTCTTCCAGGAATATAATCTTTACCAGTCAGTCAGTCTGGAATTTCCTTTCTTTTTGCTAGGTGGGATGATGCCGGATTCATGAATCATTGAACAAAGCCAATAACATTTTCAACACTTACTCAGTTGAATTTTGTTTTCTTAATATCCTTTTCCACTCTACAACACTGCTGTCCCAAAATGTGTATATCCTTTAATGTGAAGGCCTCACTTTGTGACATTGTTAGGTATGCTTTATATTAATTTTATTTGTATATATGCCTGCTCCTCTTCACTAGCATTATGAGCTTATTGAGGTAAGCTCTGTACCCTCAGTTTCTTTCATGTTTTCTGTACATACTACATAGCTTATTAAAACTTTATGTAGTGACTATCTCAAGGGTGTTTTGTTTTTCCCCTCCTACAGATAAACTATGTTGGTTTCCATTGTTGTTGCATTGTTCATATCCCCCAGTAAGGCATTGGATCCCTTCTTTGGTTAGCAGGCCTTTGTTAAAACTATCTTTATTCTATAGAGCTGTTGGGAAAAAAATAAGCTTTGTACCATAAATTGAGCTACTTCAATAAGCAGTAATTCATAAATAATGTAATCTCGTTATGAAGATTTATTTCTAGAAAATGAAAAATCATAATCCACATCCTCCAGAAATATGAAGACTCCTTAAAACACTTATATCTTAGAAAATTATTTACAAATCAATCATCATTTAAGTGTCACTGAAGCAGTTGTGCAAATTTTCAAGTTTAGAAAATCAAAATCAGTATTAATGATATGCTTCCATATGGACTGAAAAAGAAGCGGAGCTCTCTTGGTTAAAACAGGAATTAGTATATCTGGAGAGGTGGAATATAGGAGCTAGATCTAGTGCTAAGAGATCTAAATGTTAGTTCATCTCTGTTATTAATGTGCTATATAACATTGGGACAGGGGATTCACTGCTCTGAGACTCAGCCTTCTAAACTAGGTAATAAAGGGATTTGGCAAGATCAGTGATTCTTTACCAAGGTGAGCAGGAAAATCATCTAGAGAACAGTGTTTCAGTACAGATTCCTGAGCTTTGTTCTTAGGAGATTCTGATTTAGTAGGTCTGGAAAGATGCCTAAAATCTATACATTTTAAGTCCTAGAGGTGATTCTGATGAGTACCCTTGTTGAAAACATTTTGATCAGAAATCCAAAGTCTCTTCAAGCTCTCTATTTTTAGACATTAGCAGTAATTAACAACTGACATAAATATCTTAAACATGAAATGAGATTCACTCGCATATCTTTTTGTTTTGAAACATTTTCAGTTCTGGAAAGACTAAATATCCACCATGTAAAACAAGAATGAAAATAAAACTAAAAGACCAACTGAAACATTGGCCATATGTTTATAACAAAGGGGAATTTGTGAAACATTAGTCCTTGGTCCTAAAGGTCATTGAGTTTCTCCTGTTGTATCCCTAAAGAAAATCAGAATGATGGGTGGCATTGTTATTGTACCGTCTTTGACAATAATGATGATCTTAAGTTAAGAGGCATATTTATTAAGCAATCTGCCCATGATCCTTGTTCTATCTAATCAGATTCTGATTAAAAAAAAAAATCAAATAGAAAACCAAAAGCAAACCAAAACCAAAATAAAAGTTAAAAAAAGATGTAATTGAAACAGTGAGCTCTTTCATGACCCCAGCTTCCTTGCAAATGGCAGCAATCTAAAACAGATTAGCTAACAGATACTGTTGGGGAGGAAAACTTTTCTCTGCTCTTTAAGGTCCTTCTAGCTGGACTAAGAACCAAATTGACATGAGGTGGATAAACCGGAAAATCTCAAAGATAATAGTGTACATATGGGGAATGCATAAAGACATGGAAATTCCAAAGACAGTGAGGCAACTTGACACCTATACGAGCTAAGGAGAGGTGTGGGGGTTTGTGGATACAAAGGGGAGAAAGACCACTAGCAGGAAGGTGAAAGGCCTATGTTTGAAAAGTGAAGGTACCCTATTATGCTGATAAGATTTTTTATGTAAAGAGGAATCTTTGTTAATAGCTCTCTGCCTGGTATAAGCAGGCAGTTAAAGGGGAAATGAAGAGCGCTTTCTGAATTTGCTGGGTTTGGATTGTTTTTAATTTAAAATAATGTTTATGCCAAAGTGGCCCATCTTGAGGTGGCCTACCCTTGGCCTCTACAATACCCAGGCTGTATGTCACTCTCCCCCTAACACAAATACACATGGATACATGTACATGTGCACTCATACATGTTGTGAGTGAAGGTTCTGAGCTTGATAAAAGGATGAACAATGTACATTTAAACACACAAAATAAATAATAAATTTTATATCCAGCATAGCTCAGGGAAAGAGATATAATAAAATTATCAACATCACTATTATTGAAATATTTTATTTTCTAAGTCCTTAGTAAGAAATAATTTAAAGTACAGTTGACCCCTGAACAACGCAAGAGTTAGGGGTACCAACCACCCCAACATATAGTTGAAAATCCACATGTAACTTTTGACTCTCCAAAAACTTAATTAGTAATAGCCTATTATTGACCAGAAGTCTTACCAATAACAACAATAGTCAATTAACACATATTTTGTGTATCTATCATATACAGTATTCTTACAATAATACCTAACATTTTCTTATTTGGGAGAGTATTTCTAGGCTACATGACTCATCTGTGAGTTTTTTCAAATTATCACAAATCTCCCCCTATTTTTGCAATGTATACATTGAGAAAAATCTGTGTATAAATGGACCTATGGAGTTCAAACCTGTGTTATTGTTCCAAGATCAACTATATAAAGTGATGTTGAATGGGAAAACAAGTTTTCATGGATGGCTACTTCAGCTGTTCACATTAGTGAAAGAATTGCCTGGAAAGACATGTGGCAGTCAAAATGTGTGAGGAGAAGAATCAAAACCACAGTGTTTCCCCTGGTGAAACATTATTATGCTTCTTTTCCTGTCAAGACATCTTCAAACATTGTACATATTATGAAAATTAAGGCATACATTGCAACTAGCTCCTTGACTGCAAATTTGAGAAAAGAAAAATATGCCTACAGTAGTCCAGTTTAGTATTTTGAGGTACAGTTAAACCACCAAAATCTCAGATTACCTTCTGGTGGCAAATGTGTGAGAAAACTGCTAGCACAGTGTGAGGTGAATTTTTAAGTGAATGGTCATGGATTCTTACGAAGACATCAATAAATAAATGCTCTATTATGATATTCTTTTTTTAAAAATATATTTATTTTTGAGTGTGAAAGAGTGAGCTGGGGAGAGGGGCAGAGAGATGCAACCCCAAGCAGGCTCCACATTGTCAGCACAGGGCCTTAAACTCACCAACCTTGAGATCATGACCTGAACCAAAATCAAGAGTTGGACATTTACCTGGCTGAAACCCCCAGGTGCCCCTATTATCATATTCTGATTCAAAATACCAAAAAAGAATATTTTATACTTAAAGCCAGCAATGAATGCATTGTTTACAATATTTTCAACTGAGCCCCCAATGCTCATGCTACTTTTCAAAACCCAAATATAAATGCTGTGGAGTACCTGTTTCTTTTCAACATGATTGGGAAAATAATAATAACAAAAGTAATAATAATAATAAAGATAATGGCCAACTTTATTGAGTATTGTGTATCAACACTTCTAAGTGCCTTACCAGTATTATCTCAATTAGTCAATTTATGAAGTCTTTGAACTAGATTATTTTATTAGAGAGGCAGCATACTGTTGTGGTTAAGAACACCAGAATGGACCGGGCGCCTGGGTGGCTTAGTCGGTTAAGCGTCCGACTTTCGCTTAGGTCATGATCTCGCGGTTCGTGGGTTTGAGCCCCGCGTCGGGCTCTGTGCTCAGTGCCAGCTCAGAGCCTGGAGCCTGTTTCAGTCTCTGACTCCCTCTCTCTCTGACCCTCCCCTGCTCATGCTGTCTCTCTCTCTCTCCTAGAAATAAATAACAAATATTAAAAAAAAAAAGAACACCAGAATGGAACCAGAATGGGTTAAATATTTTCCGGACTGCTTACTAGTTATGTCCCTTAAACTCTCGGAACTTCAATGTCCTTCATTTTAAATTAGCCACTATGCTGATAGTTGAACCTACCTTGTAGAATTTTCAAAAGTTGAATTAGTTACAGCATACATGTCTTATAATAGTGTCTGACACATAGTAAATGCTAAGTTTTATTATCTATTATTATCTCAATTATTATGCATGACAGAGTCAAGAGGTTAATGAAATTACCCAGAGTTACACAGCTAGTGGGTGGCATATCTGATTTAAACCAAGGCATGCTGACTCCAGAACCTCTATTTTTAGGTTCAACATTATGCAGTATTATACCCATTTTTATTTTTGAGAGATGTGTGAAATATAACATACAAAACTATATAGATAGCAGTTCAATAAGATGGCTACATACACACATACACATACACACACACACGTATATATACATCCTCCAAGTTGTCAAAATCTTTTTTACTGTATCTTCTGTTTTAGATATTTCTTAACTTGGGTTCTCCCCTATTCTGCCCCCCAGAAAATGGCATATATACAAGGGTCTGGGTACAAGTACTCTATCTCAGGGAATCACTACTAAGGAAGAAAAAGAAAAAAAATGATTATCAATGACATGCCCATGGGATATATGTGAAATCCCAATTTTGGCAGTGTTTAAATGCAAAATTTATAAAATTAGGGTTATGAGTTATGAAAATATGGTCTCAATCTCAACTCTCCATCTCCATCTGAAGTCAGTTTGTAGGTTCTCAATTCTGTTTCTTTTTGCACAAGATTATAAACTATAAATTTCTTGAAATGGGCTCCCAGTGACCATGAGATAGGATATTCTCAGCCATCACATGCAGAGCCACAAAGAATAATGGTTAATAATTACTTCTTGCTGTCTCTTATCCTCTTTGTATAAATATTCTTCCAGAATTTTCCAAAGTGTTCTCAGTGATTAAAAAAGTTTAAGAGATGCTAAATTAAACACAGTTAAATAGGAGCATTTGCCTTAGGATTTCTTGTACTCTTAAAACTCAGTTATCTATTGTGAATATACATGAAAGAAATAGAAGTGTACAGCCCATCCCAAACATATTTGGCCATGGGGACTTTCTTTTTTCTTAGTATAATTTTGTAGAACACTGTAGGCAACTAATGTTCTGTGAAATATACATTGAGAAATGCTGACCTATTTTGCTGTTAAAAATCAAACAAAATAATATACGTAAAATGTTGTTAAAGTACTATGCTATTGAAATGCTATTTAAAACATCGAATGAGTCACATACAATTCAAGAAAGAAAGAATTACAATGTTTCTTGAAGTGTAGTCATTGATCATCACTGAATTATGTGGTTGCCTGAAACTTATTTTCCTATGGCCTGCCTCTAGTGGTAGGGGCCTAGAAATTGCAGTTTTTCCAGCTGCTTAAATAATTAATTTAAACACTGAAGTTTTAGAAACATTGGGTTATTTTCTACAAGGAGTTATGTGAAGTTTGGAGATTTTAAAACATTTTAAAACATATATATCCCTCATTTTTTAAAAGTTTGGCTTATGCCACTTCTTTTTAATGAAAGGCTTACATTAGTACCACCAAGTTCCTTCTCCAGGAACTCTACTCAGCATCTCAGCATCAAGGTGCCAGAGCTTCGAACTGTGTCTGTGAGCATCTGTGCTTTACCTCAATTTATTTTGTGCATCTCTTAGCAAGGTGTGTCCTAAAGTATAAGGAAAGAAGAGGGGATTTGGAGGGGGTGTGTGTAGGGAGTCTGAGAATGATCAAAAACTTTACATATAAATTAATGTTAATTTTTTCTTTGTTTATATCATTTCAACTTATGAACCATTTGATAGGAATGTTCCACTTTCAGATAGTAAGGGAAACGTGTGTGTGTGTGTGTGTGTTTATCCCAGAGAAAATGTATAGAAAGTCTAGTTGTGTCACAAACTTGCCATGAAGAAGCTCAAGGGGGAAAAGCATAACTTGTAAGGAAACCTTATGGGTTTGTCTCATAGAATCCAAGAACAATAAAGCAGTCAGACCCTAGCCAAGCTGTAACCCAGGATATAAATTCTATCAGTATGTCCACCCTCTTTTCCTGCTTGAGTCAGACTGCTTCATTCTCTGCCATGTGGATGACCCCCCTTTGCTTCTCAGGTTACCTGGTATATTTTGGAATCACAGGACATAGAAAAAGATAAACTCAAGTCTCTTAATTTCAAATCTAAAATCTCTGATTGGCACATCTTAGGTCAAATGACTGCACCTCTGGATGAATTGTGTCCAGTTGCATGGAGGATTAATGAGCAACATTTTTTGGTCAAATGTTATACCCACCCGTGATACCATAAACTGGCCAAGGATATAATCATATGCTACTTAACATGGCAGCTTCTGTCATGACTCTATTGATAGAGTGTGAGGCACTGTTCATAAGACTGTAGTTTCAATAACTTGAAGGGGATCTGCACAAATCAAATGAAAAGCCTAATGTGCAAAATAAGAGAAAAACTGTTCAGTCTTTCCCATATCCTTTCTCCATGGTGGCTACGGAGATGTGGCTCTACAAAATCTCTAAAGCTTTACAAAGCACAGCCTAAAACTTATACTGGAAAAGACAATTGGGTTGAGAATCAAGGGTGAGTTTGAGTTCAAAGTATTGTGACTTTGAGCAGTCATTTCAATATTCTGATTCTCTATATCACACGGGTAAAAGGACTACCCTTCGGGTTACATGTGAATCCTAGGAGATAAAAATAAGGTATGGACGTGTACTACTTTAGAAGCTGAATATAATTACTGCACTCTTCAGACATAGTTCCTATCAAATCCATGCAATCCCTATCAAAATTCAAATGGCATTTCTTTATAGGAATAGAAAAATCAATTCTAAAACTTGTATGGAACCACAAAAAGCCCTGAATAGCCAAAGCAATCTTGAGAAAGAAAAACAAAGCTGGAGGTATCATACTTCCTGATTTCAACTGATACTATAAAGCTATAGTAATCAAAAGAGCATGGCACTATCATAAAAACAGATACAGACTCATAGAACAGAATCAACAGCCCAGAAATAACAGACCTACACATATATGGTCAACTATCTTTGACTAGGGTTCCAAGAACACTCAATAGGGGGAAAGATAGTGTCTTCAATAAATGATGATGTGAAAACTGTATACCCACATGGAAAAGAATGAAATTTGAACTCTACCTTATACCACTCACAAAAAAATATTCAAAATGGATTAAAGACTTAAATGGAAGACCTGAAACAATAAAACCCTTCGGAAAAGCATAGGGAAAATGTTCCTTGACATTAGTGTGGGCAAGAACCTTTTGAATATAGTACCAAAAGCATGAGCAACAATCAAAAATCAACAAGTGGGACTACATCAGACTAAAATCTGCACAGCAAAAGAAACAATCAATGAAATGAAGAGGCAACTTACACAATGGAAGAAAATATTTACAAACCAAACCACTCAAGTGATAAGGGGTTAATACCCCCAAAATATAAAAAACTCCTACAACTCAACAGCAATAATAATAATAACCCAATAAAAATGGGCAAAGGACTTGAATAGTCATTTTTTCCAGAGAAGACATAAAAATGGGCAACAGATAAGTGAACAGTGCTCAGCATCACTAATAATCAGGGAAATGCCAATTAAAGTCACCATGAGTTATGACTTCGCACCTGTTATAATGACTATTCTCAACAAGACAAGTGTAGAGGAAAGGAACCCCTTGTGCACTGTTAGTGGAATTGTAAATTGGTGCAGCTACTATAGAAAACAGGATGGAATTTTTTCAAGAAATGAGAACAGAACTACTATATGATCCAGAAATCCCACTTCTGGGTATATATCTGAAGGAAATAAGATCACTATCTTAAAGAGATATCTGCAGTCCCATGTTCACTGCATCTTTATTCACAATAGCCAAAACATGGAAATGATTTAAGTGTTTGTTAGCAGATAAATGAATAAAGAAGATATTGTATGTATACATATATAATGGAATATTATTCAGCCATAAAAAGGAAGGAAATTCTGCAATTATGACAACATGGATGAAGCTTCAGGGCATTATGCTAAGTGAAATAAATCAGAAAAAGACTGTATGATCTCACTTATATGTGGAATCTAAAAAATACCAAACTCAGAGAGTAGATTGGTGGTTGCCATGGATTGTGGGATTTGAGAAATGGGATTAAGTGGTCAAAGGGTACAAAGTTCCAGTTATAAAATGAATACATTCTGGGGATTTTAGGTACAGTGAAGTGATCATGTTAACAATATTGTATTGTCAGAGAAAGACAAATACCATATGAGTTCACTCGTGTGGAATTTAAGAAACAAAACAAGCAAAGGAGGAAAAAAAATAGACAAATTAAGAAGAAGACTCTTAACTACAGAGAACAAACTGATGGTTACCAGAGGGGAGGTGGGTGGGGGAAATGGGTAAAACAGGTGATGGGATTAAGGAGTGCACTTGTCCTGAGTAGCATCAGGTGCTGTATGGAAACGTTGCATCACTATATTGTACACCTGAAACTAATATTACGATGTATGTTAACTAACTGGAATTTAAACAGAACTTAAAAAAGAAGCCACAAAACCCTCAATACTGTATTGTATACTTGAAAGTTGCTAGGAGAATAAATCTTCAAAGTTCCCACCTCTCTCTGTCTCCCCCTCTCTCTTTCACACACACACACACACACACACACACACACACACACACACACAATGGTAACTGTGTGACATGATGGGTGTGGTGACTAACAGCATTACGGTATTCACAATATATATGTATATCAAATCATCACATTGTACACTGTAAACCTACACAGTGTTATATGTCAAGTATCTGAATGAAGCTGGAAATTAAGAAAAATATACCTAAGCAATAAAGTACAGATGTTTAGTCAGAGAAGTCTTCAGAAACCTTGATGAGCTCTTTTAACTGTTCAGTCTGTGGGGTGAAATGTCACTTTCTACCACTCTCAAGATAAAATAGATGACATGAACAGTGAATTGAGCCCTTAACTCAAATAGTTAAGGGCTATTTTTTGAGGAATATTTTTAAAGAAATGATTTTGCAGGTGTTGTGATGATCTTTTTGATGGGCAACTTGCCTAAACTACAGCCCCAGTTTTTCAAACAAATACTAACCTAGGCATTGCTGGGAAGAGATTTTACAGATATAATTATAGCCTCTAATCTGTTGGCTTTAAGGGAAATCATTCTGGTTTCTCAAGGGCTGAGGCTTCGTTGAGAAAGAAGAAATTGTACCTGGGTCTATGACATTGACCATAATCACATGAGCCGTTTCCTTGTGTGGGGGGGAAAGAGGGGGGGAGTTCTATTTACCTACTTAGCCAATGAGTTCTGTTTCTGTTGTTGAATCCCGGATAACACGCATATGGGCATGTCCCTTGCCCCCCGAACACACACACACACACACACACACACACACACACACACACACACCGATTCCTCCAAAAGTTGTCTACATCCCATCCCTTTTTACTTTTTATTTTTTTTTAATTTTTTTCAGTGTTTTTTTGTTTTGTTTTGTTTTGTTTTTGTTTTATTTCTAGGAGAGAGCGAGCGCGTGAGCAGGGGAGGGTCGGAGAGAGAGGGAGACACAGAATCTGAAACATGCTCCAGGCTCTGAGCTAGCTGAGAGCACAGAGCCCGATGCGGGGCTCGAACCCACAAACTGCGAGATCGTGACCTAAGTGAAAGTCGGACGCTTAACCGACTAAGCCACCCAGGCGCCCCCCTCTTTACTTTTTAAAGAACTTTACTCTCTCTCCTGTATCTTCAGTTCTCCATTCCTCTCTACTGGATTATTTTCCTTAACTTCAAACACTCCCCAGTATCTCCTAGGATCACAGTTTCTTGAATCTCTGTTCCTTTCTCATTCTTCTGGTTATAGCACTGATTTTCAAAAAATACAAATATTCATACGCGGTGTTCTAACTTCCTCATCTGCTATTCATTTTAGCCCAATACATTCTGGTTTTGGTCTCCCATAAATCCGCTGAAATTTCTATTTCCAATTATCTCTGTTTTGCCAAATCCATTAGAATCATTAATCTTGTTACTTGATGTATCATATAGATGACCACTCGGTTCTTGAAGCATCGAATATTCTTTCATTGCTTTGGTTACAATATACTGTCCTTTTTTTTTTTTTTTTTTTTTTTTTACTTTTAGCCTACTGCCTCGACTCTCTCTTTCCCACCACTAAATGTTGCAATTCTTCAATACATTGCACTGGACTCTTTTATCTCTTTTCCTACACTCTCTCACTAATCTCATGTCATGTAATGTTGAATACTCCCTAATTTATATCTAATCACAAGTGAGCTAGAGACTTGCATAGTTAATTCCCTGATTGACATCTGCACTTGGAAGTCTCACAGGCATTTTCAAACTTAACATTACCCAAACTGAGTTCTTCTGAGTCCTCCCTCAGTCCCTGCATCCAAGCTGCAATTAGTCTCAGAAAACCTTCTGTAACATTCTCCTTCGAATTAACCTTTGTATCATCCAAGCTCTTAATAAACATTTACACAATGTTTACAGTTATTTTACTGTAGTTATTTATACAACCATTAAACAAGAAAAAGTCCAATAGAGCATGGTGAAGAAAGATTCCTATACCTTATATAACTCTCACTTTACCTAGGTGGTATTATTTATAGCTACTGGTATTCATGAGGAACTTTAAGAGACTTGATAAATCAAACCTCGTTCTGAGAGAATGCCATGTTACCTCATACATTATGGAAGAATTCCTGTTAGCTTCCGTATTCCTTGCTATCAAAGGAACTCTACAAACACTAATTATGTGTGTTGTCATGTTTCCTGTTGGCCATGTGACTGCTTATTATGACAAGTGCAAGCAAAGCCCTACAGAGTCCTACAAGTTCTGCTCATGGAATAATGTTCAATCTTACTATTCCTCTAGTTACCTCCTTCCCATATTGCAGTCCCATCACCGCAGTCACTCCTAGACAAGAGCAACTGCCTCTCAAGTGAATTTCCTACTACTGTTCTTGCCCCATTTAATCAAATCCTCTCTAAAGAGACCTCCTTCAATGAATGCAAATCATACCATATTACTCATCTTCTTAACATCCTCCAATGGCTTCCCATTGAGCTTTGGACAAAAGCTACAATCTTTAGCTTTGCCTATAAAACTTTGCTTGGCCTGGTCCTTATCTTCTTCACATCCATTCATGTTACTCTTCCCATTTCTCAAAAGGTACAGTACACTTCACATAGGGGTTTTTAAACTAAAACCCTTCAAACTGCTTAAGTTCTTTCTTCGTTTATATTCACAAACACTGTTCAACGGAGCCTGGCACACTCTTTCCCTTTATTTTTGCATGATTACATATATTCATATAAATGGGGACCTCTATCATGCCATACTCATGCCTCATGCACTTTTTCATTTTAGCAATTAAAACATTTCTTATTTATTTGAAAGTCTTTATCATTAAACTATAATCTTCATGAGCGCATGGTCTTGTCTACATAGGATTAATGTTGGAATATAATGAATCAATGACATACTCCCATTGTCTGTCAGGGTCAACTCTGCTACAAGTGTTTGCATTTACTGCAGTTTATCAGTACTTGGCATCAAACTGGGCTGCTTTGGGAGTAGGTTAAGTTGCAAGTAGCATGACGCAGTCCACTTTGTATGTCTCATCTAGTCTTAGGTGTGCTCACAGGTAGCCTCACCTCTTTCCACCACTATTTCATACTAATTATTATCTTCTTTATGTGCCAAGATATGAAAACATTTGAGAAGAACTGCAATAAATTTTATGCAGTAAATCAATATTGTTGATAAAGCTTTGTATTTTTTATACAAACATGCATTGATGCTTTACAAAATAAAATGTTTTCTTGTTACCCACTTGAGACTCTCCAGTTGTGTCCCAAGTTCTCCAAGGATATGATACATATTTAATTCCACGGGACAATACAGTGTTTCTCAACCTGCCTGTGTATCAGAAACACCTTATGTTTCTAAGGCTTTAAAAACACAGTTTCCTGGAAGTTGCCAGTGATTTAGTAAGTTTTTGATGGTTTTTGGGGAAACAAGTGTACTATGTCCCCTCCTGATGTTGTTTTCTAAGTGGAAGGATGCATCATAGTGTAATGTACTCAGCCTTTCTGATTCTCTTACTTAGTTACTGATGAGTGAGTCAGGCAGGGGCACTGAGCATGGATGGCCCTGTCCCTTTTTTCCCAGTATCTCTGGGGAATGAGGTCTCACCTGCTATTCCTATGCTGTAAATCTTAAAGGGGCAATCCTTCTTCGCATGGGGAGCTATTCCATGCCTATTGCTATCAGTGACTGGGGAGACAACTCTGCCTACTTCTGGAATTCAGTATTAAGAAGTCTGCTTCTTTTCAGATATAAGCTACATTATCTAATAATAGCTCTGTTAATAACAAAGGTGATAGTTTGGTCTGTATCTGTGGATTCTTTGTCTTGCCTCTTAAATGGCTCAGAATTTGGGCAGCGCAGAAGGCATTACTTATTTATCTCCTTGAAAAATAATACCCTAAAAGTTAAAGACTTGGAATAGTATTTTTAAAGTAATTTTTCATATAATTATAATGATCAGCCATATTTTCAAATCTTGAGTCTGGTTGGGTTATCTGCCCAGCCTTTCTTTTCTGGGAATTGCCTACTTGACTAATAGGGATGGCTTTCTGGCAAACATATATTTGCTTTTGTCATCATACTTATGGCCATAATAGATTGTTGTGGGTGAGGGAGGCAGGGAGAGAGAAAAAGAGAGAGAGAGGGAATGTGGAAATGGCATTATAGAAATTAAAATTAATGTGTACAAAATTTTAGCCTCTAAAATTATGAAACTTTCATGGAATCATAAACAATGCTCCACTGATGGGATTTGGAGTAAATGAGAAGCATGGAGAGAGATGTGAATGCTGAAAGGATGTGGAAGGTCTTAGTCCATGATTAGAATGGAATTTTTCCTGAATCATATAGGTTTCTTCTGAGGAATTTTTATCATGAGAGCAGTACTATTTCACTGATATGTACAAAAAAAAATGGAAGACCAGGAGGCAGGAGGCAGACACTACTGCAGAGACCACTGCAATTGTTCAAGTCTGAGTTTATAAATGATAGTGGAAAAAGGAAGAGAAGGTAGATTCATGATCTTTAGATGATAAATCATTGGGGTACTCAGTGATAAACAAAGTCATACTTTCACGTATTCAACAGATATGGCCATTGCATGTTAGAGAATTACAAATATTAGAACTCAAAGGGACCTTAGATCATTTAGTTCAATGACTTCACCACAAACCTGAGCAAAGTGAGGCCAAGAAAAGAAAAGCAATTCCTAAGATAACTAGTAAATTAGTGAAGAACTGAACATAGAAAAGTCTTTTATTTATTAGTGAAATGGCACGGACTTTTTTCCCTTCTAAAAGAGATTAGAATTTATAGTAAGAATATTGCACAATTTAAAGTGAGGGATATTGCATCTTCTACCAGTTAGCTCTAAAGAATTCTGAAACATGTAAATATAAACAATTTTCCCATTTTCTCTTTACTAATTAAAGGGGAAAATCTCCCTACCTCATTAAATTTGTAAAGGACAGCAACTATAGAAGATTTATGAAGGCATTTGGAAGGACATATGCTTAGAGAGTCTATCCAAAGCATAATATGAATAGAAATGAGGCAAAAATGAATGAAAGTCATATTAGTAAGTATAAAATGCATGCTGCTTAAACCTCACATTCAGATGTCCTTGAGCCCAAATTGAAAAGATAAAAATGCTGGCATTTCTCATAATTGTTGTGCAGATGAAATGAGAGCATGCATAAAGCATATATTCCACACCTGGCTTACTTTAGCAACTCAATAAAAGGAAGCTATTGTTACTGTTGATGGTTTCATTATTATTATTTGCACATAATCAAGCACACATTATTCACAATGGAAAATGATTTCTATGATTTCTGGATTTGTTGGCATCTGTGCATCCTTCACATTGATTTACCTAAAGTTCAGTCAATTCAGTAGTTACTGATTGCAAACGATGTACAAACCACTCTTCTATGCACTGAAATTAAAAGAAAATTAGTCCTTGTTTTAATGTAAGTCAGAGTCAATTGGGAGACTCAGTCATAGGAAACAGGCTATTTCAATACAAGATATATGTGCAAGGGTAGGTATGCTATGGGAGCAGAGGTGATTGTTAATAAATCTGCCTAGATGTGTAAGAGGAGTATTTGTAAGATGAGTTGATGCTCATTCTACATCTCAGAGATGAACAGACATTATCCAGGCAGAAAGACATCACAAAGAGATGGAATAGCAAGAGCAAAAGCATAAAGGCATGATGCAGTATGGTACATTTTCGGATTGTAAAGGAAAACACTGAAGGTTGGGATAGAGTGAATATATACATATACACATATATCCATTCCATACACACACACACACACACACACACACACACACATCATCAAAAAGATATATAGAGAGAGCGAGAGAGAAAGAGACAGAGAGATTAAAAAATATCCCAACTTATTCCAGTGTTTTTCATTATATGTGTTATATAAATATATAACATATATAAAATATATAAATGAATACTAAGAACACTCTGTACAAAAAAAAAACCAAGATAACATAAGTGAAATGGACAAATTCTTATAAAGATGCAAATTACCAAAACTGAGTACATATGAAATTGAAAACTTGAGTATACCTTTAATAATATATATGTATGTGTACCCTGGCTCCACAGCCACTCTGTGAATATGCATACCTTGACCCTGGTTCTGCAGCCATTCCACAAGGGCCTATTCTTGCACATCATTAGCAATGCTGCAGTGAGCTGAGTCCCAGGCACCACTGTCACCTTGAACTCTGGAGCCACAGTCCCTCCACGCCCATGCTCTAGATCCTGAGGTTCCATGGCCCCTCCAAGGGCACCCACACGTCAGACACCGGTGCCACTGCCACCAAAGGTACACCACAAGCTGGAGAAGGTGGCAAAGGAGAGCCCCTCAGCCACAACACCCCCTGTAGGAGTAAAAGAGCATAGGGGGACCCTGGCAGCCTTTGCTACTGAAGACCTCAATAGCTCAAACTGCCTCTGGGGACACCCACAGCTTGGTAACAGGGAACCCCTGCAATCTTCATGATGCAGACCTCAGCAGACAGAGTTTGTGGCAACTATAATGTTGTACCCCTCCCTAGAGCCAGAATCAGCACATACCACCAAGTGGCCCCTCAAATCTACCCCACACGTGAAGATTTTCTCCACCAAAACCAGTCAGTAAAATCTGTTAAAATGTCCATACTTTCCAAAACAATTGACAGATCAATGCAATCTATATCAAAATTCCAATGACGTCTTCATAAAAATAGAAAAAAAAAATCAATTCTAAAATTCATATGGAACGACAAAAGACCCTGAATAGCCGAAGCAACTTTGAACAAGAAGAGTAAAGCTGGAGGCATCATCCTTCTTGATTTCCAACTTCATTGTAAAACTACAGAATCAAAACAGTAGGATACTGGCATAACAACAGGCACATAGATCAGTGAAACAGAATAGAGAGCCCAGAAATCAACCCATGAGAGTATATTCAACTGATTTTGGACAAAGTCATCAAGAAAGGGTAATCTTTTCTAAACAGTGGCGGGAAAACTGTATGTCTATATACAAAAGAATGAGATTGGAAAAGAATCAACTGACAATGGATTAAATACTTAAAAGTAAGACCTAAAACCTTAAAAGTCCTGGAAGAAAACAGGGAAAAAGCATCTGGTCATTGGTCTTGGCAATGATGTTTTGGATATGACAACAAAAGCACAGGCAACAAAAGCTAAAATAACCAATGGAACTACATTGTACTAATATGTATCTACAAAACAAAGGAAATGATCATCAAAATGGAAAGGTAACCTATAGACTTGGAGAAAATATTTGCACACCATATAATCAATAATCAGTTGATATTCAAGATATATAAAGGATGAATAATAAACAATGGCAAAACAAACACAACCTGATTCAAAAATGGGAAAGTATGTGAACAGACATTTTCCCAAAGAAGACATACAAATGGCCAACAAGTACTTGAAAATGTACTCAGCAGAACTAATCAATAGGGAAATGCAAATCAAATAGCAATGGGATATCACTTCATACCTGTGAGGATGGCTATTATCAAAAGAGAGAGAGAGAAAGAGAGAACAAGTGTTGCCAATGATGTGGAGAAAAAGGAAACCTTGTACACATTTGGTGGGATGTAAATTATTCCAGCCATTATAGAACCCATTATGGAGATTCTTTTAAAAATTTTTTAAAAGAACTACCATAGGATCCACCATTCCCACTTCTGGGCATATATCCAAAGGAAATGAAATCAATATCTCAAAGAGATATCTGTATTCCCGCAGTATCATTCACTGTAGACAAGATACTGAAACAAGTGTCCATCAGTGGATGAAAGGATAAAGCAGTTGTAGTGTATATATACAGTGAAATACTATTCAGCCTTAAAAAAGAAGGAAATTCTGCTCTTTATGACAACATGGATGAACCTGGGAGATATTATGCTAAGTGGAATAATAGAGACATGTAAAGACAAATACCAGGGGTGCCTGGGTGGCTAAGTTAGTTAAGCTTCTGACTTCGGCTCAGGTCATGATCTCACAGTTTGTGGGTTCGAGCCTCACATCGGGCTCTGTGCTGACAGCCAGCTCAGAGCCTGAAGCCTGTTTCGGATTATGTGTCTCCCTCTCTCTCTGAGCCTCCCCTGCTCATGTGGTTTCTCTCTCTCTCTCTCTCTCTCTCTCTCTCTCTCTCAGAAATAAATAAAACATTTAAAAAATTAAAAAAAGACAAATACTGTATGATTTAACTTATATGTTTAATATTTAAAAAATGAACTCATAGAAGCAGAATAGAATGGTGGCTACTGGGGAAGGGAGGGTGGGGGAACAGGAGATGTTAATCAAAGGCTACAACTTTCAGTTATAAGATGAGTAAGTTCTGGAGACCTAATCCATAGCATGGTGACTCTAGTTAATAATAATGTACTGTATACTTGAAATTTGCTAAGAGAGTACATCTCAAGTGTTCTTACCACAAATAAGCAATTATGTGAGATGATGGATTTCACTTGATTGTTGCAATTAATTCACAACGTATTCTATAATAAAACATCACATTATATACCTTAAATATATAAAATTTTTGCCAACCATTCTTCAATAGAACTAGAAGAAAAAAAGGTAATTATTGGTAAGGATAATGAAACCTGTGACATTTTAACTAACTCTAGTTCCTTCCTCTGCACTCTATATCAGCAGTAGCTGTGAAGATAACAAAGCACTTTCCAGGTATTGGTACCCAGTACTGGAAGGAGCAGCACAGATCGTATTGATAATAATTATATTTAATTATTCTGACATGTCTGGTGATTCCTTGGAGGATCCACTCAAAAGGCTTGTCTTTATTTCACCTAACTGGGAACTGGCCTACTGCTAAAGCTACTTCCCAGGACATATTTGTGGCATACATTTACAGGCTAATATCTTAGGTTGCTTTGACCTGAGGTAACAGATAATATTTGGGGTAATCAATACTGTAGCAATATACGTTAGGAAGAAAGTACGGGAATGAGGTGTTCCCAAGGCCTTTGAAAATATCAAAGATATTCCTGGCAGTGTAGAAAGCCACATGCTCAGAGCTGCAGAAATATTCAGGAAAGTGAAACTGTGGGTTAATGAGGTTCAAACTAGCAGATAATTTAAAGCTTATTTTTCAGAAAACCATTTCCCCCTAATCAGCGATTGTGTCTTTTCGGACCTCACTAACAAATCTTGGACTCCAGGTCAACTGATACTGTTCTAGTCTGTGAGCATCAAGGCCTTGCCTTCCCTACCAGAAATAACAGGCTGAGACCCCCATTCAGTTTACACCAGCTCTGAGAGCATGCCCATAGCCCCTTCTCCTTGTCCTAAGAAAGCTTCCTGATGTCAGGGGCTGAATTTTGCCTCCTTCTTTTAAGTCTCCACCTCAAAATGAACATGGGATGCAAGTTACATATATGTTTGCTCAATGTGAGTGTTCCAACTTTCCTCATGAATAGTCATAAACTTCCTCACCCTTTTCATCAGTATGTATGTAATCTCAACTCCTTTGATTACAAGAAAAAAAACTTGTTCTCTCCCCCATCAGGGAGGCAGATCTGAGGCTTGCCCTCCCATTGACTCCTTTGGCAGCATCTAAAATAAACCCCTTCCTTGCCTCATACCTCATGTCTCAGTGATTGCTGTGCATCAGACAGACAGATTTGGGTTCTGTTACATTTTTTTCTTTGTAAATCCTTTTTTACTATCAGATTTAAAGGATAGATAGATTTACATAACGCAATGATTATAAATCTAGGTTGGTGGGTATACAATGCATAAAGATGCAATCTGTGATAATAATAGCATAATGCTGGCGTGAGGAATGGATACATAAGAGGAGACATTTGTATACTTTTGAAAGTAAGTTGGTATTAATATGTTGTTACACATTTGTTATTTGTAACCCCCCAGGTAACCACTAAATAAATAAGTCAAAATGTAGTAAAAGAAGTAACAAATTAATTAAAAGAATATACAAGAAAATATCAATACAAGAAATTAGACAGTATTAGAGGAACTGAGGAACAAAAAGGACATAGACATATAGAAAATAAAAAGCAAAATGGCAGAAGTAAACTCTTCCTTATCAGCAATTGCTTTGAATGCAGATAGATTAAACTCTTCATTTAAAGGGGAAAGATTCACACAACTGATTAGAAAACATGGTCCAACACTATGCTGTCTATAAGACACTCACTTTAGATCCAAAGACACAAATAGATTGAAAATGAAAGGATGTTAGAAGACATTCCATACAAATAATAATCTACAGAAAGCTGGAGTGGCTATACTAATATCAGACCAAATAGACTTAAAGTCAAAAATTGTTAGGAGATAAAGAAGGACATTATATATTTATAAACATGTTAATCCACTGAGAAGATATAATCATTACCAGATACACACCTAATTACAGGTCTCCAAAATATAGTCCCAGTAGCAAAACTAGCAGAACTAAATGAAAAGATAAAATTCTCCAATAAGAGTTCTTAATAGATGGAAAACCTAGATGGATTATCAGCAAGGGAATATGAGTTTGAACAACACTATACACCAAATAGTCCTAACAGATACCTATAGAAGACTCTGTCCAACAACGGAATATACAATTGTCTCAAGTTCACATGGTACATTTCCAGGACAGACCATATGTTAGACCACATCAGGTCTAAATAAATTTTAAAGGTTGAAATCATACAAAGCATCTTCTAATGGAATGAAAATATAGAAACTGGAAAATTCACAAATATGTGAAAATCAATCAACACAGCCTTAAACATCCAACAGATCAAAGAAGCAATCACAAGGGAAACTAGAAAATACTTTGAAGAGAACAAAGACAATACAGCATAGCAAAATGTGTGGAATGCAAAACGTGTGGAATGCTCAGAGAAAAATGTATAGCTGTGAAAGCCTACATTAAAATTAAGAAAGATCAAATCAATTACCTAACATTATGCAATAGGGAACTAAAAAGAGAGGAGACTAAATTCAAAACTGGCAGAAGAAAGGGAAATAGTAATGATTATAGCAGAAATAAATGGAAGAATAGAAAAACAATAAGATTAATAAAAACAAAAGTTGATCCTTTGAAAAAAATCAAGAAAATTGACAACTTTTAACAAGAATTATTCAGAATAAAAGAAGGCTCAAATTACTAAAATCAGAAAGGCAAGTGGGATGATTACTACAGATCTTACTAAAATGAAATGGATTATAAAATAATACTATGAACAATTATACACCAACAAATGATTTAACCTAGTAAAAATCCAGAAGAGACTTACTGCAAGTACAGACATTGAGTCAGTAATCATAAACCTCCCAGGAAATACATCCCAGTAGTAGAAGCCTTCACTTGGTGAATTCTACCAAACAATTAAAGAATAAATATTAATCGAATAATAAACATTAACCGAATCAAGGAAAAATTTACACAAATCATCATTTCAGATGATACAGAAAAAAAGCACTTGACAAAATCCAATAGCCTTTGTGATAAAAAGCAAAAGAGCACTCTGCATACGAGGACTAGAAATGAACTTCCTCAGACATGGCAAAGGCAATCATACACACAATCCATCCCTAACATTATATTCTATGACTACTGTCAGGTACTGAAATAAGCAACAATGTTCCTGATTGTGGAGCCAAACAAAGTTCTATAAGTATAATACAGTGAGAAAACTCATATTTTTTACCTTATGTGGTGTCTCCTCTTTACACTCAGCTCAGGGCTCCTTAGGCTTCTGGCAAATGATTGCGTTCAGCTGGGTATTACTGCTGGCCCATTCCTGAGAAGGCGAGATTCTTCGAGCAAATCACTTTGAGTTGAGGATACCCCAATCAATCTGGCCAAATCTTTCCTAGACACGTACTGCAATATGAAACTCTATTCGCTTTTTGTTTCTTCCCCTTCCGTGTCTCCTTCAATAAGTCACACCTGCTTTGTCATCTAAAGCTTTCCCACCTGCACCTGATTATTTTCCCCAATGACTTTCTTGCATATCTAAACATGCCTTGGTATCTGCTTCTTAGAGGACCTGAACTAATATACTCTGTGTGTCCCAATGACATCTCTCTATTATGCATATTTCTGTAGTGGCATTATCGTACAACACTCTAATGATGATTTCTTTATCCTCACTCTCAGTAGGCTGCAGCCTCAATGAAAGCAAGTTCTGCATTTTACTCATCTTTGTAATCCTCGGAAGCCAACATACTGTCTATAACTATGGCCCAATATTTATCTTTTTCTGTATTTATATGCCTGAACGTTATATTTAGATAACAGTGGTCTACTGGCTATGTGTGAAGGTGACATGCAGGGCAGAGGCACGTGGTACAAATGGTGTACAGGTGTCTGAAGACATCAATCAAGTTAGCTGATTGGAATCTGAGGCAGTTGCATCTCCTGGGATGATTAAGCACCCCTGAGCTGCCTTGTCCAATTATCCCAGGTGACTAAGGGGAAGGCTATTAGGTTTCTATTGGGGCCACGATATGAAATATTTGCAGGGACGGGGGTGGGGGGGAAGGTGCCTGAGTGGTTCAGCTGGTTGAGCGTCCAGCTCTTGGTTTCGGCTCAGGTCATGATCCCAGGGCCATGGGATCAAGCACTGCCTCGGGTTCCCTGATGAGCATGGAACGTGCTTTATGATCCTCTCTCCCTCTGCCCCTCTCCCTGGCTTGCATGCTCGCTCCCTCTCTCTTAAAAAAAAAAAAAAAAAGAGAGAGGAGCCTGGGTAGCTCAGTCAATTGAGCATCTGACTTCGGCTCAGCTCATGATCTCACGGCTTGTGGGTTCAAGCCCCGGGTCGGGTTCTGTGCTGACAGTTCAGAGCCTGGAGCCTGCTTCAGATTCTGTGTCTCCCTCTCTCTTTCTGCCTCTCCCCCACTTGCACTCTCTCTCTCTCTCTCAAAACTAAATAAACATTTTAAAAAAAGAAATAGTTTAGGAAAAACTGCTGTAGAACATACCAGAGTCTTTCTGTCAAAGGGCATTTCTGCAATTTGGTAAAAAAAAAAGTTGTAGATATTGATGTATCCATCCCTTCCCACAGTGGAAATCACTGGCTTTGTACATTGTAGCTACTCATTAACTGGTTAATGAATTAAATATGAGTTTCACTCTGCACAAAAAATTAAAATTGCAATAAATAAATAGATACAAGCACACAGTGGGCTTAATAAGCATTTGCTAAACTCAAAATTAAAACTGGAAAGTAGAAAATATTAAGATGAAAATGAGCTTCCCATTTTCAGATGAACTTCATAACTTTTTATTATCAAATTATCAATTAATTGGTTCTGCCTTTAGACAGATTTTCTGCTAACTGGGGCTATTTCTATAAAGATCAAAGTTCTGTATAAGGTCTTAATGCAAATTGAAGAAAAAATAAATTTGCCCGAAGAAATTTATATGCATGAATAATCCATAATAATGAATTGGCAAATAGGATTCCTGGATGAAAACATGACTTTAGAAATTATGAGGCTCCTTATTTAATTTTCAATATGTTAAACCCGATTTCTAGATAGACTCGTGAAGCACTGAAGCTTGAAGGGGCCTCAGAGATCTGGTCCCATTGTCTCATTTTATAGAGAAAGAAACAAGGACTCCAAAAAGTGATTGGGCAAGGCCACACGATGAAATGGTGACATAGTCAAAAATAGAACACAGATTTTCTCGCTCTTCGTCCAGTGTTTTGGTATGTCCTTTTGGCATTATTGTTCTAGAAAACATTCATATACAGGATGATGGATAAAATGTCTCACACAGAAGATGTCAGAGGGTCAAGAAACCAAATAGGTGGGGAAAGGGAGAGATTAAATTAAAAGAGCAGCTGTGGAGGAACCAGACTGCGAAGAAGGAGAAAAAAGGAGGCTTTGGTTATAACGCTCACATTTTGACCCAATAACTCTATATACTAGTATTTTTTTTCTGAACCCAGACTTATACATAGTTATCTATTATGTGTTTTTTTTATTAAGGTATACTTTACATACATAAAGTTCACACTTTTTGGTATGCATTCTTGTCAGTTTTCACAAACACACATAATCATATGCTATGGCCACATTCAAGTATAAATGAGCTCCATTACCTCAAAAAATGTCCCATTTCCATTGATAGTAAACATCTTCTCCCACTTCTATGCCCTGGAGAGCTATCTCATTTTGAGTCTGAGTTCTTTGACTTGGCATGCCATTCAAATCCATCCAAGTACTTTCAGGTGCCAGTAGTTAATTCGTTTCCATGGCTCAGTAGATTCCAATGCAGAAATTATCAAAACCTGTTTATCCATTCACCAGGTTAGAAACACTTGGTTTATTTCCAGTTTTTGTTTACAAATTAAGCTATGAACATCCATGTGCATATCTTTGGTTTATTGGTGTTTTCATTTTTCTTTGGTAAACACCTGGAAGTAGAATGCTTGGGATATATGGAAAGTGTACATTCCACTACACAAGGAACTGGTACACGGATGGCCTTCTGAAATCACTGTTTTCCTACCAGGCACAGAATATAATCACGAAGGTAAAAATAGCTCCTCTCTAACAACTACCACACCTTCAAGAAAGCCAACATTTTGGCATGCCTAGGTGGTTCAGTCAGTTAGGCGTCTGAGTCTTCTTTTCGGCTCAGGTCATGATCTCATGGTTTGTGAGATGGAGCCCCATGTCAGGCTGCACGCTGACAGCCCAAAGCCTACTTGGGATTCTCTCCTTTTCTCTCTCTCTCTGCCCCTCCCTGCTTGCAAGTGTGCTCTCTCTCTCTCTCTCTCTCTCTCAAAACAAACAAACATTTAAAAAAAAAAAAAGAAAGCTAACATTTCATGAGGGGCAACATTATTTGGCCCTTACCACAGACTGAGTGAAAAACAGAATCAAAATCCACCAATTCAGGTGGTGCTGGTACTATGGAGCAAGGGCCAGATACCTCAGAACTATCTACTGTATTTCCAGAAGCCTTAAATGGCCAAGCATGTAGAGACGAAATATTACGACAGAATACAAAACTGGTGATGAATATAAAATCAACAACTTGTGAAAAGACCTTCCTTCCAGGGGATGTATGTTTTTATGAGTTCGCTGATGGTGAGAAGGAAAGAAGGAATGGGACGAGAAGGTGTGCGAGAAGGGAAAAAGATGGAGTCCTGCAGGGTTGAGGACCACATCGGCATGTCCACAATTAGCCAGAGACTGTGGATAAGAACACTAATGACAAATTTCCTCCTAAGCACTAACATGTAGGCAAGGTTGTAGGGATTCCGTGTGTGTTTGGGGTAGGGAGTGACGTTACGTCCCAGCCTGCTGGGACCCAGATGTAAAGAGGGTTTGAGGTGTAGAAGATGTCCATAGCACACCCAAAAAAGAGACAGACTAAGAAATTACCCACATGACCTACCTCATCATGATGTTGGTTGCACCTCACAGTATGCTGTAAGCATCTGAAGACCCTCTGAGAAGTCCAAAAATCTCATACTTTCAAAAGTCACCAAAGACTGAAATAATGGCGCTTGAGACGCACAAACCCAACAGTGATTAGACCACTTTCGTGCTAAGAAACTTGGGCTGGTGCACTAGCCTCGCAAGGGTGAGGTGTGTTCACCCAATAAAGAGGGGCATTCGGGCAATAAAGAGGAACCTTTTCTGCAGAGATGTTTAAAGCAAGAATAAAATAGTGTAAACACTAGTCTTGCTTTTATTATACTATATTACTTCTAAATAATGTCAGGGTGTAAATAACGTTTCCCCTAAAAAATCTTCTGTTGGTATACATTTTAAAAGACTTCTGTATTTATTAAACTTTTATTATATATATGTGTATCACATAATTTTATATACATTTACATGTAATTATATATACATATGTAATTATTATAGAGCATATATGCATAAAATTACATATATACACAAAATTGTATGTGTGTGTAAGATTCAAATTAGTACATTTTTCTATTTCTCTTTAGTCATCATACAAGGTATTTAATTTGGAGAATGTTCTGTTACCTAGCCCCAGACACAAACCTCAGCTGTCTTGCTCTTTCCTAAAGCATATTCTTCCTGATTGGGAACTCCTGAAACTTGCTTCATGCGTATGTATGATATGCATACAGCGGGCTCATAAACAGCAGCTTATAAATAAACAACAAAAGCATCCTGATTATAAAGATAAAAGAACCCTCAGATTTTATAGTTCTGTCATTTTAGGTAACCATTTATTTTTATTTGTGTCTAAATCAGTGAAACAAAGTATGAACTGCAAGGTGTTAATTATTGGAAGAGGCATGTGAAATTTTACTGGATTAGAATGGAAAGTATTGAACGGAAAGTATTTTACCGAATTTGAACAAAATCTTTAAAAGTAAATTTTATTATTCTTTAATTGCTAATTATTTCTTTTTAAACTGTAAGATAAAATCAGAAATGAAAACACTATATTTGTTTTATGACTTAGTAGTTACCCATATTGTACTATTTGAAGTCTTTGCTTTCCTTAAAAAATTTCTTATTTTGGGGGGGGGGTGCCTGGGTGATTCAGTTGGTTGAGTGACTGACTCCTGGTTTCTGCTCGCATCATGATCCTGCAGTTCATGGATTCGAGCCCCGAATAGGGCTCTGTGCTGGCGGCGTGGAGCCTGCTTGGGGTTCTCTTTCTCTCCCTCGCTCTCTGCCCCGCCCCCACTCACACTGTCTCTGCCTTTTTCAAAATAAATAAACTTTAAAAAATTTTAAAAATTATAAGTATTATTATCATAATTATATATAAAATGTTCAATAAAGTAATATTTACTATATTTTTCTGGTTATTGTTTTCTTTAATTCATGTACTTTACAATTTTTTCCTATTTAAGAAGATATGTTAAAAAGTATGTCTCTCTGAGTGTCAAATACATTTATTATGCCACTGGAGGGGGATATTTTATTGCCTAAAATCTTTCATACTTTAGCTGTAGTTTCTGGGTTTTGGAAGTTTTTTGTTGTTTTTTTTTTTAAACAGCTTCACTGAAGTATAATGGACTTAGAATAAACCGCACATATTTAAATTGCACAGCATGATAAGTCTTGATGTCTATGCACCTGTTAAACCATCGCCATGGTCAAAAGAGTGGATACAGTTGACCCTTGAACAGAGTGGGTGTTAGGGGCACTGACCTCTGTGCAGTCAAAAATCTGTGCAAAAGTTAACTACTAATAGCGTACTGTTGACTGGAAGCCTTACTAATAACATAGACAGTTGATGAATGCATAGTTTGCATGTTATTTGTATTATATACTATATTATTTACACTAAAGTAAGGTACAGAAGAAATGTTATTAAGAAAATCATAAGGAGAGAAAATAAATTCACAGTACTGTACCATAAACAATCTAAGTGTAAGTGGACCCACACTGTTCAAACCCATATTGTCCAAGGGTCAATTGTATTCTCATCACCTCCAGGAGTTGACTTTGCCCCGCTGAACCCTCCCTATTCCACTCCTTGCTACGCCCTTGTGCCCAAGCAAAGATTCATCTCCTTTCTGTTACTGTAGAACACATTTTCTAGAGTTTTGTATAAGTGGAATCATGCACTATGTACTATTTTATGTCTGTACTCTTTTATATCTAACTTATTTCAATCAGTATAATCATTTTGAGATGCATTCAGATTGTTGCATGTATCAATATTTCATTCATTTATATTACTGAGTAGTAGTATTATATTTTATGGATATGACAAAATATGTTTATTCATTCACCTATTGGTGAGCGCTTGAGTTGTTCCTTTTGTTTTGGCTATTACAAGTAAATACTATTACAGGTATTACTGCTTTGTGTGCAAGCCTTTTAGTAGATATATGATTTCATTTGTCTTACATAAATATCTAACAACGGAATACCTAGAATTGAAGGTAGATGTATGTTAACTTCCTAAGAAACTGAAAAATGCTTGTACCATTTTAACTTTCTACCAGCAGTGTGCAAAAGCTCCACTTGCACTAAATCACACTTGCTCTGGTCCGTCTTTTAAATTTTAGGCTTTCTGATAAAATGTGTCATAGTTTCTCACTGTGATTTTAATTTGTATTTCTGTAACGACTAATGATGTTCAGCATCCTATTACGGTCTTATTGACCATCTCCTTATCTGTGCTTTCTCAAATGTTTGATAAACTCTTTCACTGACATATCTAGGCCTGATTTAGCCTCAGAGGTTGGGGCTTTCTCAGCGATGCCGAACCTTCCCCAGCTGATAGAATTTTCTAATGGTTTCCAGAAGGGCAGAATCCTACTGTTCCCCAGGAACAAAGGGTTTTCTACTGTTCTCTTTCCCCAGGTGTAATGGGTCTTTATTTATACCCTCAGGACAAACCACTTCCACCAGAGGTTAAAGATTTTGATTCCATAGGGGACGCGAAATAAGGGAAAAAGTCACGTCGGGGCCATGTGCCTTTCCCAAAACACCTGCTATTCCCCACCTCATGCTTGTGCTAAGAGGGAGGCTCTCTCTGCTCTCTATACCTTTTTTAATTCATTGTCATAACCACCCAGAGAGGTTCATGGAGAAGAGTCTCCAACTGGGTTTGCATATTCATTATGTCTGCAGATCCCGGGAGTACCATACTTCCATGCTAGCCTCCCACTCTGCCTTTGGTAATTCTTATGAAATGCTAGCTCTACTTTTCTTATAGTTTATACATCTGGCATCTGCCCCAGGTAAGTAGTGCTCACAGCCCATCCCTCCTTGGAGGTGCGTCTCCTTTAGATTTCAGCTTAGCTGTCTGCCTGCAACCCCCAGTTTTCGGATGAGTGCAACAGAAGTTGTGGGTTTTCAGATTACCTAGCATTTTAAGGTGGTTGCAATGTTCCTTCTAGCCTTCTGCACCCTAAGCAGAAGATGGAAATCTCTCCTTTGTTTTTCATATCTAATATTATCATGATACAGTCAGATAGTATGTTTTGAAAGAGGTTCTTGATTATTTGAAATTCATTTGGGCCCGGTTTATATTTCTGAATGTTCTATTTACACTTAAAAAGAATATGCAGGGGCACCTGGGTGGCTCAGTCAGTTAAGTGTCCGACTTCGGCTCAGGTCATGATCTCACAGTTCGTGGGTTTGAGCCCCGCATCGGGCTCTGTGCTGACAGCCAGCTCAGAGCCTGGAGCCTATTTCGGATTCTGTATCTGCCTCTCTCTCTGACCCTCCCCTGCTCATGCTGTCTCTCTCTCTCTCTCTCTCAAAAATAAATGAAACATTTAAAAAAAAAAGAATATGCATGCTGTTATTGTGAGTATAAGGACATATATTACGGAATAAAATATTCTATAATATGTTAATAGCATTAAAATATGTAACATTTATTAGACTCGTATTAATATTGCTGTATTTTCTGCATATTTACTTAATTTTGTCTTCTTGATCTGTCAGTTTCCAGAAGGCTATGTTAAACTCCGAAAAAGCAATTACTGACTTATTTAGTTTCCATAATTCTGTCAGATGTGTCTTATATTTTGAGTCTGTATTTTAATCTCACAATTGTTACGTCTTCTTGATTTAGTATTTCTTTACAAGCACATACTATCCTTCTTTGTCCTTTATTATGTTTTCAGCTTCATATCTTATTCATCGAATAGTAGAATGTTTTCCTTGGCCTTCTGAAATATTAGAATTTTTAAATTCATTTATTTTCTTATTTTTATGACATTAATACTTGACCTTAGTTCTCTCATCTTACGCTATTCTTTCTCATTTTTTTGCTATTTTAATCTTTTATCATATGGCATCTTTTTATTTTCAATCTCTGTATCATTTTGTGTTAAATGTGTCTCTTAGATACTACATTTATAAATGGTGTTCCCCCTTTCCTTCACTTTTATCTCCCATTCTGTTGAGTCCGTTTTCTTCTGAGTACTTAATGATATATATTCTACTTTTATTTTTGCATTGGTTACCTTTATCCTACTAAGACTTAGACTTATCTTTATTTTCCATTATCAGTATCTCAAGCTTGTAAAATGCCTGTATCTTCCTCAAAATAAGAGAAGTCCAGCGCTTCAAATGGTATTTTTCTCTTCCCCTCCCCCATGACTATTTAACTCACTATATTGAAGCTTCCCTCCCCCCATTGACACCAACAGTCTTTCTTATGTATTTATCTATCTGTGTTTTTCCTTCAACTCATTCTTATTTTTCTCATCCTCATCATCCTCATCTTCATTCTTTTTCTTTATTATTTTCTCTAATCTGCCACTGCTAGTGTCCAGAGAAGTGTGTGCAATAGAAACAACCATAAAGATTCTACCCCCTTTGTATCCCCCCAACATCTCACACTCCACTGCTATAAGTTACCATAGACTACCTGGCTTAAACAACAAACATTTATTTCTCACAGTTCTGAAAAGTCCAAGATCAATGTGCCAACAGATTCAGTTCTGGGTAGCAGCCCTCTTTCTGGTTTGCAAATGTCTGTCTTTTTGTTGTTCTCACATGGCAGACAACACAGAATGAAGCACGCTTTCTCTTGTCTCTTCTTATAAGGGCACTAATCCCAACATAAGGGTTCAACCCTCATGATCTAATTACCCATTAAAGGTCCCATCTTAAATTCCATCATGTTGGGAGCTAGGTTCTATAACATATTAATTGTGAGAGGACACAGACATGCAGTCTCTAGCACCCCTCCCCCCACAGACACACATGTGTCCAACTACATTCTCCACATTACACATCTCTTCCAAGACTGGGTTGGTTGTTAAATATATCTCTGAAGTTGACCAACCTCCCTATTCACCTAAAATATCTTCAGGATTGGGTTGACAAAGTGAGGCAGTAGCCTGGACTCATTCACTATCTTGTCAAGAACAAGTTTCTCCTTTATTTATTCACTTCAACAAAAGCCTCTCTGTCAACTTCCTCACCAGCCCCCTGAACATCTGCTTCTTCCCCTCACATTAGGCTTGGTATCCGTACATTGTATTTTTTAAATATTACCAAATATTGGGGTAGAATAATGTAGCCGAAAGGTCATAGGTCCAGAAATCTTACATCCAAGTCACAACTCAAAATAGCCCTTATTTATTCACTATAATGTGGGAAACATAATGAAATTGCTGCTATTCTAAATAAGACTGTTAGGAAGCACAAATTGCAGGATGGATATACAAGTTTTGGGATATGGTTACATAATATACAAGTGTTATGGGCTATATCAGTTATTATTGTTATGGTCATGTGAGATGGAGACCCAGAAATTTCCCTGAGTTTAGCCATAGATGTCCTGTGACTCTAACAACCCAAATGTTGCCTCCAACATTTGGGCTAATGTTGCTCTGGAAACATGGGCTCTGGGAAGCCTCCTCCTACCCTCAGGAAAGAATCGCTCGCTTTCTTCTTTGACTGCTTACACTTAATTATTCTCCAAAACCAAACTTAGAGCTGAATCTGGCCTTTCATCTCCTCTGGATTGTTAGCACCCTTCATCTTTCACAAAAGCTCTTGTACCCACCTCTATTGTAGTTTATCTTAACTATATCTATGTCTATTGTGTCTATTCTTCATCACAAAGACCATGTCTCTATATCTGGTATCCAGGGTAGTTCTTGGTCCTGATAAGGTGCTGAGTAATTGCTTAGTGGCACTGACATAAGACAGCATTAACATTTGGGGATGCTATTTCTTCGTTGTGCCTAAGCTGTAGGTAGGACAACAAGGGCCTCCATGTACCACATACTCACTAAACCATTTCTGAATCATCAGTGATTCCATTTGTCCTTTTGTTTACATCCAAATGCTCCAATCAGATATCCTTTCCTCTGTAACTCTTCTCCATAAGGCCTGTGAGATTAGGCATGAGATTTATATCATAACAATTGAGGCTAATAAAAGAAAATATCTCTCTAGAACATGGAGTGCCATTTAGAGCTATTAATTGTAATCGAAAGGAGTAAATTCATTTAGTAGTATTCTTGCTGATAGCACAGAAAGAACAATAATTTATTTTCAAATTATATTGTAAAATTCTCTTAAAATAGGAATAAATGAAATTATTTAAAAGGAAAATCTAACAATGTTTCAGAAGACAACCTATATTAAGCATCATACGAGTCAAATAATAACAGTCTCAAGGACAATGAAATTAGAATTTTTATATTTGAAAGCAATTGAGATAGATGTTCTCAAGTACTCATAAATCTTTGTAGTTACAATTGAGTTGAATAGGTGAAACAGATTAATTTTAACTGAAGATAATAGAATAACAGAGGGAAGAGATTATAGATGTGATCCATTTGGAATAAACATTGTTTGGGTGGGGTGTAATGAAGGTAATGATAAACACATTTCTTCTGGAGTGGGTGTTGGGAAATTGAATCTAAAACAATGAACATTACACAAATCCCCATTTTTATCTTCAAGACACTGTCAAAAGGAATTTTCTTTATATTAAATCTTGAAAACATAAGAACTTGTCTAAATGAAAACAGATTATCTATATATTAGAAATAGATAATTTCTTGGGAAGGTTTTTACTGAGTTTTGAATAATATTTAACATGCTTGGTTTGTTGCAATTAAATCTAATAGTTGGACATTTTGTTTTTGAAAGAGAGTGAGACCTCGAGGGGACAGAGGGAGAGAGAGAGATTCTTAAGTAGGCTCCATGCTGAGCATGGAAGGCTCAATACAGGGCTCAATCCTACAACCCTGGGATTGTGACCTGAGCCAAAATCAAGAGTCGAACGCTCCACTGACTGAGCCACCCAGGTGCCCTTAGTTGTTGGAAATCCTGAATGCTAAGTTTGTTTGTTTAATACTGAAAATGTGTGCTTCCTCAACCCGATTCAACAAAATGTTTTCCAGAATGGCTCTTTTGCCATGAAAACTGTGAATGCTTATTGAACCATCTTTAGCGATTATATCTTTGTGAAAATAATTAAGAGAAAAGTAGTGATAATTGGTACACTTTGTTTTCTGCCTTGTATGTGCAAGGCTCTAAACTAGGTGGATCATTTTCATACATCCTCTTTAGTGGTAATATAATGATTTCATGCCTTTTTGGAATTGTGACTCTCTTATTTGATATTATAACTACAAATGCCACATATAGGGGTTATTGAATCCTCTCCAGAGAACCGTTTTATTTGAGAAAACCTCCCAACAGGACATCCACACACACCTCTCACATAGTATATGATGTGATCCAAAAGTGCATGTCCTGAACAGTATGCTGATTTCCAAGGTCAGCTCTGGAATAATCTTGGGTTATATGAAACCATACCATACAAAACGTAACTCTATATGGATAAAATATCTAAATATAAGAAGCAATACTATAAAATTCTTAGAAGAAAACACAATGTAAATCAATGGGGCTTTGAATTGGGCAACTGTTTCTTAGATCTGACACACAAAAAAAACACACAAACAACCAAGGAAAAAAATAGATACATTAGACGTCATCAAAATTTCAAATTTTTGCATATCAAAGGAAGCCATCAAGAAATTGAAAAGTGTAGGGTGCCTGGGTGGCTCAGTTGGTTAAACGTCTGACTCTTGGCTTTGGTTCAGGTCATGATCTCATGGTTTCATGAGTATGAGCCCCACGTTGGGCTCCACACTAACAGCATGGAGCCTGCTTGGGATTTTCGCTCTCTGCCCCTCCCCCACTCACACTGTCTCTGTCTCTCTCAAAATAAAGAAGTAAATTTTAAAAACAGGAAATTGAAAAGCATAATAGTGTTGTATGGTGACAGATGATAGCTACATTTGTAGTGAGCATAACATAACATATAAAATTGATCAATCATTATGTTGTACACCTGAAACCAATGTAACATTGTGTGGCAACTATTCTTCAATTAAAAAAAGAAAGTGAAAACACAACCCACGGAATGAAAGAATATTACACATCATATATATATATATACACTAAGGTTCTAAAATGTAGAACGTATAAAGAACCCTTAAAGTCAACAATAAAGGCAAAGAACTCAATTTAAAAATAGGCAAATATCTGAACAGAGACATTTCTCAAAAGAAGATGTACAAATGGTTAACAAGCACATGAAATGTTCAACATCATCAGCAAAAATCACAATAGGGTATCATCATCCCACACTCGCTAGGGTGGCTGTCATTTTTTCTAAAAAAAAAAAGAAAAAAAAGAGGGGCACTTGGGTGGCTCAGTCGGTTAGGGTCCTACTTCGGCTCGGGTCATTATCTCATGATTGGTGGGTTCGAGCCCTGCAGCGGGCTCTGTGCTGACAGCTAGCTCAGAGCCTGGAGCCTACTTCGGATTCTGTATCTCTCTCTCTGACCCTCCCCTGCTCACACTGACTGTCTGTCTGTCTGTCTCTCTCTCAGAAATAAAATATTTAAAAAAGAATAAAAATAAAAAATAGAAAACAATAGTGTTGGCAAAGCTACGGAGAAATGGAGTACTCATACACTGATGGCGGGAAAGTAAAATGGAATTGCTACTGCGGAAAATAGTTTGGCAGCTCCTCAAAATGTGAAGCAGAGTTAACATAAGACCCAGTAATTCTACTCCTACCTATAATACCCAAGAGAATTGAGAACACATGTGCACCCAAAATCTTTTCCACGGATGTTTGTAAAAGCATTGCTAATAATATCCAAAGAGTGGGCATGATCCAAATGTCCATCAGATAATGAATGGATAAACCAAATGTGATATATGGATACAATGGAATAGTATTTAGCCATAAAAAAGAATGTACTGATACATGCTACAGTATGGATGAACCTTGAAAATATGGCAGGTTAAAGAATCCAGACCAAAAAAAATCCATATATTATATTATTCCATTTATATAAAATGTTAATATAGGAAAATCTATAAAGAAGAAAAGTAGATCAGTGGCTGCCTAGAGCTCAGTGGGATGGGGGTCAGGGTAATAGCAACTAAAGGGTCTCAGGCTTCTCTTTGGGTGATAAAATTATTGTGAGATTAGACAGTGGTGATGCTTGTATAACCTTACGAATTTAAAAGACACTGAACTATACTTGAAAACAGTAAACTTCTGGTATGTGAATTATGTTTCAGTAAAATAATGAGAGTGAAATAAAGGCATTCCCAGATTTTTTAAAAGCTGGGAAAATGTGTTTCTAGAAGATCAACTTCACAGGAAATATTAACAGAATTTTTTCAGGCTGAAAGCAAATGACTCATTTGAAAGTAAGATGATCATTTAAATCCAGAGGAAATAACAGAGACCACTGATAAAGCTAATTAGGTAGAGTTACTTCAGTACAATTCTGTTCACGTGTCCCTTTTCTGTGACACTCGTGTTATATGTATTATTTCAATGCATTTTAAAATGTAAAATTATTTTTATTCATAAAATACATGCTATTTTAATCATTTCATGTCAACTTTGATGTCAATCCATTTTAATCATTTCAGGTCAACTTACCATGTGATGTCAATTCCTTACTGAAATACAACTTCTCTCCTTCTGTTGTCAAATACATTGTATTTCTGTATGTCATAGCCTCAATCATACCTTTATTTACATATTGTTTTATAAATTGCTTTTGAAAGTCAATTAAGAGATGAAGTAAGAAGAGATATGCAATTACATTTTCTTTTATAATTACCTCTACCAGTCATCTCTGTTATCTCCTGTGGACTCAAGTAATCAGCTTGCTTCTGCAGTCAAATGCTCTACCACTGAGCTATACTCCCATCAGCTTGCTTTTGACGCCAACATTGCTACTGTTCAGCAAAGACCTCCAGAATTAGTTAAGCTGAAGGTCAGAAGCTCAGATCTATATAAAGATAAAAATAAGATCAGAGAAGAAATAAATGAAGGTAAAGTCCAATCTTTTTCTTATTCTTTTATTTTTTGATAGACAAAGTGGGGGGAGATGCAGAGGAAGAGGGAGAGTATCTTTAGCAGCCTGATGTGGGGGTCCATCTCACAACCATGAGATCACAACCTGAGCCAAAATCAAAAGTTGGACGCATAACCGAGTCACCCAGATGCCTTTTTCTTATTCTCAATTTAAAAACAACTTCCTAAAGGGACGCCTGGGTGGCTCAGTCCATGAAGCAACTGATCAGCACAGGTCATGACCACATGTATCATGAATTCGAGCCCCACATCGGGTTCTGTGCTGACAGCACTGAGCCTGGAGCCTGCTTCTGTCTCCCTCTCTCTCTACCCCTCCCCTGCTCATGTGCTCTCTCTCTCTCAAAAATAAACATTAAAAAAAAAAAAACTTTTTTAAAACAACCTCCTAGAATAATAATAGCAACAATGTATCATGTGATTATAACTTAGATAAGTGAAATAAGTACAAACAAAGCCATTAGGCACTGGGGAGTAGAATTAGGAATACTCTGTTATAAGTTACCTGGAATAAATATAAAGTGGCATTATATTATTTCAGGGTAGACACACATTAGTCTAGTCGTAAATGTATATTGCAAACTCTAAGGCAGCAATTTAAAAAAGGAATACAAATATATCGTCTTAAGGTTCTATAGGTCAGAACTCTGAAGACATGCCTTACAGAATTAAAATCAAAATGCCAACAGATCTGCATTCTTTCTGGAGGCTCTAGGGGAGAATTCAATTCCTTGCCTTTTCTTGATTCTAGAGACCAACTGCATTCCTTGTCTTGCAGCCTCTTCCTTCATCTTCAAACCACTAGTGTAGCATCTTCACATTTCTCCCATGCTGACCTTAGCTTCCGTAGTCACATTTCCATGAGTGACACTCTTACCCTCCCTTGTATAAGGACTCTTGTAATTGCGTTGGTCCCACCCAGATAACCCAGGATACAGCACCTTATCAAGATTCCTAACTTCATCAGATCTGCCAAGTCCCTTTTGTCACGTAAGCTAACTCATTCACAAACTGTGGGAATTAAGGAGTGGACATAGTGGAGGGACCATCATTCACATCACAAACATAGTTAATAAAGATAACATTACCAGTATGTTAGTATTCCCCTGCACCACTCTCCTCCCCAAACAATCACTATCTTGTTTCTTGAGATACTAATAATTCTCTTGCTTTTCTCTGTATTTCTGCCCCTTAAGTACGTGCTCCCAGAAAACAACTTGCTTCATATTGAAGAACAAGTAGCAAACACAAATCCAGCCATGTTAGGAAAGGTAATGTTGCCACTATTAAAGACTTACAGAATTCATAGCTTTTCTGAAAGTTTGTAAGACCCCCTGCTGGGAAAGTCCGTGCGCATGCGCACGTATGTGTGTATGTGTGTGTGTGTGTATGCCTAATCGGGATTAAAGTTTGTCAACTCTTTTGTACTTTTGTACTGTAAGCAAAACTCATTTCCTAACTACAGACTGATCTATGTTTTCTATCCACACGCATCTACAGTTGCATCTTACATGTCTGCAGTTATTCTATGTGAAACTTTAGGAATCATTATTCTAATCAGACATTGATTCTCTTCTAGAGCATGCTTTGCCTATGAAGTTAAACAGGATTGAAACATAAGAGCGGACTATGTTATTTATTTCTGACTGATATCATAAGATCACTTCTCCTCTACCTTGAAATACTTTTATTCCTCCATCCCAAGCTCATATATATACCCATATGTAAACTCACACACAACCGTTGGAGGCAGAATTGCTGCCTGTTTTGGACAGTTGCTTACAGCACATAGAGGGTTAATCTGTTTTCCCTGTAGGCTGGCATTGCCTGCAGTCACTAGAGGGTAGCAGAAAATTCAGTGGAGATTACAGTCTGCTGACTAAGAAACCCAGGCTAATTTCCTGTGGACAATCTAAGTTGGATTTTATTATAAGTCAAACCAGTTGCCTAGAAGAGGTTTTTAAGGAAGGCATCAGTAAGAATGGTGCAATGAAATCAGAGATGATTTCCAAGGACCAAATTTTTTTTTTAATTTTATATATCCACAAAACATTATATTGAGAAAATAAAGCCTTTATGGGCCTTCTGGGACTTTTAAGCAAGAACATACATGCAAGAAAGAGTGATATGACAGACCATTATGAAACTTGCCAATATCACTAAATAAATGAGGCTGACTTAGTAGGAAAGATGTGGCTGTTTACATGGAACTACAGTATTTTATTAGCATCGATGGGGAGAAGAAAGCATATAAAAGTACATATCATGCATAGAAAGTACCTTATTTTTATGACTGGTACTGATGCATACACTTCTGTTAGCTTTTCAAGATTTTTAAAATGGACTCAGAGAAGAAAGCTTATTAGTGGAGTTCTGCCATTTAAGTATATAAAATAAAAATGTCTCGAGGAAAGGACCAGGTCTTTGAAGTTTCACTCTTTAGTCTAGACCAGTAAGTAAAAGCAAGGCAAAGGAATGACCTTGACCTCAAAATGCCACCATTTTAAAAATGGGTAGCTGTTGTTTTAGCATGAGATAATCCTCACCAGTACAGCAAAAGGTGAGGAGACTGAAAAATATTTTCTGATATTTTCTTTTCCCCATATCACAGCTGCAAAGTCAAAATAAGTCCTGGCCTTCTTCATGGTTGGAGAACTGAATTGGATTTGACAAAGCTACTGCCCTTGGGGCCATAGCCTTCCTTCTTTTGGCCCATTACTATATAATTATCCTTAGGTGATCATTCATTATGTCCCAAGCATTATGCTAAAAACAGCAAGGTCCTCATGACAGAGAAATTCTCATGGACTTTATCCCCATTTAACAGATGAACATAGTTGTGTTAAATAAAGTGAGTAACTCACACCACAAATCTAAACTAAACCGTGGTGGCTCTACTTTGAAAATGTATCCAGACTCCCACTATTTCTCATCATAACTACTGCTACTAACATTATCCAACACTTGGTAATGATATTAGTCTTTTATCTAGTCTTACACTAATCTTGGTGTTTTCCAGTCAGGTTACCAAAACCAGAAGGCCTGAGTGACTTCCACGGAATGATTTAGCTGCTTATTCCCTGAACCGGAACACCAATACATGTATTTCTGTTCATTCCCAACACTGAAAGTTTTCTGCAAATATCATGATGCTTGGAATTCTAAACTCAACATCAATGTTTTAATGATATAAATTATCTCATACGTGAATTTGCTGTCAGAGAAATGTTCTTTGCTTTGAGTGTTTCTTTTGCCATTATTAGTTTTATTTTTTATTTATTTTTTGAGAAAGAAAGCGTGAGTGGAGAAGGGGCAGAGGGAGAGGGAGAGAGAGTTTTAAGCAGGCTCTACACCAAGTGTGGAGCCTGACTTGGGACTCCATCTCATGGCTGGGCCATCATGTCCTGAGCCAAAATCAAGAGTTGGAAGCTTAACTGACTGAATCGCTCAGGCGCCCCTCCGTTTTTGATTTTTATTTTTTTAATATTTATTTATTTTTAAGAGAGAGAGAGACAGAGTGTGAGTGGGGGAAGGGCAGAGAGAGAGAGGGAGACACAGACTCTGAAGCAGGCTCTAAGCTCTGAGCTGTCAGCACAGAGCCTGACTGGGGCTCAAATTCATGAATGGTGAGATCACGATCTGAGCCAAAGCTGGTCGCTTAACTGACTGAGCCACCCAGGGGATCCCTCCTTCTTTTATTTTTAGAAGAAAGACACTCTTATGGACCAGTGTGCAATAATACTTTATAAAAATAATTGTTTATAATCAGATACCTTATCAAAGATTCAGAGTAATTTTGTAGGAGGTATATGACTAAATGTTATTATTACAAAAATAGGTCAAATTGAAAAGTAGACTATTGTGAGGTCCAACAGATATTGGAAGCAATTATTTTCTGCATATACCCAAAAGTACCTAAAAGACAGCTTTTATTACTTAATTATTAATAAATGTCTATGGAAAAATTAAATTCATGTATATTACAGTTATAAGTTGAATAATTAAAATCTATAATATAAATGTTTTAATAGAAATGTTAATTGTAATATGGATACAGTTTAAAATTTTTTAGTGTTTATTTTTGAGAGAGAGAAAGAGAGAGAAACAGAGGGAGAATTGGGGAGGGCAGAGAGAGAGGGAGACACAGAATCCGAAGCAGGTTCCAGGCTCCTAGATGTCAGCACAGAGCCCAACATGGGGCTCGAACTCATGAACTGTGAGATCATGATCTGAGCCGAAGTCAGATGCTTAACAGACTAAGTCACCGAGGCGCCCGTGATACATTTTAAAGCTTGGCGTTTATGTATTTATTTTGCTAAATTCCTCAGGATCTTTCCTATTCCACTCCCACCCTCTGCTGCTCCCCACAGAACCCCAAAGTTGCTGCTCGCAGGGGCCCCACTAGCAGGGCTCCAGTGCCTTGGAGCCTCCTGGGTCATATGAGTCAGCACCCAATGGGACCATCACTCAAACCTTGCCATTTATAGTCCATTGAGTAATACAGGAAATGAGTCATACACCTAAAATATATGATGAATGTTTCAGGAACAGAAAACAGAAATTTATAATCCAGAAACCCATTTTCAAGATAGGAAGAAAGTCATACTGCTAGAGCACACAGCTAACTCTTCTGTTTTGTTTTTGTTTTCATAATTCATTTGGGTTTTTTTCACCCTGGTTTATAACACTTCATTGTCAGAGTTTTCCAATGTGCTGTGTGACCCTGAATTTTCCATTGTCAGAGTTTTCCAATGTGACCCTGAATGTGCTAAATTGGATGACTACTCTTGTCTGCCAAACAGAGTTCTGTCATCAGATCTTGTGTGGGTATCAAGTTAGATTTTAACCACTTTTTTTGTATATTATAGAGTACAACAGAAATTGGTGAACCTTTAGTTTTCGAATGCAAGTGGGTGAAAACATAAATACCAAACGACTTTCACAGGTGATATCCTCACTTGGGAAACTTATTTTAAAGAGAGATACTTTATAGAATTATGATTTGGTTATATATGCTAACTGAAGTGGTTATATTGAACTCTTTTATTAGTAGAGGTTAATCTTCCTGTAAGAGTATGAGGTATCAGAGTATCAGAGTATCAGAATATAATTTCATATAATTTCCCAGCTACCCCAAAAAATTATCTCCAAGGGTAACTGGCATCCTACTGAGCCATTCTATTCTGCTCTAAAATCTACTTGAGAGAATTGTTTGAAGAACAAACTGAATATACTGAATATACAGGAAAAACCACTGAACTAGAAGTGAGAACACCTGAATTCTAATCTCAGCTTTGTCTTCTAATATCTAGGTCAACTTGATTGAATTACTTACCTTTTCTAAAGCAGCTTCCACATCTTTAAGATAAGTATGCCAGCCTACCTTACTTTACACAGTATTAACATAAAGAGATAATATTTCCAAAATCTTCCTTCTGAGATGGAAACCACTGGAAGGCATTTAACAGTCCACTATTTGCAGATAACAGACAAAATAAAATAGGTGAAACCTACATCAGAGTTGGAAATTAAAGAGCACTAGCACATATATGCCAAAATATTAAAGAGATGTGTGAGAGGGAGTAAGCATGTTGCCTAAATAAAAAACACATCCTCACGAGAAGAGGAAGGATTGGACATGAAAGTGGGTTAGAAATATAGAGGGATCAATCTACCAAGAATTATTTCAAGGGGTAAAACTTGATTATTTGAAATCACCTAATTATATCAGTTGCAAAACGAACAAGGCCACAATAACTCTTTTGGACACACTAACAGGACCCCAACCCAATTACCTACCATACATGGAGTACAGTAGGTAAAACATACAGCCTAACATGACAAATGCTTTACTGATACAATTGATCATATAAAAAATCACCCTCTATCCTAAGAGACTAGAGTAACAACAACATTCAGGAAAAAAGTCAAGGGATCAAAGGAAAGATTCTACTCAGGTTAACTTGAGTCAATCACAAATGCAGACATCTCACTTTTTTTTTTGTTTTTCTTCCAAGATTTTATTTAAATTCAAGTTAGTTAACATACAATGTAGTATGTTCAGAAGTAGAACGCAGCGGTTCATCTCTTATATATAACACCCAGTGCTCATGCCAACAAGTGCCCTCCTTAATGCCCATCACCCGTTTAGCTCATCCCCCACCCACCTCCCCTCCAGCAACCCTCAGTTTATTCTCTGTCTTTAAGAGTCTCTTATGGTTTGCCTCCCTCTCTGTTTTTATCTTATTTTTCCTTTCCCTCCCCTATGTTCATCTGTTGTGTTTCTTAAATTCCACATATGAGTAAAACCATATGGTATTTGTCTTTGACTTTTTTCACTGAGAATACTCTCTAATTCCATCCACATTGTTGCAAATGACACGAATTCATTCTTTTTGATGGCTGACTAATATTCCATTGTATATAAATACCACATGTTCCTTATCCATTCACCAGTCGATGGACATTTGGGCTCCTTCCATAATTTGGCTATTGTTGATAGCCATACACACACACACACACACACACACACACACACACCTCTCAGTTTCTCAGACTGAGAAGGAATTAAATATAACATCTATATAATATAATGCAACTAACAAAGTTTAAAGTCAAAAGTTGGGTACCATGCACCTACAGCTTGCGGGCTGTTCTTTACACTAAAACTTTTTATTGATAAAAATGAAAGAATATAAATGAATGAGTCCCTGGCTCATAAAACAAGATAAAGAACAAAAAATTAAATCGAAAGAAAGTATGAAAAAGGAATATTAAAGATAAAAGAAAAAGCTAATGAGGTGGTAAAAAGACTATATCTAAATAATACATCAAAACTTTGTGCTTTTTTTGAAAAAAAACATAAGTCACTAGACAACATGATCAATAAAACTTGGAGAAAGCACAAATGGCAAAGTAGGATATGCAAGAAAGAAATAACAGTTGAAACACATTTTAAAAATCAAAAGAGGCTAATTTGCAAACCACCTTGCAAATACATTTAAAAATCTAGATAAAATGGATAATATCTTAGGGAAATATGGATTACTAGAAGTTATTCTATTTTTTAAAAAGAAGCTCAAGCAGACAATTTTCCAACTGAAAAAAATAGAAGAATTTATTACGGTGGCACCTCGGTGGTTCAGTCAATTGAGCATCTGACTTCAGCTCAGGTCATGGTCTCACGGTTCCTGGGTTTGAGCCCCACATCGGGCTCTGTGCTGATGGCCCAGAGCCTTGAGTCTGCTTCAGATTCTGTGTCTCCCTCTCTCTCTATCCGCCCCTGACCATCTGGTGCTCTCTCTCTGTCTCTCTCAAAAAAAAAAAAAAAAAACTTAAAAAAGATTTTAAAATCTTTAAATAAAAAGAATTTATTAAGTAATCACCCCTCCAAAAAAGCACCAAAGACAGTTTCACAGGTGAATTCTAGAAAATCTTTAAAACAAAATAATCTAATACTCTAGAAATTATGGTGGAGCACTGAAAAGAAAAAATAGATTTTCCTAAGTTCCTTTTTGAACTAAGTACAACACTGTCTAAACCAGATGTAAGAAATATAAAAACTCCAGACCAACATCACTCATGAATATCAAAACAATAATGTTAAATAATATATTAGCAAACAAAATCCAATGCCACATTAAGAAAATAATATACCAGATCAGTTGGGATTTATTCTAGTAATGGAAAGGTGGCTCAGTATTAGACAAACCATTAAAAGCATATACTATGTTAATAAATCTAAAGAAAGGGTATCTTATTATTTCCATTGATCCTAAAAAGGCATTTGATAAGCCCCCAAAATAAAATAAGATACTGGCGTTAGGATATATAAAATATATAGTATAAATATACTGGGACAAAGATTAATTTTAAAAAATAAATGTTGTTGGAATAAAATATATAGTATAAATATATCCTAAAGTCAGTCTTTTATTGAATAGAGAAGCATTGAAATTATTTCCATTAAAATGGGAAACAAGGCAAGGATTTCCACTTCCAGTATCTTATTTTATTTTGGAGGCTTGTCAAATGCCTTTTTAGGATCAATGGAAATAATAATATATCTTTTCACTAGATTTATTAACATAGTATATGGTTTTAATGGTTCGACTAACATTGAACCACCTTTGCATTACTAGAATAAGTCCCAACTGATCTGGTATATTATTTTCTTAATGTGGCATTATCAACTACTATTTAAAGTTGTACTAGAAGTATCAGCAAATTTAATTAGACAAGAAAAAAATCAATTCTATACACAAGAATAAATGAAGAAGTAAAACTACCTCTGTGTAGATGATAAATTAGTATACTAAGGAACACCAAGAGAATCTATGATTAACTCAAACAGTAAAAATACTCAGTAAAATAAGATATAATATTAATATAAAATCAATATATATAATAAACAGGAACAATAAACACAATATAATAGAGGAAACCCTATTTACAGGAGTAAATGAGAGATTAATATTTTCAGGGATTAATTTGACAAATAATCTGCAAACTTACATGAGAAAAATTAGAAAACTCTCCTGAAAGACTCAAAACTAGACTGGAACAAATAGAAAAGCATCTTTTGTTTTTAAATAAGGTAACTTTGTGTTAAAAGGTAAGTATTTTTATGAATTAATTTCTAAACTCAATATAATTCCAATAAAAGTACCCAAAAACTACATTATAGCATTAGACAAGTTGATACTAAAGTCTATATGGGGAAACAAACATGTAAGATTATCCAAGAAAACATTTGGGGGGGGGGAATCCATTAGAAGGGACCAGTCTTATCAGACATAAAATCAAAATATAATGTCTACTTAATTAATGCAGCTTGGTAATGGTGTATGAATGGACAGAAACCAATGGAATAGCATAGAAAGTTCAGAATTATAGTCAAGTATATATGAAAATTAAGCATATAACAAAGGAGGCATCTTAAATCACTGGGACAAATTAATTTTTTAAAATAAATGTAGGAATAACTGAGTAGCCATTTGGAAAAAGATAAAATTAGATTCAAATCCCCCCACATAAACAAGAATAAACTCCAAATAGATTATTTAAAGTAAAAATAATAACAATAGTAACAATAAAAATACTAGAAAAGAAGGTACAAGCGAATTCCTCTTGAACCTCAGCACTGGAAAAAGCTTTCTAACTATGACATGGAACCACAGATTTAAAAACTTGACCAATATGCCTACATACATGTATACCTATATACATATAAGTACATACATGTAACATTGCAATAAATGTCATTAAAAGGTGAAAAAACAGCAGACAAACATAGAAAAAGTATTCACAACATATACCACAAAGAATTAATATCTCAAATATATATGGATTAAAAAAGAGACAAAGTCATGAAGCCTAATAGAAATATGGGGGAAAGGCAAGAAGAGATCATTTACAGCCATATATGTACATGGGATATATATACTGTGCACATATTCTGAAAATTAGAGGAATGTAAATTAAAGCAATACTGTAATCTCACTTATAAACTGGTAAAAATTAAAATGTATTATAACAAATCTTGTTGAGGCTGTGGGAAAACCGTTGCTCACATACATTTCTGATGGGAATGCAGAATGGCATGACCTTTCCAGAAGGAAAGTTGGTAATACTTAACAAAATTAAACATGCAACTTATCTTTGATCTAGAAATATGACTTTAAGGAAACTACCCTGAAGATTCACTTCCAACATTGCAAAATACATATCCACAAATTTATTCATTGCAGTACTATTTGTAATTGTCGTGTTTAGGAAATAATCTAAAGGCCTTTTCCTAGTAGTGAAATGGAATAAACTATGATACATTTACTCAGTGTAATCCTAACATAGATGTCAAAAAAAGTAGTGATCTCTTTCACATAATAATTTTAAAAAGCAAAGGGCACAGAGTGTCTTCAGGTGGCTACTTTCCAAGTACGAAAGAAAGAGATATAAAAATATGCATGTACCTACTTATTTGTGCAAAATAAATACAAAAACGTTAAGTCAGAAACTAAAGAAACTGTTCAAGTATTGGGAATAGGTATGAAAGAAGGGGAAAATGAGTGTGAGTTAGCAGAGGTGAGGACAAATAACATTTACCTGAACATTTCTCTAAGTATATATTTTTGTATAGGCATGTCTCTTAAAGCCATAGTAATATTTCACATACCTCCAAAATAAATAAGCTAAAACAAATTGGAATGTGGGAGGAAATAAAATGGAATAGAAACTGGGACAAATAAATATAGCAATCTTAGAAACAATCACACTGAAGGGAGTGGAGAGGAAAAGAACTAAACTAAACTACTTTAGAAAGCACCATTTTTTAATTTTTCAAAAAAATATATATATATTTACTTATTTATTTAATTGAGGTATAGTTGACATACCATGTTACATAAGCTTCAGGTGTACAAAAGAAATAGACCCACAACTACAGAGAACATACTAGTGGTTGCCAGAGAGGAGGAGGGCAGGAGGATGGGTGAAATGATTGAAGGGGAGTGGGAGATACAGGCTTCCAGTTATGGAATGAATCAGTGATGGGAATGAAAGGTACAGCATAAGGAATAAAGTCAATGATACTGTAATTGTGTAGTAGAGTGACAGATGGCAGCTACACTTGTGGCAAGTATAGCATAACATATAGAGTTGTGGAAAACGTTATTTTGATTGGATGATGTAAGACTATAGACAAAAAAGAATTATAGATACCGTTTTACTTAATCTGTTTACCCAGGAGTATGGTTACTAATTCTGAAACTTAGATTGAACAAATATGTGAATCTGTTGTAGAAAATGAGAGCCAGGTGTGTCAGGGGAGATTGGGGGAGGTATTCTGAAGGGAGACAGTGTCATCATCAATTTCTGTCCTCCATCATGAAATATAGTGCTCACCAATTATCCATGATCTCTTATGTCAAATGTAGGGAATAGACTCAACCGAATGAACATCATCCTGTTGCTCATCACCATTGGGGGCTGAAAGACCTCTAATGTACCTGCTAATGGGACTGTTTGTCACTGTCTGTCAGTGCAAGTACTAGCACTACTTGGCCTAGGAATTTCAAAAACAAGTTCCCTTCTTTTCCTCCTCCTCTTTCACCTTTCCTTTCTCCTATTTCTCTTTCTCCTCATCCTTCACCAAGATATCTTGAAGGGGTGCCTGAGCGGCTCAGTCGGTTGAGTGTGTCCAACTTTGGCTCAGGTCATGATCTTCATGGTTTGTGAGTTAGAGCTTTGCATGAGGCTCGCTGTTGTCAGTGCAGAGCCCACTTTGGATCCTCTGTCCCCCTCTCTCTCTGCCCCTCCCCTGCTTCTGCTCTCTCTCTCTCTCTCAAAAATAAATTACGAAAAGAAATTTAATTTAAAAAAAAAAGCTATTTTGCAAACCCCAGTGACATCTTGCAGAACATTAGAATTTTGCACAACCCTGGAGAGAAATGCTGCTCTTAAGGTCACCACTTAGCATAATAAAATAATATATAACAATCTAATGAGTATTCTGATAGCAGGTGCTGAGATGAAATTTGGACAAAGCCTTGGGATACACAGCAGCATTGTAGGGTGAGCACTTCCCAGTAGAGTGACCTGACTTGGACTGAATTAGCTGGACTTTTATACTCCAGCTTTGCTCAGTCACTAGATGTGGCCTGCCCCAGTTAAGGACATGACCTTTAGGAAGGAAGCTTCTGTAGCTGAGGCAGGCCTTGAAGGAGCTAACAGCTTGAGATGATCAGCTAACCATACTCCTCACAGCTGGGTAACTAGTCCTTTCTTTATTTTCTTTGTTTCTTTGTTTCTTTGTTTCTTTCTTAATATGTCAATCTTTAAAAAAATTTTTTTTAAATGTTTTATTTATTTCTGAGAGAGAGATAGAGACAGCGTGAGCAGGGGAGGGTCAGAGAGCGGGAGACACAGAATCCGAACACAGGCTCCAGGCTCTGAGCTAGCTGTCAGCACAGAGCCTGACGTGGGGTTTGAACCCACAAACCGTGAGATCATGACCTGAGCTGAAGTCGGACGCTTAACCAACTGAGTCACACAGGGGCCCCTAACTAGTCCTTTCTTGAAGAAGATTCTGAGTGGTGGATCTCCCTGTGTAGCACAGTCCATGTCATATACCTCCTGGCTCCATTCTCTCACGTGTGTTTGGGGGCTTCCTGCTCTAGGGTCTGGTGGGCCTCTCTTACTAAAAAGAAACTTAGCAAAAGAAGGTTAATGGAACAAACTATAGTCTCATACTCTGCAGGTGGTTTTTGGATCCACAACTGATACTCATTGACTCTCCTCCAAAATGTATTCTAGATCCTCCTGATGCTCAGCTACCATCTATGTTGCCTCATTGGCTTACCTGGCACCCCATTCCCAAGGGGTCTGAGTCCTTGGAAACCATCTCCTACTTGGGCCTGAGATGCTTTACTCATCCTTTTACAATCATATTTGGGCGAAAAATACCAAGAAGAAACAAGTGGCTCCGAAGTTTCATACCTATTTCTCTCTGAAGATACTCTACAATAGCTGCTCAATTTCATTTGACTGATCATCGCAATTACTCCTGATAAAATGGAAACTCTACTTTTCACCTGCTGTTACCTGGAAACAGGGACTCTAAAATACCCAAACAACATCCATACCTTGTAGTTCCATAGGATACTTGTATCTTCAGATGAAATTGTGTTCCCCTTGGGAAGCAGGGCCTCTAAGCTGAAAGAGCCTAGAATTGTGAGGACAAGAAGCAAAACACCCCCCTAACAGATCTGCTCTTGCTTCTTTTTTTTCCTCCAAGGTTTTATTTAAATTCCAGGTTATTAACATACAGTTTAATATTAGTTTCAGGTGTTGAATTTAGTGATTCATCACTTATATACAACACCCGGTGGTCATCACAAGTGCCCTCCTTAATCTCCATCACCTATTTAACCCATGCCCCCCACTCCCTTCCCTTCTAGTAACCATCGGTTTGTTTCCTTTAATTGTCTCTTTCTTGGTTTTCCTCTCTTTTTCCCATGTTCATTTTGTTTTGTTTCTTAAATTCCACATATGAGTGAAATCATATGGTATTTGTATGGATCCACAAAAGACCCCAAATGGTCAACGTAATCTTGAAAAAGAAAAACAAACCTGGAGGCATCACAATTCCAGACTTCAGGTTATATTGCAAAGCTGTGTTCATCAAGACAGTGATGTACTGGCACAAAAACAGACACTTGGACCAAATAGAATGGAATAGAAAACCCAGAAATGAATCCACAACTATATGGTCAATTAATCTTTGACAAAGCAGGAAAGAATATCCAATGGAATAAAGACAATCTCTTCAACAAATGTTATTGGGAAAACTGGACAGCAACATGCATAGGAATGAAACTGGACCACTGTCTCACACCATACACAAAAATAAATTCAAAAATGGATTAAAGACCTAAATATAAGACAGGAAACCATCACAATCCTAGAGGAGAACACAGTTAGTAACCTCTTTGACATCAGCCACAGTAACTTCTTACTAGGTATGCCTCCTGAGGCAAAGGAAACAAAAGCAAAAAGAAACTGTTGGGATTCATCAAGATAAAAAACTTCTGCAGAGAGAAGGAAACAACAAATCTGAAAGGCAACCTACAGAATGGGAGAAGATATTTGCAAATGACATCTCCGATAAAGGGTTAGTATTCACTCTTGCTTCTGTTGGGGAAGCAGCCATGATACAACCTGCTGCCTGTCTCCGGAATTACCCTGCAGATTAGTGCTCTAGGCCTAGAACATTCCCCTGTATAAATGAGCACTGAGCTGTCACTTCGTCCCACATTCTTCTTCCTTATTAGAAGAAACCTTTCTCCTATTCTGGGTATTCAGTAAACTTCCTTGTTTTGCTTAAGCATGTGCTTCATAGAGCAACTGGCCAGCCCCACCAGTATATCTGGCCATTGGAGGAATAGAACAGGGTCCTTGCTTGCAGCATGAAGGGGGTACATGTAGTCCATTGCCCTGCATAGGCTATCAGGAAGGACCCTCTGGCCATAGGAGACCAGTGCTCACCACCAAGGCTGACCTTGATGCATCTCCTTTGTGTGTGAGGAAAGCCTTGTTCTAACCAGTGCCTTGAATCCAAACAGTGTTGAGTCTACCTTGATGACTCTAAACCTGTAGACAATATAATGGGCTGAGAGCTGAGGTCTCCAACTTCTAGTGGTGGCCATTCTTATGATCTTTGCCGTCTTCCATGGTAGGCATCTTCATTTGGGATTGGTAGCTGTATCTTTCTTATTGACTCTATCCCGTGGTTCACACACCCACACATTCTTTCTATGGGAGACACAGTGCTACATAAAAGTACTTTATAGTGAAATGCGTATGTTCTTGAAAAAAAGTATTGTATATATGCAGTGTTTACTCCAACCTGGTGCTTAGTCTGTGCATCCATCTAGCCATTCCAAAATTCTTTCTGACTAGCAGCTTCTGGGTCAAAAATCTACTGTCATGGGGTCAAATCTCCTTTGTTCTAAAATGGATCTTCTTCTTTGGCCAGTGGGTCAAACACTGAGTAAACCGTGAACAGTTGTGCTGGATGGGGTCTTGTGAGCAGGAAAGGCAAACCCATGCCTAGAACGTGTCTTTTTTGTGAAAATGAAACTAACACTTTCAGGATGAAAGGGGCCTAGAAACTAAACAAGGGATTGTGTCTATGTGTCTGTTTATTGTGGTGACCTTCCTCAATTTTATGGTCAATACTTTTTGACTGCTTCTACTGATGTAAGCTGAGTAGTACCTATCTATTAGCTATCCTTCTTTTTTATCCCTCAGCTCACTGTGTTTTCTTAATCATCTATACAGTAGTCCTCTTTTATGCACAGTTTCACCTTCTGCAGTTTCAGTTCTCCGCAGTTATCAGTGGTCTGGAAGATGATGCTCCTTCTGACATATCATCAGAAATTCAGTAGTAACCTAACACTGTGTTACAATGCCTATCTCATTCACCTCACTTCACCTCATCATGCAGGCATTTTATCATCTCACAGCATCACAAGAAGAAAGGTAAGCACAGTACAAAACCACATTTTGTGAGAGACCACAGTCACATAACTTTTATTACAGTAAATATAGTTCTATTATTACTGTGCCTAATTCATAAATTAAGCTTTATCATAGGTACATATGTATAGAAAAAAACATAGTTTATATAGGGTCTGGTACCATCTGTGATTTAAGGCATCCCCTGGGGGTCTTGGGACCTATCACCCATGGGCAAGGGGAGATTACTGTATGATAGTCAGCAGATTGGATCACTTGTTTGCTACTCCGATCGGACTAGTCATTTTGATAACTCCACCCTCTGGCTTCTGGAGGTTATGCAACATCATCAATATCTGACTTGTGTTATTTCAGAGCCCTATCATGCCTTTGCTACCAGCAATCTATGCTATATACGCAATAATAAAAGTGAATGGAATTTAAAATTTTTTTTAAATTTTTTATTTTTTATTTATTTTTAAAAAGCTCTTTTCCTTTTTTTTTTTTTTTTA
>NW_024080983.1:379968-389548 GCF_003009895.1 Hyaena hyaena | reverse complement strand
GAAAAGGGGGTTTCATGAGAAGCTATCAGGGATGGGGAAGGAGTTTGTGCCAGGTGAGAAAGGGTAAGATTCTTGGGGGAGGGGAATCAATGAAGAAAGGAGCTTGGGCAGGGTCATCTTACCTTGCCACCATTTCTGGACTTGGGTTGCTGGGGAGTCTTCGTCGTCTTCTCTTTGGAACTTGAGGTTGGTTGGTCCATATCTTCAGATGTATCAGGCTGTGGTAGTTTTCTGGTTGCCTGACCCATATTGAAGCTTTCTAGTTGTCTACCCCAGGCCTCCTAACCATCCGACTGTGGATATCTCTTCCCAGGACAATGAGGGGCCACACCCTTGAGTTTTGATTGGTCAGCAAGGCTCTCCGTCAGCCAATGGTGGCTGAGGTGCAGCTCAGATGTCACAAAGTACTACTTATGAAACTACTCTGTGTTGGAGAAGTTGCTAGGGAGGCCAAAATGTGGTTTCTACATTTCAAAGTACCATGCCTGACACCTATGGAAGGGAGGGGGAAGGATGAGGAGGAGAAATGGTTTGGTTAGAGAAAGGAGGCTTTTCTTTAACGTCTCCCAAAGAGTTTTCCTCAGCTGACCCGCCACTGCTCCTCATATCCCCATGGTCCATTTTGATGGTGCACATAGTGGGCAAAGAACCTTTCCTTCAAGTTATTCTCCAAGGTCACCCCACTCAGTGGTTTAATTTGTTGTGTCTCACCCTTAGCTATTAGCTAGTGTTTGGTTACCTGAAATCCCTCCAAAAGCACTATGGCTCTGAATTTAAATAAATCATCTTACAAACTAACAGAAACACAGCTCCCATGCTTAAGCTCCATATCTATAGCATTTGGCAGTAAAGGTTGCTGATTTTGATTAAATTATTGTCTGCCAGCTCAGCAACTTGCAGGCAGGGATTAGAATTAACTGTTCACTCATGATGGTCACTTTTATCTTTTATTCTATGTTTGGACTCTGGCTATGTTATGCTCATTGAGTTTTCCAAGGTTCTTTATCTTAGATTTTGTTTTATTTATATCTTATCTTTATATATTAGCGTTTGTTTTCTTTTATTCTTCCTAGAGTTCAACACTCACTCCTTTTCCACCATTAGGTGTCTACTCTAATGTGTTTGAATTATGTCCTGGCATATGTTTATACTCTTGTGAAATACATGGCCTTGTTAAATATGTGTGTTTGAATGCATAGTATTGTGCTGTAGACCTTGTTGTTTCCTACCTTATATTCAACACTATGCTCTTAAGTGCAACTTAAATGGCCATACATATCTTTAGTTCATTGCTTCTAATGTTGTGTCATATTCCATTAGCGTGCATGCACCAAATTTTTCTCGTCCATTATATCCTCCTTTGAGGAGCACCTATTTTGGCTCTCCACTGCCACAAACAATGCTGTGATGAACATCTTCAATCATGTCTCCTTATGGACTTCTGCTTATGATTCTCTGGAATATATACTCCAGGATAGAATTTCCAGGTCCCAGATACATATAATTCTTAGTCCATTTGGGTGGCTTAAACAACACACATTTATTTCTTCCAGTCCTGGAGGCTGGAAGTTCAAGATGAAGATGCCATTATAGTCAGGTTCTTGGTGAAGACCCTCTTCTTATATTCTTACATGGCCTTCCTTGGTTGGTGAGAAAGAGAGAGCTATCTTATGTCCCTTTTTGAAATAAGGGCATTAAATACGTTTTGAGGTCCCATTCTCATGACCTTTACTAACCCTGATAACTTCCAAAAGCCCCACCTCCAAATACTATCACATTTGGGATTAGAGCTTCAACATATGAATTTTAGAGGGATAAAAATATTCAATGTATAAGCAATAATTTTGCTAAATATTGCTAGATTGCTTTCCCAAATGCACCAATCTATGTTCCCCATGGAATTACCTGTTTCCCTACATACTCACTAATAATTGGTGCGGAAGGGAACTTCTCATATGGCTCCCAATGACCCCAGCCTTCTGATGTTCACATTTTTGTGTAATCCATTCCCCTTGAGTGTAAGCTATATAGTGACATACTTCTAATGAATAGAATCCATAGAATCCAGCAAAATAAATGGGATATTATCAGCAGGATGGGGTTTCCCCTTAGTAGAACTCCTTTTTTTAATGCCAGTCTCCTTTGCCTTCTTATTTTCTCATTCCGATGAAAGCATATCATGAGATAATCATTGAAAAGGCTCACATCTCAAGGAACATCTCCTGAGGAACTGAGCCCTCAGTGCAAAAAATCACAAGAACCTGAATTCTACCAACAACCACATTAGTGAACTGGGAAGCGGGTCCTTTCCAATTGAGACTTGACTTGACATAGCTGAAACTAATAAAACACTTAAAATATAAAAACTGTCTTTATCAAGTGTTTTTGCAGTACATATTGATTGTTAAAATGAAATGTTTTCCTTATTTTATTAGCTTGGAGAATCACATAGATATATTTTCCTATCTGAAAACAGTCTTACATTCCCAAGACAAACCCTATTTGACTATGATAAATTCATATTATCATCTTATTTTATAATTTTATATCTATGTTTATAAGGAAATCACCCTTTACATTTCATTTCACGATCTGCTCTTTGTTTCGAATTCAAAGTTCTAATCCTATAAAATGGTATAGTTTGGTAAGATTTCTCTCATTTTCAGTTTTCATACACAACTTGTATGAGAGAAATTACCTGTTCCTTGGACATTTTGTAAAATTTATAAAGCCATCTAAATCTAGGGTTTTACTGTACATGTGGCAATAGGTGAGGGGAGTCCGATTATTATTTTTATTTCTTTCATAGTGATATTCATTTGAGTTTGTAAGAGGGGATAACTAATAATACCCATTTCTTCCCTTTCAGAATTTAGAACCTTGACACACACACACACCCACAGAGTCAGAGATCTGCATAAAGGTGACTGCAAGTTTTGACTTTAGATCTCTAGCCAAATGGACTTGCTAAGAGCTCACCCTTGAATTCACCAGACCTCTTACCACATGGCAGATCAGACTTCATCTTTTAGCTGGTGATCCTGTGAAAAGAGTGGATAGAAAGGGGCTGAGCGAAGGATGCCCCACTACATCTCACAAATTTGCCAACCCTATCTCGTTCTTTTTTTTTTTAATTTTTAATGTTTTATTTATTTCTGAGAGAGAGAGCATGAGCAGGGGAAGGTCAGAGAGGGAGGGAGACACAGACTCTGAAGCAGACTCCAGGCTCTGAGCTACCTGTCAGCACAGAGCCCGACGTGGGGCTCCAACCCACGAACCCTGAGATCATGACCTGAGCCGAAGTCAGAAGCTTGACCGACTGAGCCACTCAGGCGCCCCAATCCCTGCCTCTTTCTGGGGAGAAGTGAGTGAGGTGGTGGAGACATAGTTAAATGTGTTAACAAATACACTAGAGTGAATAAGAGTCTCTGAGAGTTTTGGTCTTACAGGTTTTCTCTGCAAAATTTAGCCATTTATACTATTTTGCCCAACAATATGTTCATTTCTTCTTGAGCTTCTAGTTTATTGGCAAGCACTTATTCATAATACTGTTTCATTACCTTTTGAAAATTTAATTAATTTTTTAATATAATTCATTGTCAAGTTGGCTAACATACAGTGTGCTTTTGATTCTGGGGGTAGATTTCCGTGATTTATTGTTTACATACAAACCCAGTGCTCATCCCAACAAGAAGGGAAAATTGGTGTTTTGTTACTTTTTAAATCGCTATAGTATTTTTCCTTGTCCATATTTTGAGTCTTAGGTTTTCTTCTTAATGTCTCACTTGTGATTTATCAGTCTTTTTAAGTAATCATTTCTTGATTTTGTAATGGTTCTTTTGGTCTATATTTCTTTGTCTTTATGTCTTTTTCTTTCCTTCTGGTTTCTTTGGCATTTACTCTGTTACCTTTTCTTCCAGCTTGTTGAGCTGAACACAGAGCTTATCTGTCCTCAATATTTTTTTGATTTCTGATAAAAGTATTTTAGCATATCTTCTATATGTTAGGAAGATCTCACAATTTTTGAATGATTTCCTCTTCAATCATTAATTAGTATGATCTTAGTTTCTAAGCATGTTAGATTTTGAAGCTATCCTTCAAAAAATTTATTTCAAATTTTGTTATAGTGAGGACAGTCTGTACAATAATGACTCTTTAAAGTTTTTAAGGCTTTCTTTTTTTAAAAGTTTATTTATTTTGAGGGAGAGAGAGTGAGTGCTAGGAAGGAGCAGAGAAAGAGGGGTAGAGAGAATACCAAGCAGTCTCTGCACTGTTAGTGCAAAGCCCGACACGGGACTTGAACTCATGAACCGTGAGATCAAGACCTGAAGTGAAATCAAGAGTTGGAGGCTTAAGTGACTGAGCCACTCAGGGGCCCCAAGGCTTTCTTTGTAAACTTGTATGTTGTCCATTTTTGAGACTGTTCCTTGATTGAAATAATGTGTGTAATTGCTTGAAAATAATGTGTGTTATTGTTTCTATTATTCAGATCCTCCTTCTCTGCTTTTTTTTTTTATTTTGGCCCTTTCTCTTTTGATTTTTAGTTGTCTGGCATAACTATTTCCATCCCTTCGTTTCACCTGCCATACTTCTGATGAGGGCCTCACTCTGTTAGCACCTTACCCACTGATTATCTAGTGGGACAGATGCCTGAGCCTAAAGACATAGCCATATCTCCATCTGATGGCCCAAGGCAGAACTTTGTCTACAAAGCCTCAGAATATCTATGGGCATTACAAATGGATGTAGATCTCTGGACCCTCCTAGGTGTAGGAGAAGTCTTCCTACATTTGTACTTTGGGGAGAAGAAATGAAACATTTGAGACTTCCCTTAGCTGGGAAATTTTAAATCGGTGCCTTTTGATCTTTCACATCTTTACCTTCATTGTTATAATGTGAGCTTTGAGTGAACAGAAGGTGCAGGCTTTGCTCTCTGTTCAAGCAGTGGACATATAACAGCAGGTCAGTGAGTGCTTGAATGAGAAAATCAATGACAACATAGATGCATAAAAAAGTGTAGAGGCACCTTATAGGCAGTGAAACTACCACTACTCTGATGTACTGAATGTCAACATTCACAGTAGCCATATGTAATTATTGAGAATTATCTTCTCATTTTGTTTAAACATTTATTTAATAGTAATACTCACATATAGATACATGTCAATAAAACATTGGAGTTTTTTTAAGTGATAATCATGTCCTTTCCTTTGACATTTTTATCCTTAATTTCTCTATTTGTATAAAGAAATTACTCTTTAAAAAAAAATTTTTTTAAATGTCTTTATTTTTGAGACAGAGAGAGAGACAGAGCAGGGGATGGGCAGAGAGAGAGAGAGAGAGAGAGAGAGAGAGAGAGAGGTGGGGGGAGACACAGAATCTGAAGCAGGCTTCAGGCTCTGAGCTGTCAACACAGAACCTGACAGCTCGAACTCACGAACTGTGAGATCATGACCTGAGTCTAAGTTGGACACTCAACCAACTGAACCACCCAGGTGCCCCTAAAGAAATTACTCTTAAACTGTATATAAAGTTCGTACTATATTATGTAAAACTGACTTTTGTCTGTCAAATATATCTGTCTAATATATTGCCTAGTTTCTCATTTGCCTTTCAAGAAATGTGTTCATCATCATTTGACATATAGAGATGTTTATGTTTTAAATAGTTATTTATTTGTTTTAAGGGGAGAGGGGCAGAGAGAGGGAGAGGGAGAATCCCAAGGGGGCCCATATTTTCAACACAGATCTGGATACAGGGCTCAGTCTCGTGACTGTGAGATCATGACCTGAGCCACCCAGGCACTCCAACGATATGATATTTTCAAAACTATATCATATGCCATGATGAAAAAGACAAATATAGATAGAAATTGGCTAGATCAACTTTGGGTAGATGAAAATTTGGGGTGCCTGGGTGGCTCAGTCAGTTAAGTGTCTAACTCTTGATTTTGACCCAGGTCATGATCTCACAGTTCATGAGACTGAGCACCTCAGAGTCTGCTTGGGATTCTCTCTCTCCTCTCTCTCTGCTCCCTCCCCACCCAGGCTTGTGCCCTCTTGCTCTCTCTCTCACACAAATAAACATTTGAAAAATATCATTGGGAGCAAGTCTTGATTTGGAGACACTGAAGCTTATTGTTCTTTCTTATAAAACTTCTAGCAATCCTTTCTGTGATTTCCAGTATCTTTTAAGCACTTTTTTTCATGTGTAAATATGTCTCTTCTGGCATTTTTCATATGTTTTAATGTTTTATCATGAGCGTCTGTCTTTCATATTAAAAAATAGGTAAATGACTTTTCTACAACCACCCCAATGCATATATGAAAGCATAGCTAATTGATCATATATTTCCTGCTGCAGCCTCAGAATCCAGTTGGACAAGACATACTAGCCAGTCCCTACAATGGACAAGCATTAGCAAAAAATTTACATCTATATAACCTCTCTATTGTTCGGATGCTAGATCACTCAGTAGTCAGTAAATGATGGCCTGTGGGCCAAACTCAGTTTGACTGCTGGATTAGGCAAACATAAAAAATAATCATATACACATTCATGTATCTATTTTCTATGGCTAATTAAATGCTATATGGGCAGTGTTGAGTCATTGGGATAAAGACCATATGGCACACAAAGCCAAAATTATTTATTATCTAGCTCTTTAAGGAAAGAAAATAACATCACCCACCCCTAAGGTTTTTGAGGAGAGGGTTTAGGTTTCATTTTTCTGTGTATTCCTGCAGGTCACAGAATATAATTGACCATTAATATAATTAGGGGAAATAAGTAAGTTGAAAATTAGTAAATAAAACCTTTTCAATGAAGGCATTGCTGTTGAGCACTATGTAATACTCTACCATTCTCTAAAATAATATCAAGCATCTCTCGTATTATTACTGTACTTTTCCCTCAGGCACTATTCTGATTTCTCAAAGAACATTTCTTAAAATGAAGGTGGGGACTAGGGGTAGAATCCTAAGTACACTTGAGACTAGGCTTGGGGGCCTAGTTGTGACTTCGGGCCATGAAATTGAGAGTTGATTTAGGCCATCTTTGTGGGTTTTTTTTTAGGAAAGTCAGTTACTATTTTCACAATGAGTAAGACTTATTCATCAGTGCCAATCACATCTATATTATAAAGCAGTAAAAAGGATTCTAAATGCAAATTCATAGGAAGTTAAATAAAGCATAGGCAGGTTCTTGGAGAGGAATTACCATCACTCTGTCACAGATAAAATACAAATATCTTGCTATATTTCTGTGTGTTCTGCTAAAACTTTTTCCTAGTATTTTCCAGCAAAAATTTATCTCACGTTGTGCTGTTTTGTTTTATAATTGTTTTCAATCATCATCCAAAACTAAACCCATAGTAAGCACTAAGTAAATATGTGAGTACAGAAAATTGTGATGGGAGTTCCTCCCCAGATATTTTAAGATAAAGTAGCCTAGTAAAAATAATATTTTCTGAAAACCAGCATGAAATGGTGTTGCCACAAAGAAGGAATATTTAGAAGTGTTGCTTTTACCTAGCCCAATATTTACAATTAGGTCTTTCTGGAGCCTGAATTAACTTTTCAGATCCCAACAGAGCTTCTAATAGTAAAATATTAATAAGTGAAATATCCTCTTTGCAGTTAGTGCCAAGAAATAGAGTCAATATGTGACTGCTGAAAATGACATGATAGAATGATTAATATTTCTTATTACTGATGGTAAAAATATGTACTCTCTCCCTGGCAAAGCAATATTAGGATATGAGAAATTTGTTTTCTAAATATAAACCTAAGCCTGACAATAATAATTTTAAATAGTATATTTTTAAAAAATCAACGAAAACATTTTCCTTTACAGTCAATAATGTTGTACTTTCACATTTTACTTTCTTATTGTTTGTAGCACAATTAAATCATTTGCAGGTGGTGTTGCTGGTCTAGATTGTGAGAACTTCACCCCTCTATTATAAATAATCATTAGAGTGAACTGTCCTTTATTATATTTTGTAGTAAGGACCAAGTGAAATTCATGGAATACATTTAATAATTTTATATTTCTTTTAGTCACTGATCCTGGTTTTCCTTCCCTTTTTTGCAATATAGTATGTGAAAATTGCTATTGTATAATTTGGAAGAATTCATCCATTAGATCGTATTTTCCAAACTTCTTAGTTTATAATAATCTTTTATTTTAAATCTTTGATATGTGTTTTAGATATTGGTATTTAAATTCTTTCTAGAATTCTTCTTTCTTGATGACAGTTATTAAAAGTGAGTGCAGGTATGTGTGTTATATATATAATTTATATATTATATATGTTTTACATATATTTTATGTTCCACATTATATATGTTTACACACACACACACACACACACACATTTATATATATATAATATACCACTGTTATATAGGGGCCAGCAAACCACTGTCCATGCGAGGTCAAATATAGATCACAGCTGTTGATTTTAAATTTTTTTCAGAATTGATGCCATTTTATTTTTTATATATTTTTTTACAAATAGTTTATTGTGAAGTTGGTTTCCATATAACACCCAGTGCTCATCCCCACAAGTGCCCTCCTCCATGCCAATCTCCCCCTCCCAAACACACCCATCAGTCTTCAGTTTGTTCTCAGTAATCAAGAGTCTTTCATGGCTTACATCTCTCCCTCTCCCCTACTATTTTCCCCCTTCTTCTCCCCCTTGGTCATGCATTAAGATCCTTCGAATCCTCTCATACGTGCAAACATATGGTATTTGTCCTTCTCTACCTGACTTATTTCGCTCAGCATAACACCCTCAAGGTCCATCCATGTTGCTACACATGGCCAGATTTCATTCTTTCTCATTGCCATGTAGTATTCCATGGTATAGATAAACCACATCTTCTTGATCCATTCGTCCGTTGATGGACACTTAGGCTCTTTCCATGTTTTGGATATTGTTGAGAGTGCTGCCATGAATATTGGGGTACATGTGCTCCTATGCATCAGCACTCCTATATCCCTTGGGTAAGATCCTAGCAGTGCTATTGCTGGGTCATAGGGGAGTTCTATTGTTAACATTTTGAGGAACCTCCACACTGTTTTCCAGAAGGGCTGCACCATTTGACATTCCCACCAACAGTATAGGAGGGTGCCCGTTTCTCCACATCCTCGCCAGCATACAGAGTCTTCTGATTTGTTCATTTTAGCCACTCTGACCGGTGTGAGGTGGTATCTCAGGGTGGTTTTGATTTGTATTTCCCTGATGAGGAGGGATGCTGAGCATCGTTGTATGTGTCTGTTGGCCATCTGGATGTCCTCTTTGGAGAAGTGTCTGCTCATATCTTCTGCCCATTTCTTCACTGGGTTGTTTGTTTTTTGGGTGTGGAGTTTGGTGAGTTCCTTATAGATTTTGGATATTAACCCTTTATCTGATATGTCATTTGCAACTATCTTTTCCCATTCTGTTGGTTGCCTATTAGTTTTGTGGGTTGTTTCCTTTGCAGTGCAGAAGCTTTTAATCTTGATGAGGTCCCAACCGTTTATTTTTGCTCTTGATTCCCTTGCTTTTGGGGATGTGTCAAGTAAGAAGTTGCTG
>NW_024080983.1:257561-378572 GCF_003009895.1 Hyaena hyaena | reverse complement strand
AAAAAAAAAAAAAGGATGCTGTATTTTGTCAAGTGCTTTTTCTGCATCTCAATAGATGTATCATACTGATTGATTTGCGACTATTGAACCAGGCCTGATCTTGGTGGAATATTCTTTTTATGGGTTGTTGGATTCGATTTGCAAGTATCTTGTTGAAAAGTTTTGCATCCATATTCATCAAGGATATGGGCCTGTAGTTCTCTTTTTCTGCTGGGTCTCTGGCTTGGGAATCAATGAGGTGCTGGCTTTGTAAAATGAGTCTGGAAGCTTTACTTTGATATCTATTTTTTTGGAATAGCTTGAGAAGAATGGGTATTTACTCTGTTTTAAATGTCTGGTAAATTCCCCAGGGAAGCCATCTGGCTCTTGTTTGTTGGGAGATTTTGGTTAACTGATTCGATTTCCTCACTAGTTATGGGTCTTTTCAGACTTTTTATCTCTTCCCTTGTGAATTTTGGTAGTGTGTGTTTAGTAATCTGTCCATTGCTTCTAAGTTGTGTAATGTCTTGGCATATAATTTTTCATAGTATTCCCTGATAATTGCTTGTATTTCGGAGGGGTTGGTTGTAATATGTCTTTTTTCATTCATGATTTTGAGTATTTGAGTGCTCTCTTTTCTTTTTGAGAAGCTTGGCTAGAGGTTTGTCAGATTTGCTTATTTTTTCAAAAAACCAACTCGGTTTCGTTGATCTGTTCAACTGTTGGGGTTTTTTTTTGTTTGTTTGTTTCTTTACTGTATATTTCTGCCCTGATTTTTATTATTTCTCTTCTCCTACTGGGATTGGGGTGCTCCTGTTGCTCTCCCCCTAGTTCCTTTAGGTGCGTTGTTACATTTTGTACTTGTACTTTTTCTAATTTCTTGAAATAGGCCTGGAGTGCAATGTACTTTCCTCTTAGGACTGCCTTTGCCACATCCCATAGATTTTGGGTTGTTGTGTTTGCATTTTCATTTGTTTCCATATATTTTTAAATTTCTTCTCTAGTTGCCTGAATGACCCATTTGTTCTTTAGCAGGGTGTTCTTTAACCTCCATGTTTTTGGAGGTTTTCCAGACTTCTTTCTGTGATTGATTTCAAGATTCACAACATTGTGATCTGAAAGCATGCATCTTTCAGATGCAAAGTATGATCTCAATTCTTCTATATTTGTTGAGGGCTGCTTTATGACCCAGTATGTGATCTTTCTTGGAGAATGTGCCTTGTGCACTTGAGAAGGAAGTGAATTCCATGGCCTCAGGATGTAGAGTTCTAAATATATCTGTCAGATCCATCTGGTCCAATGTGTCATTCAAGTCCATTGTGTCTTTAGTGATTTTCTGTCTAGCTGATCTATCCATTGCTGTAAGTGGAGTATTAAAGTCCCCTGCTAATAGCACATTCTTATCCATAAGATTGTTTCTGTTTGTGATTCATTGTTTTATATATTTAGTTGCTGCCATATTCAGTGTGTAAACATTTATCATTGTTAGCTCTTCCTGATGGATAGACCCTGTAATTATTATATAATACCCTTCTTCATCCCTTGTTACTGTCTTTACTTTAAAGTCCAGTTTGCCCGATATAAGTATAGTAACTCCCGCTTTCTTTTGACTTCCAGTAGCATGATATACATTTCTCCATCCCCTTACTTTCCATCTGAAGGTGTCCTCAGGTCTAAAATGAGTGTCTTGTAGACAGCAAATAGATTTTGTTTTTTAATCCATTCTGCTACCCTATGTCTTTTGATTGGAGCATTCAGCCCATTTTCATTCAGTGTTATTATTGAATAATATGGGTTTAGAGTCATCGTGTCCTTTGTGGGATTTATGCTTGTGGTGGTGTCTCTGGTATCTTGCATTCATTGCAACATTTCCCTCAGAGAGTCTCCCTCAGGATTTCTTGGAGGGCTGGTTTAGTGGTGACAAATTCTTTCAATTTTTGTTTATTTGTAAAGACTTTTCTCTCTTCTTCTATTCTGAATGACAGGCTTGCTGGTTAGAGGATTCTGGGCTGCATATTTTTTCTGTTCGTCATATTGAAAATTTCCTGCCATTCCTTTCTGGCCTTCCAGGTTTCAGTAGATAGGTCTGTCACCACTCTGATAGGTTTCCCTTTGCATGTTAGGGCCCTTTTATCCCTAGCTCCTTTCAGATTTCTCTCTTTGTCCTTTTATTTTGCCAGTTTCACTATGATATGTCGTGCAGAAGATCGATTCCATTTACGTCTGAGGGGAGTTCTCTGTGCCTCTTGTATTTCAATGTCTGTTTCCTTCCCCAGACTGGGGAAGTTCTCAACTATAATTTGTTCAAGGACTCCTTCAGTGCCTTTTCTTTTTTCTTCCTCTTCTGGAATTGCTATGATATGCATATTGTTCCATTTGATTGTATCACTCAGCTCTCGAACTCTCCTTTAAGTTCCTGGATCAGTTTATCTCTCTTTTTCTCTGCTTCCTCTTTTTCTATAATTGTGTCTTCTAACTCACCTATTCTCCTCTCTGCCTCTTCAATCTGTGCATTGGATGCCTCCATTTTATTATGCACCTCATTTATTGAATTTTTTAATTCATCACAACTATTTTTAAGCTTCATAGTGTTTGTGGCAATAGTTTCTCTGATGTCTTCCATGCCTTTTTCAAGCCCAGCAATTAATTTTATGACTATTATTCTAGATATTTGCTCAGTTATGTTGCTTATATCTGTTTTGAGCAGTTCTTTAGCTGTCATTTCTTCCTGGAATTTCTTTGGAGGAGAGTTCTTCCGTTTAACCAGTTTGACTAGCTTTCTGTCTCTTGTTAGTTTTAAAAGCTTGTTATACACTCTGCACCTGCAAGTACTGCTGTATTAAAGAAGGCTCTTTGACTGTCTGGGGCCTGCCCACTCAGGAAGTGTTCTTTGAATGGTGTCTCTTGGTTTCTCTTGTTGAGACTTTGTTTATTTTGTTTCCCTATCATAGTGGTATCTGGGACTCTCCACCGTGTGTACTTTGGCTTGCTTCTTGAGATAGCCCTATAAGGTTGTTTTCTCAGTGGAGTCTGTCTCCTTTTCCTCCAAACTCCTGCGGTTCTGTAAGGGTTCCTATGGCTTCAAGCCTTCTCTGTTTGAGAGATGGGGGTGAGTGAAATATACAGAGCTCCCTACTTCTTTGCCATCTTGCCCCTTCCCCCCTAGGACAAGCATTTCAACAATAAAAAACTACACTTGGACTTTCTTCTGGGTGTGCCCACAATGTGAAGTCAGTTTACAAGTAATCAGTAGTGGTGTCTGCAACTTCTAGGAAAATACTTTACATTATTAGTGGGAATCATAAATTTATCCTTCCTTTATTTTTACAGTTTATAGAATATACGTGAACCATGTAAGAAATGAGGTGATTCATATGTCTAAGGTTTAATGTCATCACAAAAAATTGGAAAACAGAATCTGTATTTCTCATGGAAAGGTGTATCATTAATAACAACTTTACATACCTCTTACACAAAGTATGTACAGCCTTTTCTCATTTGTTAGTCTTGCACACCATCAACATGCTATAAAAAATAATTTCCTTATCTTTTTCCTGCCCAAATACCAGTACAACATCTGTGTGAATCAGCTTGTCCAACTAATTTTGTTTTGTCCAACTATTTATTTTTCTGTCTCTTCCATACAAAATTAGTATTTGCTTTTTTATTTTCCACAAAATCCCCTCTTTGTATTGATACCTGTTCCTAAAGAAAGAAAATATAAATGGGAATAATGATTTTCTATGAATGAAATAAATATCAATAAGATATTAACTGAAATTATTGGCTATGCCAGTGTTCCACAGTAGCACAAATGCCAACTGTCATCTTCATTATATGTCCATGTTTTAGAGGTTTATACAAAAATTGTATTGATAACCAAAGAAAGACTTGTATAACAATAACACATTTTTTTCATTGCTTAATATTTAGTTGGAGATATTTTCTCTACCAAATATATCTTTAAAGTCTGTTTACATTTCATGAATTTACAAGAATCTTAAGGAAAGCCAAGATAAGTTTTGCAACAAGTCGTGATAATTTTTTTTTTCAGAATAGACATTTAATTTAGATGAACCATCTTAAACCAATAGCTAACATGGTATACCTGGATACAAGGTCACATCATAGCTGAATTCATGCCTGATTAATATTTAATATATATTGATTGTATGCTAAATGACAAACACTCTTCTAAGTAGTAACACAATTTTACACTCCTAGTAGCCTATTATGTACTATTATTTTTCATATTTTACAGATAAAGAAACTAAGACAAAGATAGTTTAATTGATTTGTTCCATTTACTAGGATAAAAATGAAAATCAGTTGCTGGTTACATCTATTTACAAGTGAACAGTGCCCTAAAGGACATTCCAAATAAATGATTTTCTTTTAAGTAGATTATACTATGACCCTGTAATTTTATTATTCTTTCATTAGCCACTTTCTCTTTTGAAGCTCTGGGAAAATCATAGCAAATTCTAAATAAACTTATAGTGAAATAATTCCAATTCTCTATAGTACATTTTATGAATCAGGACCTCCACAAATATTGGTGAATTAGACTAGGGATTACACACTAGATTTAATATGATCATTGTGATGGCTAATTTTATCTGTCAACTTTACTGGGATAAGGAATATACAGATGGCCGGTAAGATATTATTTCTGAGTATGTCTGTGAAGGTATTTCTAGCAGAGATTCGCTTATGAATCAGTAGACTCAGTAAAGACCACTGTCACCAATGTGGGTGGACATCATTTAAACCACTGACAGCCTGAATAGAAATATAAAGGTATTAGAAGTCTGTATTTGCTCTATGCTTGACTTGGGGCATCCATCATCTCCCGCCCTTGAACATCAGTGGCTCCTGGCTCTCTAGCCCTCAGGTTCAGACGAGTACTTATACCACTGAACTAGAACTACACGGATACTTTTCTGGGCTTCTCAGTTTTCATAATCACATGAGCCAATCCCTTGTAATAAAACTTTTTATATATCTCTATATATCCTATGGTTGTTTCTTTGGAGAAATAATACACTCATATGCTGTTTATATCCTACATATTTTATAGTGGAAAAAAGCTAGAATTGTATTAAGATAGATGAATAATTTGTAGCTCTGTCTTTAAAATTTTTGTGACTTTGTGAGAGTGACTTAAAATGTCAAAACCCTAGTGCTATCATCAATGAAATGAAAAAAAAAATCTACCTCACAGATAGAATTTATAAAATATAAAACATGGTGCTTGACATATTATATATGCTGAATGAATCTAAATAATATAAATTTCTATTTAATTTCAAGACTTGAAATTGTAAATCAAATTTCCTAAAAAGTTACCCCGTTTCCCATCCCATTTTCATGTACGATTATATAATCGGCAAGTATTTAATTTTCAGTAATACCCATGTAATTATTATGGCTAAAACTCTGGATGTTTGTACATGACTTTTAATCAACTATTTTTGCTTTGTTTGTTTTTGTTTTTAGTTGATCAAGAGACTTGCTGAATTGTTCTCTTTAGTTGATGATGTTCTGGGAGATATAGTATAATTCTAACAAGACATCTTCTTGACCACCATATTTTTATCCCTGGTTTGATTCAGTTATTTCATTATAGGACAGCCTTCAACATTTTTCCTCAGGTAAAGGTGTATGGGTATTATAACCTCTCAATCCACATATGTCTAAAGAAAGTTTTTTAAAATTTTAGTTTCGAGATAACTGCAGTTTGGGATGGGTATAGAATTTTTTTTATCTTTATCTTCTAATGGCTTGTAAAGAATGTCTTACTTCCTGTTTGGGACATTACAGTTGACAAAAATAGCACTAATCAGAATCCTTTGTAAACTACCTTGGAAGTTTTTAAAATAAATTTCCCTAGGGTATCTCTATCTTTTTTTCCATCAATCCTCCTTGGAGCCCTTTTAATTTTCTGGTTCAATCAAACATTTTCATTTATGAGCCCCTTTAATCTGCTGAATCAAGCCTTTGGGTCAAGCTAAATTTCTTCTATCATCTGTTTCATTCCTATTTTTCTTCCATATAATATATTGTGTTCTCCAAGAATTTTCATTTTCTTGGATATATCTTCAAAGTTTATTTTTCATTCTATGATTTTTATTTTTGTATATTTTTGTATTATTTTAGATTTTCTTCAACTTGATTTTTTAGTCTACTAATTCAGTTCAGTTTTTAGCATTGATTATCTTCTTTTCCATTTTATCTATCGCAATTTTGGATTCAAAATCATCTTCCAAAGAAAATTTTGATATATTCTACTTGATTTCTCTAAGAGCTCACTTTTATCTTTTTTTTTATTAGTTCTATTTAAATGGAGAAAATCTGTATTAAAAGTTACATTGAATTTCTTCCCTCATGTTACTAAGATTCTATAAGAGAGTTATATTTCTCGTTACTTAATCACAGTTTTTTGTTCCCCCTGCACCCATAACAGTCACTTAGAGGGTCTTTTTGAGAAGTGGCAAACCACGCAGTGGTAGAAGGCATTGGTTTTGTGTGTCACCATTAAATGAACAGAAACCACTTGACAAACTGCCGAGATGTGAGGATGAAACATTTATGCTCCAAGGTTTCTTGGGGATACAAACCAAAATATAGGAGTTGAAAAGAAAGATCACTTCCTCCAAATGAGCACATTATTTAAAATAATTACCTTTTCGTGGCGCCTGAGTGGCTCAGTCGTTTAAGCGTCTGACTTCGGCTCAGGTCATGATCGCACGGCTCAGGTCATGATCGCTCAGTTCGTAGGTTCGAATATATATGTATATATATATATATACATATACATATATACATATATATACATATACATATATATAAAGACAAATTTATATATGTCTTTATACATATATAAAGACAGGACAGTAGAATTCAAAAAGAACATAGTTATAGAGGTTTTTTTAGGTGTTTCTCCTACACTAATCCACCACAAGCTCAGGCAATGTCCTTGAACCATACTTCCATTTATGCTCCTTAGATTTCCTCTCTCTGATATTGAATCCTAGCTGCCTCTTTGCGTAGCTATAGGTCCCTGTCAACCTCATGTACTGGAAACAATTCATACAGTGCAGAAACACCCCCCCATCCCTGGCCTCCAACTGGTTTTACTGGGTTCATCAGGGATCAGGAAGGACAATCTAGTATTATATGCAGCAAATTAGTAAACATACAAATTTAATCCTTTGAAGAGATTCATAGACTGAGGTTCCTTAGGAAACCCTGAAACACTGGTCTTTACCTCCAAGCTTTGAAGAAAGGCAAATTCTGTCTTCTGCTACTACTCCCTCAACTCTCATTTGGCCTCAAGGAGCTAAAGCCATTTGATTCATTTCTGTCCAAAGATCTCAGAGAACCTGCTATTTTATTTAGATGGACTCTGCAGGCTCACAAACATGGTGATTTTACTTGCTGTTTAATCCCAAATACAAAATCAGAAGGAAAAAGGAGTCAGTACTGAAAGATCCACCTTCCCATGCCATCCAAAGGGGCAAGGGATACAGAAAGAAAAGTTGCAGAGACTATTCCTTTAACAGTGAAATGGCCAAATTCATATTTTAAAAAAAAATTTGTAATGTTTATTTTTGAGGGGGGGGACAGCAGAGAGGAGTGACAGTGGATCTGTCAACACAGAGCCCAATGCTGGGCTTGAACCCACAAACCATGAGATCATGACCTGAGCTGAAATGGGATGCTTAACCAACTGAGCCACCCAGGTGCCCCTATCATATTCATTTTGAAAATATGAAAATTGTGTCAGGGAAAAATGACATTGTTTCTGACTGAATGCACATGTGTAAGTATTCAACATCACTGAACCTAAATTAACCATAAGACTCAGAATACATTTTAAAGATGTTTATGATAAGTCGTCTGCTCTGACTGAATCTATTTATACTAAAATGCTGCACTAACCAATTACCACATAAGAGCATTTTTATTGAAATGTTAATTACCTACCACTGAATTTATTTGTAAATTATACTAACAGAAGAGTCCTTGATAAACAATAAAACTGTAAATAAGAAAAGGTCCAAACAATTAGTAATAGAAATGTTAATTCCATTGGTGTCATGTTTTAAAGGTGCTGAGGAATCCAGCTTCTGAACCAAGTACAAAACAGAAAAAATGAACCTAGAAGAAGATAGAACTAGAATGATGTGTCCTGTTCTTTTTCCAGCTAAAATTTTATATTTTATTTATATTTAACACTTAAATCTGTTGATTGATTTAAGTTTCCCAACCATTACTATGGCCTATGGCTGGAAAGCCATTTGCTGGGCAACATTAACAAGAAGCAGCAGCAGCAGCAGCAAGGAAAATAATCTACCCAATGTTAGTTTTAGTTCACTTGTCTCATTTTCTTTTGTTAGGAGTGCCCCAGCAAAACATGGATCACAGCCATAAACCAGGCCTGAACATTCCAAGCAAGTTCTCTGGTTTTGACCTCCTTAGAAATGAGCTTTAGGTGAATGATGTTAAGAACCCAGAGATGTCATACCAGGTCACTGCCAAAATGCTTTTTTAAAATCATTAATATCCTATTCATCAAAGTATCAAAGGCAACTCAATGGATAAATGATAGCCTTTTAAACAAATGATTCTGGAACAATTGGATATTCAAATTAAATTAAAAAAAGAACCTTTGTATACATTTTACAATTTCACATAGGTAACAGACCTAAATGTAAAATGCAAGACTATAATACTTCTAGTAAATAATAGCGGAGTTTTTAAAGATACAATACCAATAGCACAACCAATGAAAGAGAAATTGATAGTTGGGCTTTATTAAAATAAAAAAAGAAACTTTTGCTTATGCCAAAGACTGGAAGAAAATATTTGCAAAACAGAGTTGATAAAGGACTTGTATCCACAATAAAGATATTAAAAATCAAAAATAAGAAAACTAAAGAATAGGAGAATTAATATTGTTAAAATACCCATACTATCCAAAACAATCTACAGATTCGATGCATTCTCTATCAAAGTGCCAATGGCATTTTTAACAGAACTAGAACAAATTGCTCTAAAATTTGTATGGAACCCCAAAAGACCCCAAATAGTCCAAGTAATCTTAAAAAAGAATAACAGGGGCACCTGGGGGGCTCAGTCGGTTAAGCATCCAACTTTGGCTCAGGTCCCGATCTCATGGTTCATGGGTTCGAGCCCCACATCAGGCTCTGTGCTGACAGCTCACAGCCTGAAGCCTGCTTCTGATTCTGTGTCTCCCTCTCTCTGCCCCTCCTCCACTCATTCTGTCTCTCTCGCTTTCAAAAATAAATAAACATTTAAAAAAATTTTTTTAAAGAAAGAATAACAAGGCTAGATGCATCACGGTTGTGCATTTCAAACTATATTACAAAGCTATAGTAATCAAAACAGAATGGCAAAGGCACAAAAACAGATCTTTGAATCAATGGAACAGAGACCTCAGAAATAAACTCATGCTTACATAGTCAATTAATTTATGATTAAAGACGCAAAAATATACAATGGGGGAAATTTAATGGGGGAAAGACAGTCTCTTCAATAAATGGTGCTGGGAAAACTGGACAGCTACATGCAAAAGGATGAAACTAGACCACTTTCTTACACCAATACAAAAATTAATTCAAAATGGATTAAAGACTTAAGTATAAGCCCTGAAGCCATAAAACTCCTAGAAGAAAACATAGGCAATAATCCCTTTGACATCACCTTAGTAACATTTTTTTTGGATATGTCTCCTCAGGCAAGAACAACAAAAGCAGATATAAATAAATGGGACTACGTCAACCTAAAAAGGTTTTGCACAGTGAAGGAAATCATCAACAAAATGAAAACAAAATGAATGGAAGAAGATATTTGCAAATCATATATCTGATAAAAGATTGACATCCAAAATATATTAAGAATTCATACAACTCAATATCAAAAGAACAATCTGATTAAACATAGATTTTGTCAGCATTCAAGAGTCTCTCATGGTTTGCCTCTCTCCCTTTCCCCCACCATTTCCCCCCTCTTCTCCCCCTTGTTCCTCAGTTAAGTTCCTCCTAATCCTCCTATACGTGCAAACATATGGTATTTGTCCTTCTCTGCCTGACTTATTTTGCTCAACATAACATCTCAAGAAGATGTGGTTTATCTATACCATAGAATACTACATGGCAATGAGAAACAGTGAAATCTGGCCATGTGTAGCAACCTGGATGGAGCTTGAGGGTGTTATGCTGAGCGAAACAAGTCAGGCAGAGAAGGACAAATATCATATGTTTGCACGTATAGGAGGATTAGGAGGAACTTAGCTGAGGAACAAGGGGGAGAAGAAGGGGGGAAATGGTGGGGGAAAGGGAGAGACGCAAACCATGAGAGACTCTTGAATGCTGACAAAAACTGAGGACGGACGGATGTGAGGAGGAGGGAGGGATGGGCATGGAGGAGGGCACTTGTGGGGATGAGCACTGGGTGTTATGTGGAAACTAATTTGACAATAAACTATTTGTAAAAAAAAAATACAATGGAATATTACTCAACTATCAAAAAGAATGAAATCTTGCCATTTTCAACAATGTGGATGGAACCAGAGTGTATTACGCTAAGTGAAATAAAAGACAAATGCCATATGATTTCATACATGGAACTTAACAGATGAAACAGAGGAACATTGTGGGGGGGGGAAGATAAAGGCAAACTATGAATCAGACTCTTAACTATAGAGAGCAAACTAAGAGATGTGGGAGGGGAGGATGAGGGGATAGGTTAAATGGGTGATAGAGATTAAAAAGCGTACTTGTGATGTGTACTTGTTGTACATGAGTGATGGATCACAAAATTCTACAACTGAAACTAATATTACACTGTATGTTAACTAACTGGAACTTAAATAAAACCTTTAAAAAATTAACATAAAAAAATAGACAGAAAACCTGAATAGACATTTTGCCAAAGAGGACATACAGATGGCTAACAGACATATAAAAAGATGCTCAACATCACTCATCATTAGGCAAATGCAAATCAAACCCACAATGAGATATAACCTCACAACTGTCAGAGTGGCTGTTATCAAAAAGATAAGAAATAACAAGTGTGGGCCAGGATGTGGAGAAAAGGGAACGCTTGTGCACTGCTGATGAGAATGTAAACTGGTACAGCTACTATGGAAAGTAGTAAGGCAGTTCCTCAAAAAATGATAAATAGAACTACCATATGATCCAGAAATTCTGCTTCTTGGAATTTATCTGAATAAAACAAAAATATTAGTTTGAAAAGACATAGTAACCCCTATGTTTATTGCCCCATTATTTACAATAACCAACATATGAAAGCAAGCTAAATTTCCATCAATAGATGAATAAGTAACGAAGATATGTTATATATAAACAAAGAATATTACTCAGCCATAAAAAAGAAATCTTGCCATTTATGATAACATGGATACAACAAAGAGGATATTATGCTAAGGGAAATATGTCAGAGGAAGATAATACCACATGATTTCACTTATGTGGAATCTGAAAAACAAATGAATAGACAAAACAGAAATAGACTCATAGATACAGAAAACAAACTGATGATTGCCAGAGGGGAATGCATAGGAGGATGGATGAAATAAGTAAAGAGGATTAACAGGTACAACCTTCCAGTTATAAAGTAAATATGACAAAGGGATATAATGTACAGCATAAGGAATATAGTCAATAATATTCTAAGAACTTTATATACTAATAGATGGTACCTAGACTTATGTTGGTGGCCATTTTATAATGTATATGAATATTGAATCACTATGTTATATACCTGAAACTAATACAATATTGTATGTCAATTATTCTTCAATAAAAATTTTAAAGGGATAAAGACCCAGATAGAGCCTTACCAAAGAAAATATACAGATTACAAATAAGCATACAAGCAGATATTCAAGATCATGTCATTATAAAATTGCAAAGTAATCAACAATGATATATTACTAGACATTTATTAGGATGGCTAAAATGTAAAGATAATGGCAATAATAATTTCTGGTGAGGATGTGGAACAACACCAACTCTCACATTCTTGGTAGGAATCCAAAATAATATAACCATTCTGGAAAACAATTTTGTAGGTTTTAACAAAACTAATCCTAGTTTACCATGCAATCCAGTAGTTGTGCTCCTCAGTATTTACCAAACAGATGTGAGAACCTATATTTACACAAACACTGCATGTGAATATTTATAGAACCTTTATTCATAATTGTAAATGTCAACAGCAACCGAGATGTCCTTTAATAAGTGAATGGATAAACAAATTATGGTACATCTATACAATGGAATATTATTCAATAATAAAAAGAAGTGAGCTGTCAAACAAGGAGGACATGGGTAGATCATAAAGGTATATTACTAAGTGAAAGAAGCCAATCTGAAAAAGCTGCATACTTTATTATTCTAATTATATGACACTTCAAGAAAGGAAACAATATGGAGACAGTACGAAGTAAGTAATTGGCATAGATTCAAAGGAGGGTCATATGTTGAGTAAGTGCAGAATGGGAGATGTTACCATTGTGGAAAATTATGTAAAGAGTATACGGGATCTCTCTGTATTATTTCTTACTACTGCAATGAATCTATAGTTACCTCAAAATAAACAGCTTAATTAAAAACAAATCAAGTGAAATCAATTTCAATAATACATTTTATTTAACCTGATATATTTAAAATATCATTTCAATATGTAATCAATATGAAATAGCAATATCATGTTTTACATTTCTTTGTACTAAGCCTTCCAAGTCTGGTGTATATTTTATACCAAGAGTATATCCCAAATCAGATGCCTATTTTCCTCAGGAATATTTAATCTATGTATTTTTTAATATTTTATTGTCAAGTTGGTTTCCATATAACACCCAGTGCTCATCTCCAATATTTAATCTATACTTACATTTGATAAGATTTAATGTTGAAATATTACATTCATATGCTCAAGTTATCCCCAAACACACTTAAATATTTCCATTAATTGAAAGTTACCAAAAAAGCATTTTCCTTTGATATCTTTATCTACATGGTTAAAACTGGCTCATCTTTTTAGAAAAACAGATTTGACTTTGAAGCAAAAACACATTAATTTCAAACTACATTTGTCCAAGCGAATTACATTCACTAACTCTTGCATCAATTTAGCATTATTAATATTGAATTCAAAGGGTTCTTTTATAAGTTGAAAGTAACTATAAATGTATCAATATATACAAAATGTTCTTTGCATTTGTCTTGTAGTTTATATGTCAGTGTATATAGTGCTGTCAATTATAATTACTACCTTCCATATGTTGATCCATAATAGGAAAATGTGTAATGTCCTCATTATTGATATATATTATTATATAAAGTTTCTATTTTTGTATAAATTTTTATACTTCTGTAGCCAGGTCACAAGCTTTTCCTTTGCTTGGAGCTTCTGTTCCGTCTCATTGAGATGCAATGTAGTATTGGTAAGAAAATACAAATCATAGCATTAATTTTGCCTTTGATTATCGCATATTTGGAAAGTATATTTAAAAAAAATATATTGAGGCACCTGGGTGGCTCAGTCAGTTAAGTGTCCGAATCTTGATTTCAGCTCAGGTCATGATCTCATGTCCATGAGCTGGAGCCCCACATCAGGCTCTCAAGAGCCTGCTTGGTATTCTCTTTCTCTCTCAAAATAAATAAACAAATGTTTTTTTAAATCATTTAAAAAATTTTTAAATGTTTTATTTATTTCTGAGAGAGACAGAGAGGGAGAGAGAGAGAGAGAGCGTGAGCAGGGAGGGTCAGAGAGAGTGGGAGACACAGAATCCAACACAGGCTCCAGGCTCTGAGCTAGCTGTCAGCACAGAGCCTGACAGTGGGGCCCAAACCCATGAACCATGAGATCATGACCTGAGCCAAAGTCGGATGCTTAACCATCCGAGCCACCCAGGCACCCAACATTTTTTTAAAATCTTGAACTGGAATTCATGGTACAGTAAATCTTTGTAAATCTCTTCCACAACTCAACCAATGAGGATTTGCACAGACCATAGGATCATGAAATGTGCCGTTTTCCATTATTTTTATCAGTTCCATAAACTGGTGATAATTTAAGAACATTGCAGTTATATAGTAAGCTATTTCACCACTGAACTCCTGATATAGAGTCTGCTTCAGAAAACTGTATCCTGGCTGGAACACCACCTTTTGTGATACATACTGGTTTTTTGATCTAGCTGAAATTCTTCGCTGACAGATGTAAAATACTGAAAACTTTCCCATGAGTTTGAATTTTTAGCCTGAAAAATTATAGTTCTTCATAAATTTGGATGTACCTTGCCACAAAATGTATTTGAAGCATTAATTGGGCAGTGTCTCTTATAATACATGGACTGGTGATCTGTGAGTTGAAACTTGTTTCAGTAGGCCTTTCGGAGTACTATGTGGGCTCTATAACTAGGAGCATAGTGTAAACAAAAAGGGAGTCCATGGTCATGATGCACTGTATCATAAACTGACTGCAAATTTAACCCAAGAGCTCTCTAATGATTATAGCTATAGATTGCTATAATATATAGCAGTAGATTGTTAAGTCTTCCATATTTGAAGTACTCAATTACAGTCAGAGTTTTTTGCTTGGTAGGGATTCCACTTGTTCTGTTGATTGATACAGGATTTTCAGCAGCAGACAATAAAGCCAGTAATATAACAAAAATGGGTCTTTTCACCCCTGTCTACTTTATCTCAGTACTAGCTAGAGACTGTGGATCTAGAACATCAGAAAAAATATCTTCTCAAAGCATCCTTTTCCTTGTGGTTATCACTGAGTACTTAATTCTAAACATCATCTGTGATAGGATCTAGACAAAGTATTATTTCTTATTATTTTAAAAATAACTTGTCTCTAATTCTTTACCTATATTCGTAACAATTGGAAAAACATTTGAATGCATATTTTCTCAAACTGCATGCCTTCAGCCTTCTACATTCTCAGGAAAACACCTGAGTAGAGAAAGAAAAAGGTATGTCTCATACAGCATCCTATGAATTCATAGTACCTAAGTTCAATATGGCAAAAAAAGGCCACTCAAGACAGAGAAAACAATTTGTCTCCAGAGAGAGGGCCATCAAATTATTTTGCTTCCTCTCCCATCATTGAGCATATTGGGACCAGGCTATTGTCTTGAACAACAACAACAACAACAACAACAACAAAACACCCCTGCTTTGCTGGGAAACCAGTGAAAATCTGAGATGTTATATGTGTCTATTCTTGCCTATGAAGTAATCTTTGACTCGTAGCTGCTCTACCAAACTGTTATCTGTGAGAGACAAGCATGTATATACACAAGGATATACTACACTGCCTGGAAACTCAGAGACACATAAAAACACAGCAAATATTATTAGTGGACCCTAGTTTCCTATGGGCAGTGCACATTTCAGAGGAGGAAGTATCTCCTTATTTTAGGCACTGAGATAAAATATTTGTTTTCATGTTACCAATATTTTATCACCAGATAAGTCAATCCCCTCCAGAAATGTCCACAAGCTAGTTATTGTCAAAGATGAATGTAGGAGATTTGGGGATTGTCTGCATTGCATTTAGTATTGTTTTGTATACAAGTTCATATCTCCATTGGCTCACCAAGTATTTGATTGGAATGCTGATATGCCTTCAAAGGAGACAAAAATGGCCACATATGGCCTTGGCATCATTAGAAACTAAAGATAGAGAATCTGGCACATTTTGTGGGTCCCTTAAGTACACTGAAGATAAAATACGCGTTCACAAATTGTTATATCCTGTGCCATTTATTAGAATCAACATCCAAACCTACACCTGGGTATCTATAGGCTCTTCTTTCTCTTCCTGAGTTTCTATACGTGCCAAGCACCAAATCCACAGGCATATAGAGTCTTCTTCCTGGAGTGCTCTTCTAACATCTCCCTGCTTACCTAAATTATACTTCCTCAGTTTAATTTCTTCCTTCCTGGAGAGGCTTCCTTGATGGCCTGGGCTTTGAAACTCAGAAAGTCTACAGCAATTTTTGAGTGTTCCACCTGGGTGGTATCTATCACATGCTGGTGCCAAGCCCCCTATCCTTTGGTGGACCCAAGATCTAATGTAGGACCTTACAAACCACACTTGTGCTGCTATCCTCAGATAATTTATCGCTGTTCTAGAGTGAAGTGCTCTTTTTATTGTATAAAAGAATTAAGGGTTGGAATATTGTAGTGAAAGAGAAAACTCTGTCATATTTTAAAACTTTGAATATATGAAATTCTGCCTTAAATCCACAGGCTACAGGAGACCTCAGTTGAGGCATACTAGCATCCATACTGCCAAAACAAATGGAAATAAATAAGCAAACAAAACCTCCACACAACATAATATTAGCATTGCAGTTTGGAACCTGACAGCAAGCTGTTTTCATCATTAGACCAAGCTGAAACGTTAACTTCGCCTCGATGTTACTCCCCTCAGAGGATACAGTCTGAGCTTAGTGAGGACCAAGACCACAGCTTAGAAGCCTCTTGTAACCTCTCACCATCCAGTGTTTAACCTACAGATTTATATACATCCATATTCAGTGAGTACCTGCTAAATCTGTGGGTTTTAATGCAGTGAACGTGCCCTTGCAGTACACAGAGAATTTCCAAGTGGTCACGGCCATGGCTACCTCTAAGGATGCCAGTGTTCAGACTCTCCACTTCCTTATGTACTTTTTTGAAAACTAACCTGCCCGAATGTACCTCTGGTCCAGGCCTCACATTGATTCAGCTTTCACATGTCTACTTTAAAATTGTGTTCTCCCCCTTTACAAAAGGAAGGAATCTGGATTTCATCCATCTGGAATCTTACTTTAGTGCCTTAGGTTATATCGATGTCCTCTCAGGTGCCAAGCAAAGAAGAAATTTGGAATATCAGAGAAAATTCCTTTAAACAAAGAATGGTTTAAAATGTATTTGGATTTATATTGAGAAGTTCTGAATCCAGATATATCATAGAATAAGGTAGTGATGAAAAAAAAAGTATTTTTAATGAACTCTCTTCCTCCATGTCCCAAGTATTTTTTTTCTTTTTCTTTTTTTTTTTTACAAATAGTTTATTGTCAAATTAGTTTCTACATAACACTCAGTGCTCATCCCCAAAGTGCCCTCCTCCATGCCCATCCCCCCCCCCACATCCATCAGTCCTCAGTTTTTGTCAGCATTCAAGAGTCTCTCATGGTTTGCCTCTCTCCCTTTCCCCCACCATTTCCTCCCTTCTTCTCCCCCTTGTTCCTCCGTCAAGTTCCTCCTAATCCTCCTATACGTGCAAACATATGATATTTGTCCTTCTCTGCCTGACTTATTTCTATCAGAAAAAGTCTGACCTCACCTTTTTCCATTTCAGATAAGTATATTAATACAGCCTCTATGACTCCATATCACTTTCAAATTGGGACGGGTGATGTCCCAAGTATTTTTAAAAAACTCATTGATCAATAGAGTTTAGTGATAGCAAAACAAAGAGAGCATTGTTAAGAAATATGGACAGTGATGGTGCTTTATTTCAGATATGTGGCAAACTCAAGGTAATGCTTTGTGCTTTGGAATTTGAAAGTGATATGGAGTCATAGAGGCTGTATTAATATACTTATCTGAAATGGAAAAAGGTGAGGTCAGACTTTTTCTGATAGAGTCTGATTGGCTTGACAATGAAGACTGTCTTTGGTAATTAGTTTATTTGACAAGTCAATTTCCAAATTTTGAATAAGTTAAATCTGTGGCCCCAACAATTCTGAAGAGCTATGTATTCAAAGCTTGTGATAAGATAAATCACTTTATATTAAAAACATTTTCTTTTTAGGAGCAAGTTGAAATTAACAATATTTCAATTCCTCAAAACTTTGTAAGTATATAAAGGCACCTATAAGTAAAAGAAGAATACATATAACTAGGATGCATTTAAAATTTTCATAATAGTTACAGGAGTCTTTATTTTATTTCATTCACTGCTTTATAATTTTAGCCTATAGCAGTGTCTGGTACATAGTAGGTCTCAATGAATGTTTGCTGAGGAAAGAATATAGTTTTTGGTATTCCCTACTAACTTGTTCTCTGCTTGGAGAAGAAGCAGCACATCAAATTATGGAATCTTCTTTTACTCTTGCACGATTTGCCACTTTGCAAAGTTGGTAAAATTGAGCTTTAATTTAGTGCTGTCTAGTTCAGTCTCTTTCTCCTGAAGTTTACCCAAAATTTGTTCACTGTTTTAGGTATAAGGAAAGAAAGCTTGGTGATATGCCTTTATTCAGTTATCTTAGAAATGTAAGATTAGAAAAAACTTTTATATCTCCTGTATTTATTAGAAAACGAAGTCAAAGAGAAATTTAATGACTCAACACATTACTACTTGTAGTCAGAAAATACTACTCTTGATGGCAATCATAATGTGCTCTCTGGTGAACAAATTAGCCTAAAAATAATTGCATCAAAAAGAATAAAATTCCTAGGAATAAATGTAACTTAGGGAGTGAAAGAACTATACACTGAAAACCGTAAGATATTGGTAAAAAAAATTGAAGAAGACACAAACAAATGGAAAGATATTTCATTCTCATGAATTAGAAGAATAAATATTGCTAAACTGTCCATCCTATGCAAAGCAATCTACAGATTCAGTGCAATCCCTATCAAATTCAAACGGAATTTTCACAAAAATACAAAAAAACTCCCTAAAATTTGTAAAGGACCACAAAAGTTCCCAAATACTTAAAGCAATCTTAAGAAAAAACAAAGCTGGAGGCGTTATGCTTTCTAATTTCAAACTATATTACGAAGTCGTAATCAAAACAGTGTGGTATTGGCACAAAAATAGACATATAGCTCAATGGAACAGACTAGAAAGGCAAGGAATAAATTCATGCATATATGATCAATTTATGACAAAGGAGCCAAGAACATTTGGTGGGTAAAGAATAGTCTTTTCAATAAATCATGGTGGGAAACCTGAACAGCCACATGCAAGAGAATGAAACTAGACCACCATCATACACCATACACAACAATCAACTCAAAATGTATTAACGACTTGAAAATAAGACCTGAAATCACAAAACTCCTGGAAGAAACATAGAAGGTAAACTCCTTGACATTGGTCTTGGCAACGATATTTAGATTCAACACCAAAAGCAGAGGGCACAAAAGTAAAAAAAAAAAAAAAAAAAAATAAGTGGGACTGAATCAAACTAAAAAGCTTCTGCACAGCAAAGGACATCATCAACAAGGTTAACGGACAACCTACAGAATAGGAAAAAATATTTGCAAATCATATATCTGATAAAGGGTCAATATCTAAAATATATAAGAAACTCATACAACTTAATAGCAAAACAGACACTCCAATTGAAATATGGGCAGAAGAACTGAATAAACATTTTTCCAAAGAAGATGTATAAATGGCCAACAGGTACATGAAAAGGTGTTCAATGTCACTCATCAGCAGGGAAATGCAAATCAAAACAACAATGAGATACTGCCTCATAGCTGTTAAAACCCTATCACCAAAACACAAGAAATAAAGAGTACTGGTGAACATGTAGAGAAAAGGGAACTTTTATGTACTGTGGGTGGGAATGTTAATTGGTGCAGCCTCAATGAAAAACAATATGGAAGTTCATAAAAAATTAAGGGTGCCTGGATGGCTCAGTCGGTTAAGCATCTGACTTTGACCCAGGTCATGATCCCATGCTTCATGGATTCAAGCCCTGCGTTGGGCTCTGTGCTGACAGCTTAGAGCCTGGAACCTGCTTCAGATTCTGTGTCTCCCTTTCTCTCTGCCCCTCCCCTGATTGTACTCTATCTCTCTGTCTCCAAAAAATAAATAAAATAAACATTAAAATTTTTAAAATTAAATAACATAGCACTACTGGATGATCCAGCAGTTCCACTTCTAGGTATATATCCAAAGGAAATTAAAACAGAATCTCAAAGAGATATCTCACTCCCATGTTCATTGAAGCATTATTTGCAATACCCAAGATATGGAAACAACCTAAGTGTCCATTAACAGATGAATAGATGAAAAAGATGTGGTGCATGCACACACACACACACACACACACACACACACACACACAGTAGAATATTATTCAGCCATGAGAAAGAAACCCTGCCATTGACAACAGCATAAATGGACCTTGAGAGCATTATGCTAAATGAAGTAAGCCAGACAGAGAAAGAAAAAAATTCATGAGATTAAATATGTAGAATCTAAAAGAAGGAAGGAAGGAAGAAAGAAACAAAGAAAGAGACAAAGAAACAAGGAAAAATTTCAACTCCTAGTAAGAGTAGAAAAGTGTTTGCCAGAGGTTAAGGGGTGTGGGAAATAGGGAAGTTGATGAAAGTTAATAAAAGGGAGGAGCACCTGGGTGCATCAGTCAGTTGAGCATCTGACTTTGGCTCAGGTCAATATCTCACAGTTCCTGAGTTTGAGCCCCACATCGGGCTTACTGCTGTCAGCACAGAGCCAGCTTTGGATCTTCTGTCCCCTTAAATCTGCCTCTCCCCTGCTTGTGGTCTCTCAGAAATAAATAAACATTAAAAAAAAAAAAGAAAAAAGTTGATAAAAGGGTACAAAATTTCAGTTAAAAGATGAATAAGTTCTGAGGATCTCATTTAAAACATGGTGAGTGCAGTTGATATAACACTGTATTGTATAAATGAAATTTTCTAAGACAGTAGATCTTAAATGTACTTACCAAAAAAAAAAAAATAAATATATGAGGTGATGGTTGTGTTGGTTAACTAGATGTCCTGTCACAATTGAAAGACTATTGTGCACTTGAAACTAATATTACACTCTATGATAACTAACTGGAATTAAAATAAAAACTTAAAAAACAGAAACAAAAACAAAAACCCAACAGAATTGGCCCAACAGAAATGAGCTCAAGCTTACTACCCTGATTTGTGTTTCCTTCAAATGGATTATTCACGGATCAAACAAGAATTACATTATGTTTAAATGTTGTTGTTTAAAAACCAACAGCAAATCTAAAATCATCTTTTCTGATTCTCAGGGTAGGATCTATAGAATGTCATAAGTAATACTAGTTATATGCTTTGTTCATTTTGAAATTCAAGGTTTGTGCCTAGATATGAACAAATAAATAAATATTGGTACACTGTCTTTTCTAAAGAGTCCTAACCAGAACGGTAAAGAGCTTAAAATCATGCAATATGAATAAAAGTTGAAACTTACTAATTATTACCTTGAAAAAATAGAAAATTCATGGTTGATTGACAGCTTCGTTTTAAAATGTGAAAGATAGTCATTTGTGTATACTTCAATAGGATTTGGGCAAAATAAAAATTCTATGAATTGCAAATTAAAAGGAAGACTCCTAACAATTTAGGCATATAACTAGAAATATTCATTTCCCCATAACTAGAAAAACTCAAATATCCTTTTCAAGGATGCTATCAGTTGTATTCACCTTTAAGAACAAAATTAGATATCTTTAATGCCCATTATTGAACTAAAATCCCATAATCCTATGAATTTTATGATGCTACTGCTAAGTTGTGTTGAGTATTTATCATATGTGCCCATCACTGATTGATAGTTTTATCTGTTTTTTGCTTTAGACTTATGTCATGAGCCTTATTATCATCATTAGTTTTCATATTAACAAACTGAAGTATTTTAAGAAACTTATCTATGCTACCACAGGCAGCAAGTGGGTGAGCTAAGACTTTAAACACTTGTAGGCTGCCTCCAAGTTTAGATTGGCTGGAATAACTCATCTTTATTATTTTATTTCATTGTAACAACAAAGTAGTTGGTGGTTGGATAGAGTAAGTCGTCATCACCATTTCAGAACAGGAAGTGTTCAAATATGCATAATCTATGGTCAACTTGTCTAAGATTAAATAGTTAGTTGCTGGCATCAAAACTGGATCTTTAACTCCAAATCCCCAACTTCCAGCATAGATTTTTATACTTTAAAAAAATTATAAGAAGGAAAAGCCAAACTCGAAGCTGTTTTTTGGTAAATAAAATGGATTCAAAAACCCAATGACAATTGATGTAAGAGAATTCTTTAGTATTAGCAATTATAATATTTTCACAGGGGCTGAGCCTTCAAAATCTCTGCCTTTAGCCATGACACATGAACTGAGACAGGAAGATAAAATAACCAAAGGGCTTTGGAAAGATTTATACGGTCAGCACCTGTACTAAACTGTCCCATGGATTCTTGGGCTCAGCGAGTTTTATATTATATGAAATTTTAAATCCCACTGCTGAAGTTTACAGACATTTTTGTCTTCTGTCTTTGACAGAAATTGGGAATAAGGCATCTAAAACTTGTATGATAATCCTCATCCTGCAAACCTTACATAGCTTTAGTAAAGTCCAAAAGAACAAAGCAAAGTGCTCTGGAAACTTCCTAGATCTACAGATGCAAGAGTCTGCCATCATATTCTAAAGTCCAAGCATCTTTCCTTAGGGAGCCAACAACTTATAAGTTATCTTTTAATACAATTGTATGTTGATTAAATGGCACCTTCATCTTGTTTGGTCGGAAATAAAAGAGATTGAATGTTCAGAGTGATCCTGGCAAGTCTGAAGCTATCTTAGTGTAAAGAAGTACTGACTGAGTCAGAGCTTTGTCCTCTTAACCACTGGCTGCATGGCTAAGACATGTCCTGCTTTTCAAGTAATGATATATCACATCAGCAATCTCTGAGCTCCCCAGTCATATTCTCAAGATTCAGCTCTGAAATGAGAGTCTTGTGAAGGTTTATATTCAGCAACAAGATGCTTCTCATAGGAAAAAATGCACATGAATTAATCTTCACAAAAACTCAGGGGCTATTAATTACACTTCAATTAAGAAAACCCAAACCCATAACCACATTTTTCAACACTGTTTGAAGCCATTTGCCTTAGCTGTTGATTGCGTTTTTGAATTGCAGTTTCGGCACCAAAAAATTTATAAGTACAATAAATTAAATTTGGAATACTTGTCATATTGTAAACAGAAAGGAGGACTGTCAGTGAGAGATCATATTACTTTTCAGCCCGTAATAAATATAGCCAAAATGCAAGGTGATAACAGTTTTAAATCTATTCTAACTTTCAATACGATTTAAGCTTTAATACTGATGCTGCAAAAGGTCATGGGTTTCAAAAATCTTGATAAACCAATGGCATAGTGGTTAAAAGAAATCTGTTGAAAGCATATTGTAGCTACTTTTTGTAGTGAATTATTGTCATATAATGCCACAACACCACAGAGTAATTATCCCCAACACTCTGGCAGTACTGAAAGGGCACAGGTGACAATCCATCATGTCCTTTAAGAACAATGAATTAAATCCTCTCTTTGGATTAAAGCTATAGAATTCTTTCTCTTTATTCAGTTCATTCACTATAAGAATTTGATGACAACTCTTTTCATCTTTGAAAAGAGCCAATTTTTGCCTGAGTTTATTTCTTTCTGAAAACTATTAAAATATTAGAGGTCTAACACAATACAAGTATAAGCAACACATGTTTAACTTTCCTTGGAGCTATAGGAACAGTAGGCTTATGTTCTGCTTTTCAAGATCTAACAGGTCAGAGTTTTTAAAAACTATTTTCCATGGCATATCTACACATTCTAGTCTGTTATATGTTTTCTCACCACCTACTGACAGAGATCTAAATCTATAATCTATGCCACAGATTTTAGTTGTTTGTTATAGAAGCCCTCAATTTCTGTCACTTTGTTTGTAAGGCAGAAAAGAAATGCTAGCTGCTATAACAATACAAAACAAAAAGCTACAATCTCAGCAGTTCAACATAGCAAAAATATGTTCTTATTCATGTCACAATCCAATAAGATGTGTTCCAAGCTGGCAAGTTCCACTTGATCTTTCAGAGAACTAAGCTTTATCTATCTTATCAGTTTTCCCCTCTAGGTCATTGATGTCATCTTAATACAGAGAGCCAATAAAGAAAGGGAAAGCATATGAGATTGATCATGCAGTCTTATGGAACAAGAATGGAAGTGCCGTACATCACTTCTGTCCACATTCCATTGGCTAAAATGCAGTCGAAAACTTCGCTTATAGTAGAAAAAGTATATATGAGAAAAGAGATACGTTTAGCTCTTAAGAAGAGTAAAGGTGGATATCATCACAAAAAATACCAGTGTATCATCTTGTTGGATGGATAGAGATCATGGAATTCTCCTTAAAAATCTTTGACCTTCTTTAACTGGTGCATTGTCAGATTTTGCAATGTTACATATTTCCTCATATATATTCATAATAGGCACACTAGGTCCTCTATCTCTCTTTTTTTAAATGTTTATTTATTATTGAGAGACAGAGAGAGACAGAACATGAGCATAGGAGGGGCAGAGAGGTGGAGACACAGAATCTGAAGGAGGCTCCAGGCTCTGAGCTGACAGCACAGAGCCCAACATGGGGCTTGAACTCACAAACCATGAGATCATGACCTGAGCTGAAGTCGGATGCTTAACTGATTGAGCCACCCAGGTGCCCCCTATATCTCTTAAGAAGTTACACAAATAGGAAAATAATTTTTTCCATGGCAAAATTTACTAGTGATATCATTAATAGAGAGGGAATTATAGCAACAGGGTAACCTTATGAATTTTATACTTTCATAATTTATTAAAAAGTATAATAACCCTGTCAAACTCAAATAATGGGTAATTTTTTGAGGAAGTTTGACGAGGCTCCAAAGATAACTCAAGCAATGTTAAAACTACTAAAAGCCCCTTTCATAAGAAGTTATTCCACGTGCAATTCAAGCCAGCAATAATAATAGTAGTAGTAAGAGTAATAATAGGAATAGTAATAAGAAGTAGTAGTAGTAGTAGTAGTAGTAGTAGTAGTAGTAATAGTAATTAAAGATAGCCTGGGGAAAATAAAACAAAGAAATCTGAGGACAAGTCCTTCATTAAAATTTGACCAATTTTGACTTTTCAACTCTTCTCACCACACAGGCCAGCCTTCCCCTAATTGTTGACCATCACCCTCATCCTGAAACTCATCCACTTGACTTCAACAATCTGGTGAGTCCTCTTAGTTCTAACCTGTAACTGTCCTCAATCTGTTTCAATTAATTTCATTAAAATATATTTAGTGCCTAATATGTGACATTTAGTCACTGTTGGATTGAATCATCCGTAAACTATGGTCTTGATTCCCCTATAAGGAATTTACATTTAATTAAAAAATAGACATGCTCAGAAACCAATAATGACTGTAATAATAAGTACGTTTCCAGTGCTTATTATCTTCCAGGAGCTCTTACAAGTGTTCTTTTACATAATCCTCTAACGTATTGGATTACTACAACCTTATGAAGTAAGTATTATTGTTATCCCTGGTTTATAACAGATCAACATGAGGTAAAGAGAAGTTAAACGACTTCTCTAAGGCCACAAATTTAGTAAATATATTTTTCAAAAGATGAAAAGTAACAAGAAAATATATACCCACAAAGTATTGTTTTAGCACACTAAACAAGAGATTCGTTTTGATTTGAGAACATAGGGAAGGCTTCCTAAAACAGGTGGCTGTGGGATACAGCATTCTAATAGTTTTCTCTGACTGCTTCTTTGCACAGTACTTCACTACCTCCTTTTCTATTGCTCACCAATTAAATGTTGGCACCAAAGTTAAGCCAAGATCTTTTTCTCCTTTTCTCTCTTCCCTTCCTTTTCTATATACCCATGATGATCTGAAGTATTACTGGGGTTTCTTTATTTCAGTCATTTATTAACACTTTACATTCTTAAAAATTATGGAAGACTCCAAAGAACTTTGAGTTATATCTATCAATATCTTTCATGTTTTAAATTGAAACTGGGGAATTTAATACTAACTTACTAATTTCCTTTAAAACAACAATAAGACAATTACATCTTAACATAAATGTTTCCTGAAAAGAGATCATATTTTCCAAAATGACAACAAATATAATGAGAAGAGTGATATTGCTTTCCATTTTTTAAAATTTTACCTTTAAAGCTTATTTATATATTTTGAGAGACAGCGCACACACACACACATGCATGGAGGAGGGAGAGAGAGAGAGAATATCCCAAGCAGACAGCACAGAGCCTGATGTGGGGCTTGATCATGACAAACCATGAGATCATGACCTGAGCTGAGATCAAGTGTCAGATGCTTAACCGACTGAGCCACCAGGTGCCCTATTGCTTTACATTTTAAAAACTATCCTTAATGTCTGGCTTAATAGAAGACTGTTGGATTTTCCTATCTGTTTCTGCATTTGGTCTACTATAATAAATTGTTTAGGTTGAAAAATATTAAAAAATTAACCTTGTGCAGATATCTAGTTAAAAAATGAAAGGATGTTTTAATAGTGTTTTCAGAGAATTGGATATTTTCCTTTGATACTACATAGAAAGTCAATATGCTATAGGTTTTTTAACAGTTGAACAGCAAAACTTTATTTGTGGATACTGAAATCATTCATTGGAATACAAGAAATTAGAGAAGTGAATATGAAGTATGCAAGCAATGGGTTTTTAAACTTTAGTTGCATTGTGGACTCTGAAGCCTTGTGGATGAAATTTTCATCCTCAATTACATTAAAATCCATTGGCCTCTCTTGTGCTTTCAGTGGATCTTTTAGGCATATGTGATTTCCTAACACCATGTGTAGGTCATTTGAAAGATGTTCATAGCATTATACAGATCTTCCAAATATTGAAATATTTCATTATATGATACCAAAAATCACATTCATTAATATTATCACTAGTCTCATCAGAAAATACTTCATGTATTGGGAAGCTGTCAAACTGACAGTGATAGATATATGTTTTCCAAAATTATATTTTTTCACTTGAAAGCTCAAATTCTACCATTGGGAATAAATGTTATGGGTTATTTTCCTTGAGGTTATAAACCCATTTATATCATTTTCAATAAAATGTCAGCCAAATACTGGAGTCTGATAACCACAGCCACATTATGGCATTCCATAATAGAAAGCAGCTAGTTTGGCTCTCAATTTAGTCACAGAAGTCCTTTCCTTGAAGAGACAACTTCTGTGATGCTGTGGTGGGTGGCATAAACAGTTTATCCAAAAGGCTCCCTTCTGGCGAGAGCCCTTAATGTCACAAGACTCAAAATGCCCAGGTGGGGACCAGTGAAAACTGAATGAGCCACATAAAAGAGCTCTATTTAGCTCCATTTAATCTCCCATTCTGACCAATGTCAGATACTTGAACTTGTAAAAACATCAGGAGCTGAAAACTGCTGAGAGGTAGACATGAATAAACCGTTCAACTTCCTGTTTCCTGTTATTGGGTTTTTACCTTCTTTGTAAATGTTACTGACAAGAGAGCTTGAGACCCCTCTGGAAGCTTTCTAAGTATTTTTTTTTGGCGGGGGGGATGTGTTAGTGACAATGTATATCCTATGTTTCAACCCATACTCAAATGTTCAGTCTTCGTGAAAATGCCATGTGCCTCCCTCATCAGGCCTTTAAAAAGTTCAATTGGGGACATATGCTATAGCATTTAAATGCTAGGATACTGTATTCTCTTTAGTAAACCTTTGTTACCCCAGACTGTTGTAATCATACAGCCCACTTTCTAGTCTCTAGTATCTGCTATTGGGAGGGCATGGCACAGAACCATATTGACAGTATTATACTAAATGTAGCTCTGAATACAGAGCTTCTTTTTCTTTATTCAAAAGCTTCTTTATTCAAAAAAAACTCTCTTAGTACAACTTGATGGAAATTCCCTCACTTTTACTCTCTGCCTCATGAAATTAAAGCTTATTCTTCAAGGTCAAATATATGCATTGCCTGAGACACAGCAGTGCTTAACCAATGGTAACCACCTTGAAATTCCTGAGTTCAAATATCACTTATTCCTGAAACCCTCCATGATTACCCAGTCTGTAAATCAATTTAAAAATATTGAATAGCTAATCTATAAATCGTTCTACACACTGTTCTAGCAATTCATAGAGCAATGAACAACATGTGTAATAATCCTGCCTTCAGGAAACTTAGTCTACCACAAAGATAGTTAAGCAAAAATTAAGTCCATAATATCATGTTGAGTAATGATAAGACCTATGAAGAAAAATAAGTAAGTAACTGAGAGTTAGAGCAGTGAGGTCATGTAGATGGGGGTGAAAAGCAGAGAGCCAAATAACCAAGTGACTGGCCATGTAGACATATCACAGCAGCTTGGACAAAGAGGAGAAATGAAGTAAGTAGGTAGATAGATTTAAAATAATTTATCATTTCCATCAGCACTTCTATAGCACTTTAGTTTTATGACTATTACCACATAATGCTTGACATACACAAATTGGGACTGCAAGTTACTTAAAAGCAAAAATTATATCTTGTCTCTTTGTATTCCCAGTGCCAAGAATGGTACCTGGCAGAGTAGACACTTGATACCTGCTTACTCTTTATTTTCCTAAACCTCTGTCTGCACATATCTGTGACATCTGCATGATACTTCCTATATAGGTCGAATCTATTCTGAACCACTTTCATTCTCCCCTCAGTGTTCTGGGCAGGCTTACAACACACCTTTGTAACAAATGAACTTACACAGCCATTCTATTAATCACATACAATTGTCAGTTCCAAATTAACTGCATGTGGAAAAATTAGATCCTCAAATAATTATGTGTAATCGGCTGCTTGAACTAAATAAGATTTAAGTGGTCATTTGCTCCAGAAACTAGCCCAAAAAGCCAACAGTTGGCTAATTTCATGTGTAATGAACTGTGTCTATTATTTCACCACCTGCAGCTAATTGCCTATAGATAATTATACCTTAAGAATGGAAAACTGCCCTGGGAAGTTGAGCCTAAGTGGTGTCCAATATACTTTATCTAACAGGCTTCTTATTTTAAGCAAGGAAAAAGAATCAGTTCAGGAACAATTATGTAGGAATGAAGACTGTCTCAAGTGCCAGGGTCTTTTTAGAGACAGTAATGTTCCAAGTTGGCTTACATACCTGCGTTTGTGTTGACTTAAAGTTTGTCAGAAAAGCGGTAGCCATGGGGGTCATCTCTCAGCATTTCCATCACCATCCCTCATTCATATGATCTGAAGATCATCACTTCACTATTCAAACCAACCTAGTGGGATTAAACATTCTCATGTCAAAATAAAATTGTTCAAATTAACATCTCAGAAGCTCTTTGTAAATAAATAGTACCAGTGTAAAGTTTTTAATATTCATTTTCAAAACAATGAAAGGAGCTAATCAATTAATTCACACAGTGTGGTTAAGTCAGGGTAGAAATCAATAGATGGTGAGAATTCTGCTTAAGCTCCATCTGTACTGCTCTACATTAACTTTGTTATTTTAGGCAAAGTATTTAACCTTTCTGAGCCACATCTGTAAAATGAGAACAATCTTGACAATTTATCAGAACATTTGTGATAATCAAGGGGGATAATACTGTATATTTAAGTGCTTTATGAAATGTGATAGCCCATAGAAATGTAAGATATAATATAACAGTGTTATAGAAATAACTCAATGGACATGTTCTCTTGACAAATGCGTAGACAAATGAATGCATGCATACATGAGTGAATAAAACGTATCTACCATTTATTCATCGAATCACATGGACCTAGGCATTCTAATAGGCACTGTTGATATAAAAATAGATCAGGAATATTCTCTTTCCCACAAGGAGCTGACACTTGTGGAAGACACTTGCAGAAGAAAGAGTAACAAAAAGCTAGATGGTTTGTTATGCAGCAATAGATAATTGTAACATTATGGAACGCAATTCATGGACAGCAAACATTGAGTCCAGCTTCACTTGACATTTTGATGTTAAGCATATCACTTGGATTAAGTGTATATGAACTATCTATACGTGAGGCATTTCAAAAATTACATAACTTCCACATGCCAGGTAAGTAAGGGTAAAGCATTCCAAAGAAAAGTATTTACAGGTTATTATCAGATTTCCTTGGGCTAAATTCATAACTGTATACAAGATCTTGTAAAGTTGTAAAAATTAATATTGCAGAACAAAAGGAAAAAATGAAGCAAGTAATATCATGCTCTAGACTCATGAGCTAGTTCAGCATGGTTCTCTCAATTAAATGTGAAGTCCTTTTCAACATAAGCCTCAAATAAAATTTGTTTTTATAATTATTTCTTTGTTTTTGGACTCACTAATATTAATTTTAGTCCATTTAGATCATTAATCAACACAATATATTATTTTACCTACCTATTGATAATTGCCTGTTTTAACACTTAACGTTTGTCCTGAATAAGCATGAAATAATTTTGTGTAAAGTTACTTATAGTCTTTAAAAATTATAATTAATTTCAAAAAAAGAGAAGCCTACTTTCTTTTAAATCCCAGATGGTTTTTTCCAGGTAATTAAAATCCAAAAACAGAATTTGAATACACTCAAAATGTGAAAAAAATATAGTTGTTAAACCTATGAATGGCAAACTGGGTTATAGAATTTCCTCTAATTCTCATAGCTTTATTATAAAAATAGAGAGAACAGAAATTCATCTGCTACTTTAAAGGTTAATGCCTATGATAAGGGAACTGATAATAAGCAGTGAGGATTACTCTGAAAGAAGATCAAACACTTCCAGGAAGAATTCAGTATTAACTGGGATCTAACAAACTTTATCTGAGAGCAGATGAATGGGGCTGAGAAGATCCAAGGCACTCAAGAAGGAAGATTCTCTAGTTGCAGTGGGCAAACCTTACAACCTCAGAATTTAGCTTCCCTGAATTTCATATCCAAAATGTGAGTCAAAAGCAAAGCACTGCAATGCAAACTTTGTTAAGAAGTAGAATAGTCAGTCAACTATATGTTAACAACTCCTATATGACCTGCAAGCAAGAAAAAGATTACATCTTTGAGTTTCACATGCCTCAGGTTTATCATCTCTGATCATTTCTGCTCACCGGTCTGGAGCAAAGATTCCCCCATCTGTTCTGAAGGAAGGATTTTATCTACCTTTCATAGTCTTTTTAGCTGGACTAAGAATCAAATTGACTTGAGATGGATTAACAGGAGAAAAGCAAATTTAATCGCATGGATACAGGGAATCCACACAGACATGGAAATTCTAAAGACAGTGAGAAAGCATGATGTTTATGAGCTAGCTAAGGGGAGGGGGGGGAGTCTGAGGGCTTGAAGGGGAGAAAGACCACTAGAAGGAAGGTGAAGGGAGATGTTTGGAAAGCAAAGGTTGCCCCTATTATGCAGATACGTTTCTTACGTACAGAGGAATCTCTTTAAATAGCTCTCTTCCGGATATAAGCAGGCAGTTGAGTGGGGAGGTGAAGAGCTTTTTCTGAATCTGCTGGGTGTGGATTGCTTTTAACTCAAAATAATGTTCATGCTAAAGTCTCCCATCTTGGGGTGGCCTGCCCTTGGTCCCTACAGGACACAACTTTTTTTTCTCTCACCAAAAATACATTTCCATTCTCCATACTTTTTTTTTTTTTTTCTAGGAGAGAGAAACAGCGTGAGCAGGGGAGGGTCAGTGAGAGAGGGAGTCACAGACTGAAACAGGCTCCAGGCTCTGAGCTGGCAGTCAGCACAGAGCCCGACGCGGGGCTCGAACCCACGAACCGCGAGATCATGACCTAAGCGAAAGTTGGACGCTTAACCGACTAAGCCACCCAGGCGCCCCATCCATACTTTTTTTTTTTTTTTTTAACCAAAAACACATATCTTACTTCCCTTGCATACAGAGTTGTTTCTTTGCTTATATCTAGTAGTTTTATTTATTAGAATTCTTAACTCTTAAAAACCACAGTTTCTAGTAAAAACTAAGTAATTGTGAACTGTTTGCTATAACAATATTCTTTAGATTAGCAAATTTATGAATACATTCCATAATTTCTAAAAACGTGCTTTTCCATGGTACAATCTTTCAATGAAGCACAAAACATGTTTACTAATAGACCCACCCTTATTTTTAGTTTCTCTGTAATAAGACAAAAGTAGATAAACCTATGTTTAGTTCTTAACGTTTATTATTTTATCTTATTTGGAAATTGCTGCGGGAGCCTGTGGGAAGCTGAAGGCAGAGTACAGGCTAACAGCAGCCTCATCCCCAGTTGGAATGTATGATATTCCTCGGACACTCCTGGCTACCCAAGAACAAAGGAAGGGGGTTTAAGTACTTGCCATGGTAACGTGGGAAACTAAGGCAAATGAAACTTAAATTCCCTAACTGCCCATAGCCCATTGATGAGTCCTTGAAACAGGCAGAATGACCTGTTTCTAGAAGATCAGCTGCCTCAATGATGACACTTTGCTAGGAGTAAAAGGGAATCTTGGCCTAACGTTATCCTGACCCCCAGGACGCTTTTAGTCTTCTCTAACATATAAAAATTCCTTTGGAAACTTTATCTCACCACCCCCCCCCAAGATATATGTTGGCAATCATACTCCAAGCTTATGTCCCCCCCATATATAAATACATCTGAAGGGTCTCAAGACTGAGGTTTTATTAAACGGTAATAAATGGCATTTCCCTAGCAACAGCCAGCCCCTCAAGATTCTGGAAACCTTGCTTCCAAATTTCTTTAGAGACTGACTCTATCCCTTACCCCCGCCCAACCTGAGGGCAGATAATCAGTTACCCGTCAGGACCCCAATGCAGCTCTTTCTGCCCACGGGTCCTGTCCCCAAGCTTTAATAAAATCACCTTTTGCACCAAAGACGTCTTCAAGAATTCTTTCTTGGCCTTTGGCTCCAGACCACCCTACCATCACCCCAAAACTTCATCATAAATGATCTAGATATTCAATAAACTTAACTCATTATTTAACTTAGTGCAACTTTAAAGTTTCAGATTACCAAAGATTATCAAGCTATTTAAAAGCTTCAGTTACAAACATTTTAGTCTTATTTACATCTATTTACTTTACTTATTCTTAACAATTATGTTTGGATTACCCACAAAACTTTATGAAGCATTAGATATAGTCAACCATTATTTTAAGTGTTTTTTGTTTTTTACAAATTTTGCAAGAGATAACATGAACTCATTTGACTTTTAGCAAATACAGGGAGACTAGAAGTCTTATATTTAGTGCTGAGAATTCTAAAGACATGTCTTTTAATTAAACCAACAACCTTGAATTAGTTTTAATATCAAACATTTTCTTAGAGGACATGAACTTGAAAAACAAACATTTGGGTTAGTTTCTATCTTTGAGCTTTGGAATGCCCAATCCTTGTAAGTGCTTGCCTTCAAACCAACTGAATAGGGCTCTTCTACAAATTAGCAATACAATCCAGAGGTAGAAAAAATATCTCATATCTACAACATATATGGAGACACCACACACAAGATACAAACAAACTCTTACAGCTTTTGCTTTTACTAGTATTTGTGGAGAAGTCATTAAGGGCCTAATTTCCAAATGCCTCCCTCTTTCTTTCTTTCCTTCTTTCTTTTTTCTTTCTTCCTTTCTTCTTTCCTTCCTTTCTTCCTTTTTTTTTTTTTTTTTACAAACTTCTTCCTAAAGTTTGTATTTCAAAGAATAGCTCTTGGGTCCTAGAGAAGATGGGGGTAGAAGATTTACGTCACAAAGACATAGAGAAATTCTCTGTTTTCTCCAAGGCGATTTGGAGCATAACTGCCTGTTGTCAAGGATTCTGGAGTCTGGGCACAAGAATCTTTTAGCAGTTTGCATTTTATAAAGAACTCTTTTCCCTTTTTGTTTTTTCCTTCAGTCTCAGGTGATGGTGGGCTGTGTTTACATTTCAAAGACATGATATGATTTATAATTCGGAGGGGCAGAGAAGGAATGCAAAGTTTTTCCCCAGAGTTTTAGGGTAATTGTCATTTTTAAAATGTCATTTTTTAAAGCACAGGACAATTTTGTTCCAATAGCCTGATCTTTTAGGATATCCACAAACATGTTAAGAGGAGTAGGTGAGGTTTGGGGATTAGTAAAGATAGGAGGGCTTTGACTTGTTTCTAAAGTTGCATTTCTGGTTTTGTAGAGATTTGTAAAACAAAATTAGTTGTTTCTAATTCCCCAAAGACCTGGATTACAGCCTGAATATCAAAGGACTGGCCTGCATTTTTAACTAAATTTGCTTCTTTATAACAGGGAGATTTTTAACTAAAATGGGATTCAGAGGATTTATATCTTTGTAAAGCCTGTATAAAGCATTTTAACAAAAGCTTTCTTTCTGGGTGTATACAATTCAACTTTGGCTTCTCTTAGCCGTTGAAATTTGGCCTTTTGCAAGTCATAGGAGGGCCTGGGAGAAATTTTGGTCCTATTTCCTCTGTGAATGGGGAGGGGGGAGCTATGAATACTCATTAATCTTTTTAGTTTTTCTCTAAATTTGGTAGGATCTTCTAGTAGAGATAAAAAGACTTTATAATTTAAAAGATTCTGTTGCTGTCCAGGAACACAAAGTCTTTTCCAGTGGAGGACCCAGGATACACCTGTAAGGGACATTATACAGTAATGTTGACATTGGTAGAGCCTAATTGGCAGTCTCTGGAAGGTAGGAGCTGTAAGGCCACAAGTCTAAACGTCTAAACCAAACTGACTCCATGATAGGCTTTAAGTTTCCCCTCTAAACTAGAAGGCCTGAGTTTCGGCTTCCCGGGAAACTATCAGGTAGTTACACATTGCCTAAGGCAGGAGTAACCACCCTTGCAACACCCAATCAAGAAAGGCCAGCGACCACCCTCCACATTGTTAAGGGAGAGGCCTGGAGATAGAAACTATAGATAGGACCCTGTTACCTAATGTTAAAGTTAACCTGTTAGTCTCCGAACTAGACCCTAGGCTCGCTCTGTGATTGGTTGAATTTAAAGGTACTCTAAATGTTGTCATTGGATCCCGCCAAAAGTAACGAATACTCTAGACAATGTGTATGGTCAAACCCGCTGTCAATGACGTTGAATAATTATGATTGGATCACTGTTCCCATGTCACAACTTCTGTAACTCCCCCGTCTCAAATCCCATAAAAACCCTTCTCTGCCCTTGTTCGAGGCTCTCAGCATGGATTCATTGCGTTGGTGAGGTCTGGGAGCCTGAGCTTAAGCCGGTAATAAAGCCCTTTGCCTTTGCATGTGTGACTCGGTCTCCCTGGTGGTCTCTAGTCGGTGAGGATACTGCGATCTGGGTATAACAGAGCAAGGTGAGCCTTACTTCATCTTGGGTGCCTTTTTAAATTCATTTTCTGGCTTTCAGCATTTACGTGAACAACCTATATACTTTGAACCTAGAGATTCGGCTGGAGTGTGCCTTATAAATCTTAGAGGGGGAAAAAGAAGTTAAAATATGCAGATGAGGCTGGATTTTAAGGGGAATTTATGTTGAATGTGGACATTTTTTTTTAAGTCTTTAGTCTAATTTCTAGGATTTCATCTTGTCAAGAGAGTTCCTGAGGCTAGACATTATACTAACAAGACAATTGAAAGCTCTATATAAAGAATTTTTTCTCTTAGTCAATTTATTTTTTAAGTTTTTTAATGTTTATTTATTTTTGAAGGAGAGAGAGACAGAGTGCTCAGGGGAGGGGCGGAGAGAGAGGGTGATGCAGAATCTGAAGCAGGCTCCAGGCTCTGAGCTGTCAGCACAGAGCCCAACGCAGGGCTCAAACTCACAAACTGTGAGATCGTGACCTGAGCCGAAGTCGGATGCTTACCAGACTGAGCCACCCGGGTGCCCCAAATATAGTCAATTTAAAGGGATCCATTGACAGTAGGATCTCTTAATGACTCAAACCAATAAGCCTTTTAATGGCTTAAATAAAGACACAAGAAGCATCCAAAGAGGGCATACATGATGCAGCCTCCATGATCCAAAAGTTTACTCCCAAAAATTAGTCTAAGAGAGCAAAGGCCTTGGTTGCTTATTCAAGAAGGCAATATGGGAAGACTGAACTTGCCTCCTCTATAGAACACACCAAATTACACCTATTAACAGAACAATTCCTCCTGAAGCAGAAGTGAGGGCTGACAGAAAAGCTACTGAATAACTAAAGATAGAGAGAATGGATAAACAACAAAATGAGGACTGATGGGTATGGGGGGGAGGGGAAGGGGGGTGATGGGCATGGAGGGGGGCACTTGTGGGGATGAGCACTGGGTGTTATATGGAAACCAACTCGACAATAAACTATTTTAAAAAAATAAATAAAGATAGAGACAATGGCAAGAGAACAGCAAGACAGACAGGGACAAAGTAACAAACGGAATCCCTACCCCAATGCTGCAAATGGCAGTGGGGATAGTACTGAGGGACCGGGAACAGATCCTTCACAGAAGTGCCACAGTTTAAAAGAGCAACTAGCATATAGAAGCAACCGGACTAGAACTCTGCCAAGTAGCAGAGGAGCTGCAGGAAAGTTCTCTAGGTCAGAGGGACTGATGGGGTTTGGAGTGATGGTGGGGGGTTCAGAGCTGACAGCCAAGAAAGAATTCTTGAAGATGTCTTTGGTGCAAAAAGGTGATTTTATTAAAGCCCGGGGACAGGACTCATGGGCAGAAAGAGCTGCACTGGGGTGGTAACTGGTAACTCATTATATACTCTCAGGTTGGGAGGGGGTCAGGGACAGAGTAAGTCTCTAAGGAATTTTGGAAGCAAGGTTCCCAGGACCTTTTGGGGGCTGGCTGTTGCTAGGGAAACACCATTAATAAAACCTCAGTCCTGAGACCCTTCAGATGAATATCAGGTGCCATAAGCTTGGAGTAAGATTGTTTGCATAGATCTTGGGGGAGCAGAGATAAAGGAATTTTTATATGTTAGAGTAGACTTACAAGATTCTGGGGGACCAGGATAATGTTAAGCCAAGATTCTCTTTTACTCCTAGCAAAGTGTCATCACTGAGGCAGCTGAGCTCCTAGAGGAAGTCACTCTGCAGGTTTCAAGGACTTGTCAATGGGCTGTAGGCAGGAGGAGAATTTAAGTTTTCATTTGCCTTTGTTTCCCACATCACCTTGGCAAGCACTGAAAGCCCCTTACATCTTGATGAGGGTGATATTAGGGCTCCAAGAAACTGAGAATATTGGTTTCTGGAGATTAGGCTATGGGTAAGATTGCCTTTTTCTTGCAGTTTACTAAGTTGTTTATAAACAGAAGGAGACTCCTGTCCTGCAGACTGTGAGCTGTATCAGCCAGCTGCTTCCTTTCTTTTCCCCTGTTCTTAGGCAGCCAGGAGTATCTGAGGAATATCATGTATATCCCACCTGGCATGGGTACGGGGTGCTGTTAGCCTGCACCTTGCCCTCAGCTTGCCCCACGCTCCCTCAGCAGGGAATAGACAAAAGTACAGCTTGCATTCCCACCCTACCTTGAAAGCCTAGATCAGAGAAGGGTCCAGATACTGTGACTGGTGGGTCCAGTCACCACAGGGAGCTTGTGATCTGAGCAAGTCCAGGGTCCACAAGCCCACACAAGCCCTGGTTGGCCTAAAGCATGGTCTGAAAGGGCTGAGGAACTGCAGGAAATGTCCTCTCCACCCCCACCTTCAAAGCCCAGACCGGAGCTTGCAGTGAACTTGCTACTTCAGTGAGATCAGGGTCTACAAGCTCACACCAGCAACCCTGTGGTGCAAGCGTACAGAAAATAAGCTGACTTTTGTGCGGGTTTTATTTCTAATTTTCTTTTTTTAAATATTATTATATTTTTTTTTTCCTTTTTAAAAATTGTCTTGTTTTTTTTATTTTGTTCTTTTTGTTCTCTTTTTTCCTTTTCTTCATTTTATTTTTCTCTTTTTCGCTTCTTTTTTTCTGTTTTCTACTCTTACTTATTTCATTTTTTCCTTTTATTTATTATTATTTTTTCACTCTGCCTCTAAAAGGCCACAATTTAAAACATTAACTAGCATATACAACCACAGCTCCAGCCAGCCAGAAAAAGTCACCAAGCACACACAGTCTGCATAGGGGACACCATACATAAGACTACCCCATCAACTTTAGTAGGAGAAGTAACCATTTTGCTTAACCCATAAAAACAAACCCAGAAAGGAAAGCAAAATGGGGAGACAGAGGGATATGTTTCAAAAGAAAGAACAGGAAAAAAAAAAAAAAACACTCAGAAAAAGACCCGAATAAAAAGAGATAAGCAATATGCCTGATAAAGAATTTAAAACAGTGATCATAAAGATGATAGGAAATGGTAGGAGAAAAGAGATAGAGAGGGAAAGGTTAGGACCTGAGGTCCCTGGATGCGGAAAAACATATTTTGGAACAATGTTAGGAGTGTCTGACCACAGCAAATCCCCTTGGATATAAGGTTCCTCTTAAGAATGTCACAGACACCACCTGTTCCCCTTCAGGTCCCCCTCATCCCCCTCAGAAGTTTAACAATCAAAATAACTAACTAAAATAAGTAAACCATAAAACTTATGCTATATGAGGGACAGTATGACCATAGTCTGACTCTTCACACAGTAGAATCGAGCCAATCAGGAATAAACAACCGACTACCTAGAGTTAATCAAGCCAATAAGGGTAGAACCTGAGAAAGAAGAAAGCGGAAGGGTCGGGGGATGACCAAAACCCTATAAAACAAAGTCCCTTGCCTATAGTCACAGGCAATCACTTTCAAATGCTCCCTCTCTGTAAAGACAGCTTTCATACTATTCTTCCTTTAAGATCTTATACTTTAACTTTTGCCTGCTGCTCATTTTATTTTGTGTCCACCTCTTCATTCTTTGAAATGGTGAGACAGCAAACCTTGGGCATTGAGGTAAAAAAAAAATCCTGCAAAAAAAGATACACACCAGGCTGGAGAAATGAATGGAAGAAATCAGTAATAACTTCAATAAAGAGAAAAACTATCAGCATTCTGGAAGACAGGATAATGGAAAGCAAACAAGATGAACAGCAGAAAGAGAAAAGTTTTTTAAACGAGGATAGATTAAGAGAATTTTTCCTTTTAAAGATTTTTAAGTAATCTCTACATCCTACATGGGGCTCAAACTTATAACCTTGGGGTCAAGAGTCACATGCTCTACCAGCTGAGCCAGCCAAGCACCCCAAGAGAACTCCTGGACAACATCAAGCAAACAAACTTTCACATTATAGAAGAAGAAAACGGTGTAGAAAACTTATTTGAGGAAATAATAACTGAAAACTTCTCTGACCAAGGGAGGGTAAAAGACATGGTGACACATTAAAATTGAAATGTCAAAGGTTAAAGATAAAGAGAGAATCCTGATACCAAAACCAGAATAAGACACCACAAAAAAAAAAAAAAAAGAAAGAAAGAAAAAGAAAAAGAAAAAGAAAAAAACAACCACAGGCCAATATCCTTGATGAACATAGATGAAAAAATCCTCAACAAAATATCAGCAAACCACATGCAACAATATATTACAAAGATCATTCTCCACGATCAGGTGGGATTTATTTTTGGGATTCAAGGAAGTTTCCTTATTTGCAAATCAGTCAACATCACATAAACATCAACAAAATGAATTAAATAAATTATATGATCATCTCAATAGATGCAGAAAAAGCATTTGACAAGATTCAACATCTATTCATGATAAAAGCTTTAAACAAAATGGGGTTAGAGGGAACTTATCTGAACATAATAAAGGCCATATATGAAAACCCCCAGCTGACACCATCCTCAATGGTGAAAAGCTGAGAGCTTTCACTCTAAAATCGGGAAGAAGACAAGGATGTTCACTCTTGCCACTTTTATTGAACATAGTACTGGAAGTCCTAGCCATAGCATTCAAACAAGAAAAAGAAAAGAAATAAGAGGCATCCATATTGGTAAAGAAGTTAAACGGTCACTGTTTGCAAAGGCTATAACACTATACATAGAAAATTGTAAAGACTCCATCAAAAAACTACTAGAAGTAATAAACAAATTCAGTAAAATGGCAGGATATAAAATTAATACTTAGAAATTGGCAGCATTTTTATACACTAAAATGGAGTTGTAGAAAGAGAAATTTAAAAAACACCACTTACAATTGCACCAAAAGAATAAAATACCCAGGAATAAACTTATTCAAAGAGGTGAAAGACCGGTACTCCAAAAACTATAAAACACTGATGAAAGAAATAAAAAATGACACAAAAAATGAAAAGATATTCCATGCTCAGGGATTGGAAGAATTAATATCATAAAAACGTCCATATTACCCAAAACAATCTACAGATTCAACGTAATCCCTATCAAAATACCAACAGCATTTTTCACAGAAGTAGAACAAATAATACTAAAATTTGCGTGGAATCGGAAAAGACTCTAAAAAGCCAAAGCAATCCTGAGAAAAAAGAACAAAGCTTGGAGGTATCACAATTCCAGATTTCAAGATATACTACAAAGATATTGTAATTGAAACAGTATAGTCCTGGCATAAAAATAGACATATAGATCAATAGAACAGAATAGAAAACCTAGAAATAAATCAACATTTTTATGGTCAATGAATCTATGACAAGCAAGGCAAGGATATACAATGGGGCAAAGGCAGTCTTTTCAATAAATGGTACTGGGAAAAATGGACAGCCACATGTAAAATAAAGAAATTGGATTACTTTCTAACACCATACACAAAAATAAACTCAAAATGGATTAAAGACCTAAATGTAAGACATAAAAATACTAAAAGAGAACACAGATAGTAATTTCTCTGACATCAGCCATAGCAACATATTTCTAGACATATCTCCAGAAGCAAGGGAAAAAAGCAAAAATAAACCTTTAGGACTACATCAAAATAAAAAGCTTTTGCACAGTGAATGAAATCATCAACAAAACAACAAAAAGACAACTTCCTGAATGGGAGAAGATATTTGCAAATGATATATCTGATAAGGGGTTAATAGTCAAAATACATAAAGGAACTTATACCACTCAACACCAAAAATAAACAAACAAACAATCTGACTATAAAATGGGTAGAGGACTTGGATAGACATTTCTCCAAAGAAGACATTCAGATGGCCAATAGACACATGAAAAGATGCTCAACATCACTCATTATCAGGGCAATGCAAATCAAAACCACAATGAGATATCATTTCATGTACGTTAGAATGGCTCAGATCAAGAAGACAAGAAACAACAAGGGTTAGCAAGGATGTGGAGAAAAAGGAACCCTCATGCACTGTTGGTGGGAATGTAAACTGGCATAGCCACCTAAAAACACTGTGGAGTTCCCTCAAACTATTAGTAATAGATGGGTACTTGGGTGGCTCAGTCTGTTGAGCGTCTGACTTCAGCTCAGGTCATGATCTCACACATTGTGGGTTTGAACGCCACATCAGGTTTTGCACTGACAGCATGGAGCTTGCTTTGGATTCCCTGTTTCCTTCTCTCTCTGCTCCTCACCCACTCGTGCTCTTTCTCTCAAAAATACATAAACATTAAAATTTTTTTAAAGATTAATAATAGAAATATCATTTTATCCAGTAATTCCACTATTGGGTATTTATCTAGGGAAAATGAAAACACTAACTCAAAAAGATAACATGCACCTCTATGTTTATTGCAGCATTATCTACAATAGCAAGACATGAAAGCAACCTAAGTGTCCATCAACAGACTAATGGATAAAGAAAATGTGGTGTAAATACACAGGATGGAATATTACACAGCCATAAAAACGAATGGGATCGTGCCATTTGATACAACATGGATAGACCTAAAGGATCCTATATGAAGTGAAATAAGTCAGACTGAAAAAGACAAATATTATATGATCCCACTCATAAATGGAATCTAAAAAAATTAATAAACAAAAAGCAGAACCAGAACTATAAATTCAGAGAGCTGGGGAGGTTGGGCAAAATGTTGAAGGGAAAAGGGAGCTACAAGCCTGTAGTTATGGAACGACTAAGTCAGAGGAATAAAAAGCAGAGCATAAGGAAGACAGTCGATGATAATGTAATAGTGACGTAATGGGACAAATGGTAGGTATACTTGGGGCAAACATAGCATAATGTACAAACTTGTCAAATCACTAAACTGGACACCTGAAACTAATGTAACATTATGTGTCAACTCTTTTCAAACAAAAAAAAATTAAAAAGAAGATCAGTGAGAGAGAAGTAGAAAGAGAAAGAGAAGGGGGAGAAGGAAGAAAGAAGAAAAAGGAAAAAATATACTTCTTTATCAGATTTCTTGGCTGAAGATTTTAGCTCAAAGAGCATTTTTCTTTTCCTAGTTATTCCTATTTATTTTTTTAATGTTTATTTAGTTTTGAGAGAGAGAGAGAGAGAGAGAGAGAGTGAGAGAGAGACAGCACATGAATGGGTGAGAGGGAGGGAGAGGGAGACACAGAATCCGAAGCAGGCTCCAGGCTGAGCTGTCAGCATGGAGCCTGACGCAGGGCTCGAACTCAAGAACCACACATTCATGATCAGGGCCGAAATCAGACACTTAACAGACTGAGCCACCCAGGTGCCCCTATTTATTCCTATTTAAAACTACCTCTCATACAATTAAAATTGTATGATATTTTATCTGTATTATCTATCGAAGTATTTGCAAATACTTCCAAATTTGCAAAAACATTTTCATTTGATCTGGTCTTGTTGTATGTATGTGCTCATAAAGGCAATAAATATTTCAGCTGTGGCATTATTAAAAAAGAATAGCACATAATTTTTTGAAAGCTCCTTGAATATCTGTGATGTTTATCTCCTTGGAAATTAATGAAGGATTCATTTCCTCCCAAAATGATAGTCATGTAACCCACAGCCGGAGAAAATCATCAATATCTTACCTAAATTAAAATCTAAATTAAAGCTTAAAAAAAAGCAAAGGCTTTCATTGCTCAGGTGGTAAGGATGCTGTAGTGAAAGTGGTGTCTTTGGTCTCCCACAAAAACGTGAGATGCCTCTAGTCACAAACTGCTATTCTGTGACATTGGGCAGGCACTACTGGAATGGGACTTTACAACACTAACAAGCAGCAAAGATTGAAGACTAAAAAATTCCTGTGGGCTGGAATCTCTCATTGTTATTGAAACACGGGTTTAGCTGCTTGTCACCCAAACGTCAATACTTGTGAGACAAATGCTAGTTGAAAAGGAAAGGTTGCTTTATTCAGGAAGCTGGTGACCTGGGAAGATGGTGGACTAAAGTTCAAAGACCGTCTCCAACGTCCTGCACCAAATAGGTGCTTTTTATGGGAGAGCACATGGAAGTGGTTGGGGCTGAGGTGCAGAGGAAGCAGCGGTACAGTGGTTAATCATTCTTAATATGATCTTAGGCAGGTTTGCTGGCATCAGGGAAGGCTAGTTTCTACTGCGGTCATGCCTGATCTTGTAGGAACATCTGATTTCTTATTTCCTCAAGGTCAGTGTTCTTTTGAAATTTCAAAGAAGGTATAATTAGTCAAGTTATAAGCTAGTGGGCACAGGTCAGTGAGTTAGAGGTATATAGTCTTTAGGCTGCCTGGAACATAGTTATATCATGACAACTACCCCAAAGGTTGACACAGACAGAGAAAGAGAGACTGAGATCCCCAGTTTACTTGACTGGCTACCAAGGTTCACCCCAATAAATGCACCCTACAGATGCTAGAAACCAAAGAGAATAATTTTACTGGTGGCAAAGCCAAGTTCTGAGGACATAGAACTAGACAAAAGATAAAAACCTCATCCAGTTTTTCTTTTGGCTAAGCCTTGGGTCTCTTGGAGTCACATAAATACCTAGGAAGGATATACTGTGGGGATGGAGACTGTGTGTTATTTTATAATGTCTCATTTTACCATTTTCTTGGGGTGAGTGGGTGATCTAGTGTCAATCTAACCCATTTTGTCACCAACTTACCCTATCCTGTGTGTCTTCTTGAGGTGGAAAGTGTTCTAACAGCTTTTAAGTACTCAACCCATGCCCACATGCCCACTAATTTTGCAGCTTTGGCTTCCAAGAAGTCCCTTAGCAACAGCCTTGAATCCACAGCAAAGTTTGTCTAAACACATGCTGGTCTGAAGAGAAGCATGATTTACCAGTCTCTGAGGCCAGCTCAAACAGCAGGTTTATAGCTCCTATGCCTGTGTTTTGCCCTATGGTAATTCTCTTTTAAGACAAATAACAAAAAAAGACACAAAGAACAAAGTCCTTCTCTGTGAGGAAATGGATCAATAACCAAAGAGTATTATGTCAAATTTAACCAAAGAGTCATGGAACTAGTCACACAACTAGTCAAAGCCCATGGAACTAGTTCCACAAGTATGTTCTCCTGGTGCTCTAAATTTAGTAAGAGAGAAAAAGGACTCTTACCACTTTTGCTCCATCTGACTCTGCACACAGAGATTCTGGGAGACTGACATGGTACGAAAACATAACTTCTGCTAGCTTAATGCCGGACTTCCTGAAGATCTCTCAGTTGTACCAGTGGTCCAAGGCAAGTGGTATCCAGTGAGTTAAAGTGTCCTGCCCACTCCAACAGTTGTCAGGGAGCAAGAGTTTCCTCTGTCCTTCAAGGTCCTTCCAGTTGGATTAAGAATCAAATTGACATAAGACAGATTAACAAGAGAAAATCAAGTTTACTTTTGTACATACAGGGGATCCACGGAGACACAAAATTTTAAAGACAGCCAGGCAAGATGAGACTTTTATGATATCTGAGCTAACAAGATGGGGGGGGGGGGGCGCTGAGGCTACAAAGAGCAGAGAGACAATTAGCAAAAAGGTGACAGAAGATGTTTCAAAAACAAAGATTGCCCTAATATATAGATTTGTTTCTTAGGTAAAGAGGAATCTCTGTTAATAATCTCTTCTGGTGCAGACAGGCAGTTGAGAGGGAGGTAAAGAGCTTTTCTTAAATCTTCTGGGTTTGGATTGCTTTTAATTCAAAATAATGTTCATGCCTAAGTCGTGCATATTGGGGTGGCTTGCCCTCAGCCCCTACACATCCATCCTAGTTCCAACTCATAAATCTTGCCTTGTATTGAAAGCCTGAAAGAAGATGTCAGGAAATGGATCTACTTCAAATCTCTGCTTGCACACAGTCTGCAAATTTGACCTGAAGCTCTTTTTAAAGAGTGCTGTCAGTATGACAGAAGCATAGACCATGTTAGGGCTGCACATTTCTCTCGTGGTCCAATCAAACCAGATGACTTTTCTCCTTGGTTTGACCCCAAGTCCCAGGGGCACCCAGAGTCACTGCCTTTTCTCTACTTCACTGTCTGTGCACTAATTTGTGCTTCTATTTTTGAATTTTCAATGTACTGTGAAAATGGAGCAGTGTTCTCAAGTTCTCTAGAAGGTTTACATGTTAGTATATTATTATTCATAAAGTGAACAACATGTTTCCACAAACACACTTGACTCTCTCTAGCTCCTTTACATCCTTGTTTTAAAATGTTTCTTTGTTTCATATATCAAACATTTATATAGCACCTGTCATGAGCCAGGCAGTATCACGTGCTGCACAGGTATTAGCTTATTTAAACCTGATAATGATTCTGGGGTCTGTTATCATACAACAAGGAAACTGAGGCACGATGAGGTTAAGCACTCTAGCCAGGATCACAGAGATAAGAAGCAGGGTTCAAACTCAATCAGTCTGGCTCCAGAGATTCTGTTTTAATCAACATGAATTCTGAGAGCCGAATATTTAGCTAAAAACACAAAAGAAGGATGCGAGAGTTGTTTGTTGTGTTGCTTTCATGTGGAAATGATTATGGAAGTGATAACAGATTAACTATCGCTTTCTGAGATGAGTGAAAAATATTTTACTCATCTCTGGAATTATAAATGATGAGTTTAAGAAAATGTAGGGTGTTGGGGGAGGACAGGCTGACCCAAATCTTATAGCAATCTTTCTCTATATATCAACTGCTAAACATAATTAAAACTCTTTGTTAAATATAAAGGGCACCTGGGTGGCTCAGTTGCTTAAGCGTCTGACTTCAGCTCAGGTCAGGATCTCACAGTTTGTAGGTTCAAGCCTGAGTCAGGCTCTGTGCTGATAGCTAGCTCAGAGCCTGGAGCCCCTCTCTCTGACCCTCCCCTGCACACGCTGTCTCTCTGTCTCTCAGAAATAAATAAAAAAAAATTTTAAAACTTTTAAATAAATAAATAAATAAATAAAACTCTTAGTTAAATATAGAGTTTATTTCTTTGTTCTCTAAATATGTAGTAATAAGTCACTGATATTGATAAAACTCATATGCAGAAGATATTGTACATTCCATAAGAAAAGCAATTAGTAGTTTTTAAATCCAATTAAATAAAAATATCTTTATATTTGCATAGTATGCTATACTACGACCTTAATCTCAATTTTAGAAAAGCCCTAAAATATTGTCCTCCATCATTCTCTTAATATTCTTTATTATAAGAAGCTGTCCCTGTAAGTCTGTTTGGCTTATTTATCCTAGGTTTAGATACCATTTAAAATTAATTTTGTCATTTGTGAGTTCCATCAGAGTTTATAGTGTATTTTCCAAAATGTAACTAAAGATGGGCAGCTCTGATTTTGAAGAGTATAAATACATGAGAATGATAGGCTTTTTCTTCTCCTTTTTGTTCTTGTCTTTATAACAAATGAAAATCCTTAAAATCTTGCCTTGCAACTGAGACAATCAGAATCTTAAAAGACAGAATTTATTCCTGGACAACAGTTAGAGAGAAACAATACTGAGGACTGTCACCTAAAATATGCCTTGTAAGATGCTAATAAATTTTCTGTAAAAACAAAATAAATCTTTTCCATGCCCCCAAGTCTTGGTAAAAATACACATTCTATGTCCTTTTTGGATATTTACTCTGTGTGCTGGCATAGTAGAAATTCTGAGAAATCCTACAATGAAGACAAATCTAATTGTATTCATCCATTTTTTCCCAAAGAAGCAATCAACTGAAATTCTTAAGCATATAATATGTACTGGACACTCTACTAGGTGCTAGAAATACAATGGTATAAAATAGACACAGCTTTCCTGGAGATGAGAACTGGGTAGTTCTTATAGGGTAATGAATGCATCATCTCACAGGAAAACACGTGGATTCTACCATTCAGTATTGTTCCACACAACCATTGCTCCCTGAGGACATTTGATGGATCTGAATTAGAAAGCTATAGCAGTTGTCCTGGTAAAATGTAACCAAGACCAGGGGCGCCTGGGTGGCTCAGCTGGTTAAGCGTTGGACTTTGGTTCAGGTCATGATCTCATGGTTTGTAGGTTCAAGCCCCGCATCAGGCTCTGTGCTGACAGCTAGCTCAGAGCCTAGAGCCTGCTTCGGATTCTGTATCTCCCTCTCTCCCTGACCCTCCTCTGCTCACACTGTCTCTCTCTGTCTCTCAGAAGTAAATAAGACATTAAAAAGAGTGCAAAGAAGGGGAAACTATAAATGTCATCGTTTAAGTAGATTCCATAGAAATACCAAATACTGACTGCGAGAAGGAACGGATTTCCTTCAGTTTAGAATCTGACAAACTATGTTCCTGGAAGTATCCGTTCATCAGGAAAAATTTCCCTGGTTAAATAATTTTGGGAAGTTTCAAAGTCTATTCTCTTGGAGACTGATAATGTACACTAGCATTTGCATGGAAGCTCTCCTGTAAAAAAGCATGCTTATGTTTATTTAAACTTGTCCACATAACCCCTTCTACTATTTCAGTAAATACAATTGAATGGGGGGATAATCCTCAACTTATTTTGCTCTTCAAATAACTTAGAATTATAGCAGCTTAGAAGTAGAAGAAACAGAATTATCTCCAAGGAAATGATACCTCTTGACTTCCAGGCAGCATTTTTAAACCAACATAGTACTACTTTTCTGCCATAAAGATAGGACTTGGTGAAATTCCTTGAATAGCTTAATTCAATAATGGAATAGGGGAAGTAAGAAATGAAAAACATTAGTCTGATGTGCAGGGGCCAAGAACAGGCCACCTCAAGATGGGTCACTCTAACATGAACATTATTTTGAATCAAAAGCAATGCAAACCCAGTAGATTCAGAAAAGGCTCTTCACCTCTCCCTCAACTACCTGCTTGTACCTGGAAGAGACCTATTAAAGAGATTCCTCTTTACCTAAGAAGTTTATCTGTATAATAAGGCAATCTTTGCTTTCCAAGCATCTCCTTTCAACTTCCTGCTAAGGTCTTTCTCCCATTTGTATCTTCAGACCTCTACCCTTCTCCTTAGCTCCTATTAGCATCATGTTGCCTCGCTGTCCTTGGGATTTTCATGTCTGTATGAATTTCCCTTATGTACACTATAAAAATTTTTCCTGTTCATTCATTTGTCTCATGTCAATTTAATTCTTAGTCTAGCTAGAAGAAGGACTTTGAAAGGTAGAGGAAATTCTTTCCTCCCCCAACAGATGCAACAATTATTTTTTAATTTAATGTATCATTAAATTAAATAATCCAGCTAAAAATGGGCAGAAGACATGAATATACACTTTTCCAAAGAAGACATGCAGATGGCCAATAGACACATGAAAATATGCTCAATATCACTCATAATCAAGGAAATACAAATCCATATTACAATGAGATATCACTTCATACCTGTCAGAATGGCTAAAATTAACAACACAATACCTATAAATATTTAAAATTATATATGCATGTATTTATGTATTTCTAATAACATAATAATCTTGAAAGTTATTTGTGTAACTTGAAAAAATGAACATAAAGGGAATTTCAAAAATATTACAATTTCCATTCAATCCACTTCAATCTGGTTTATGATTCTACACTGAAAAAGCCATGGTCAAAAGTTACCAATGATGTCCATGTTGCTAAATCTATAAGGGGTACCTGGTGGTTCAGGCAATTAAGCACCCAACTCTTGATTTCAGGTCAGGTCATGATCTTGCAGTTTGTGGGTTGGAGCCCCATGTCAGGCTCTGTGTTGTTGATGCAGAGCCTGCTTGGGATTCTTTCACTCTTCCTTTCTCTCTCTGTCTGCTCTTTCTCTCAAAATAAATAAATAAACTTGAAAGAGTGTTGCTAAATCTATGAAAATGTTTCTATTTTCCTTGTACAAAAACCCTAAATAGCATTCTGTAGAGTTAAACAATCCTTCCTGGAGCAAAATCCTCCTTCAGAATTTCTTTTTTAATTAATCCACAAATAGAAATTTTCTTTCTAAACCACAAATTACTTATAAACGTTCTCATATAAGTTGATTATACATGTATAAATATTGTTTCCATTTCTATGAAGGGGGTCTATTTTTATGATTCTTCTTATTCTTTTTTATTGTGGTAAAATACATATAAAAATTGTGCCTTTTATATCTAATGTGTTACAATTCAGTGGCATTTAAAGTAGCCCACAGTTGATCACTGGGTTTATTCTACCTAGCTGGCTTCAGATAAATAGGAGGGAATGAGCAGGTAAATAATGACACTGGTGCCTTATTTCTACTTGTGACTCTATCACACTAGAAAGAGATAATGACCACAGGTTCAAAAAGAGCACCAGGGCGGCTCCTTAGAGAGTCCACATAACAATAAATACAAAATCTATTTATACATGTCTAATAAGCTTCCTTTTGTGGGGAAACATGACCTCAAGATGCAAAACTATACCTGCATTTTAGGAAAATCCATGAAGATTCTGAAATAGACAAAAAGAAGCATATTCAGGGAAATAGTCATTATATAATTTTGGGTCTCTCATCTTTTGAGCTATTTACAGCTCTGTGTGTTGTAGATAGCTGATGGAAATGCAAATAATTCCTGCCTGAAGACTTTATGTCTTCCAATGGAGAAACAATTTACTTGTCTCCCCATCCAGTGGATACAGTCTTGCCCATGTTTGTGAAATTTATTACAGCATTCTTGATTGATCTGGGCAAGTGTGGTTCTTAGAATTCTCCTATGAACCAGCTGTAACCTCTTACTATTTACTTACTTAATTAATGCATTAATAAAAGTTTTGAAAAAACTTATTTTCATATTTGTGTGAGTCATAATTTTACCTTTTACTTTTCAACATCCTTTAACAGTTTTGAAGGTCATCCTTCCATATTCTCTGTTGATTGTGTTCCTGGAGATATATAACTTATTGATAGCTTAAACCTTATCATAATTCTCTTGGTTTTTTGGGGCCAAGGGCAGGCTCCCTCAAGACGGATCACTTAACATGAACACTATTTTGAATTAAAAGCAATTGAAATGGAGCATATTCAGAAGCATATTCTACTTCTGGTGTAAGCAGAAGAGCTACTAACAAAGATTCCTCTTTGCCTAAGAAACTTATTTGCATAATAGGGCAAGCTCTGCTTTCCAAACATCTCCTTTCTCCTTCCTGTTAATGATCTTTCTCCTTTATGTATCCGCAGACCCCTACCTCTCTCCTTAGCTCATATAAGCATCAGTTTGCCTCACTGTCTTTGCAATTTCCATGTCTGTGTGGATTCTCAATATGTATCTATTAAATTTTAATTTCTCCTGTTAACCTGTCTCATGTCAATTTGATTTTTAGTCCAGCTAGATGGATCTTGAAAGGCAGAATAAATTCCTCCTCCCCAACAGCTACCAAAAGTGAATCCCAAGTGTCAATATAACTTTGAGCACTGAGTAATGTATAGAATTGTTGAATTATTGGGGCACCTGGGTGGCTAAGCATCCGACTTCGGCTCAGGTCACGATCTTGCAGTTTGTGAGTTAGAGCCCTGCATTGGGCTCTGTGCTGATAGCTCAGAGCCGGGAGCCTGCTTCAGATTCTGTTTCTCTCTCTCTCTCTCTCTGCCCCTTCTCCACTCATACTCTTTCTCTCTCTCTCAAAAATAAACATTAAAAAATTTTTAACTTTAAAAAATTATAAAAAGAATTGTTGAATCATTATATGGTACACTTGAAGCTAATAAAACACTCTTAATTATACATGATATATATATATACATGATATACATATATATAATTTTGTTGACTCCCTGTTTCTTTAGTCTTTTTTCCCCACCTGATGATTTATTGTTCTTCTTTTTAAAAAATAGCTGATTAGTTATTCCCCATTGGTGGCAGCGATGTCTGGGAATTTGCTTTTCTGGTCTGACCATTTGGTGATCTCCATAAATGGATTAATAAAGTTCTTGTCTCTGGTGGGGGAAAGACAACAAAGAATGTGTTCTGCTAGCTTTTGTTTGTCTATTGGCTATTTTGAGATCAAATAAATTAAGAATTTTTTACCCACTAGGAAGGAAATGGGCTCTGGTATCTGGACTGGTGAGTTTATTGTGTTTCTAAGTCTCTCGTGTTTCTTGATGTTGAACTAAAATTGAAGAATTATAGCATCAATTTCTTTCTGTCTCTGTATGATAACATGCCTGTAATGATAAGCTATTAATTCTCATTGTGTTGGGCAAGGAATGTTTTCTTATCTCCAGAGAGAAATAACAAATTAGATTATAAGGTTTCTTAAATTAAAAGAGATCTATTCTTATTGGTTTATATAGATAAATAAGTACATATAAAATCAAATATACCTAAAATTCCCAGAAAATAGAGGAATTGAACTTCTAATGCAGTAAATATGCTGTACTTAAAGAAGTTATTCTTATAGAAACTAACTCTGAAGACTTTTAGGAATCCAATTTTATATAATTAAAATAAATCTTTTATAAACAAGAGTAATTTAATAACTTTAGTTAAATAAAACATCCATGTCTTCTCTGATTTATCAGCATTAAGTATATCACAGGCATATATTTTATTCTACTCCATCTGAATTTGTTTTTTGATCAAGATAATATCACTCTTCAGTAATTAAGATTATGAAACCACAACCTGTACTCAACAATATTTAAACATTATTCTGACAGACTTTATTTCAATAGTAATTATGTTTTGTAGAATGTCATTTTGATGATAATTGCCAAGGTAGTTTGGTAACTTAAAATCTTGAACTGTTATTAAATTGGGCAAAAATACAAATATTGTTGAATATCTACATAATTACTAAGTAGAATACTGAAACACATATTTTAAGCTTATATGCTTTTGCGTCTTATTTTTGTATGCTATCGAGAGTTTAAAATATGGATCATGTTAATGTGCTGATTTTTTTAACTTAAGAATCTGTATACAAGATATGTGTGGCTATAAAATATACTGCTATGTGTGCTCCTGAGGTTTGGTAATTGGCTAAAGTTGTCATATAATACAGTTCTCAATTATTACTCCCCAGTTTTCTCTGTGAAATAGTATTTTGGTACATTAGTGAAAGAGTATAATTAATATGAATAGTTGACACTGTATTTTGGAGCAAAGGTGATAGAAAAATACAATTGTGTTTATTGTAGGCAAGAATTTGGATTTGCCTAAAAAGAAGTTCTGGCCTTTATGCTTGGCATCTGGGAGATAATCTCCAGGCTCTTGGAACATTTTAGGAACACTTTTTATGTTTGCCCTGGGGCCTTGAGTCATAATGGGTGGTCTAACAATATAATTTTGACTGGGAACTAGCCACATCCATATAGTCTTAGGGTAGAGGCTGGCCACACCAGAAAAACCAACAGTGTAATTTAGAATGAGGGCTCTGGGTCACATGGCATCAGTCCACCTGGAAATTGAGATCAACCACATGGGCAATCAGTCAATCGTTCATACCTACATGATGATTCCCCAATAAAATCTCTGGATACTGATGTTCATGTGAGTTACCCAGGTTGGTAATATTCCATGCATATTATAATTCAATCAATTCCAAGAGAGTAATGTGTCCTGATTTCATGTGGAGAGAAAAATGGAAACTCTGCACTTGGTTCTTCTCCTGGACTCTGCTATATGCTCTTTTTCCCTTGGCTAATTTTAATCTGTATCCTTTTCCTGAAATAAGCCATAACCATAATAGGTGTTCTGTGAGTTCTTCTAGTGATTTATCAAACCTCAAGGTGCTTTGGGGAAATCCCTGAATTTGTAGATATCAGGTAAGGGTGGTCTTGTGTCTGTTTTCTCTCATTTAATAGTTGATCCTCGATTTCCCTGTGTTTCTCCAAAAAAAAAAAAAAAAAGTCATTTTGTCCTAAAACAGAAATTCTCAGCCCTTTTTTCTTTTGGTCGGTGGATCTATTATATTCCTGGGACTGATTGTACATTCCAAAGAATTTCTGTTCTTCTAGATTATAAAAGTAAATATTTACTGTGCTAGAAGTTTGAAATTGAGAATTAAAAAATGCATATTTATTGATTTCATGTGAAAATAGCAATAATTAATGTTTAGCATGAATAAACTCTTAGAATTATTGTGAAATTAGTTTTGACATCATGTACCCCAGAGATACATCCTAAAGTAAAGTATCACTTTGTTCCAGAATATGAAAGAGCATAATGAATGTGAAATCTTGGAAAGAATTTTTACTATGGTTTATAATAACTATCACAAAAAAGAAGCTATTAACATCTTAGTAACGTTCACTCAATATTTATCAGTTTGCTTCTTTGGCTTACTAATAAGTACCTTAGCCTACTGTTTCTATATTTATTTTTAAATGTTTACTGTCACTTTGGCTAAATAGGCAACCAGTTAATTTCGTAGGCACCTATGGTCCTATCCTAATCTAGTGTCCAAATCTCTTAACAACTTCAGAAAGAATTTTCTTTCCATACCTTGAATCCTAAATAGAAAAATAAATAATGTAAACTTTCAGGATATCTTTACACTTAGGGGCCAATGAGAGGCTGTCCCAAGATGGGCCATTTTGGCAGGAAACACTGTTTTGAGTTAAAAGCAATACACGCAGGAAAAGCTTTTTACTTCCCCCTCAACTGCCTGCTTGTACCAGTAAGAGCTATTAAGAGATTCCTTTTTACCTAAGTAACTTATCTACATAATAGGGCAAGAGCTGTTTTTCAAACATGTGCTCTCCCTTTCCTGTTAGTGGTCTTTCTCCCCTTTGTGTCCTCAGACCCCTACCCCTCTCCTTAGCTCATATAAGCATCACGTTGCTTTTCTTTGAAATTTCAATATCTGTGTGTATTCCCATAAGTACACTATTAAATTTGACTTTCTCCTATTAATCTGTCTTATGTCAATTTGATTCTTAGTCCAGCTAGAACGACTTTGAACGGTAAATTCTCTCTCCCCAAGAACACTTAAAATTATACTTGAGATTTCATAGATGGAAAGATTTGTTCTTTTGCCTTAGAAAAAGAGATACTTAAAAATAGTTTGCTCAGTATGTCACTCTTTCAAGTGTTACGTGAGAAGAGCTGTCAAATCAGAAGATAAGGTCAACCTTCTTTAGGTTAAATTTGTATAGGTAAAATAGTATCGATAAAAATATTTTAGAAATTGTATGATTTATAGGAAGCCCTTGGAGATTTGTCAATGTCTTTGTCTTCCATACTATGTTGTAACTTCAGGAGAAATACTGATAATAATTCTTAGGAAATAATTCTCTCAACTTTTCTCTGCATATCTCAGAGTCCTGGTGGTATTTCATCTGATAATATTACACAATAACAATAATGTTAATGTCACCGGTCATAATTTTAATTACTGTATAAAATGTTGATTAATTACAATTTTACCTCTTTAATGTGAACCTAGCATTTTCAAGGGAAGTATTTTCCAACTGTAGATGTACATCAGACCCAACCATGAATTATTATAAAAATACAGATACATAGGTCTTACTTCAGAATTAATGCATCTTTTCGTACTGATTTTAATAGTGTAAAATTATTTGATGTTAAATCTTAGGATTTTTTTTCTCTTTAGATACTATGTTCATCCATTTTTATGAATTAGTTCTAACATCCACTGTCCTCTTTGAAATTGGACTTAATCACTTTACTTGGATACAATTGGTCTTATTTTTAAAATGACTTTATTACCTTTGTTTTACATGTCACTGAAGCAACCAAATTCCTTGTCAGTTGTGTTATTCTTATTAAGAACTTCGCAAGACCTTTCACACTTGAAAAATTGTCAGTAATAAATTAACCACAGCAATTTAAAGTGTCTGCTTTCTTTAGATAATGTGTGCTTTCTTTTGATGTGTGTAGAAAGGCTCTGCTATGAACTACAGTCCAGAGTTTGTGTCTTCAACAAAGAGGAACAGTCTCAATGTCATAAAAAAAAAGGGGGGGGACCAGATACTTCAAACTATTAACACTTGAAAACGAAAACTAGCTCTCATCAACTTTCAAACTGACATCAGACAGCTTTCAGATCATACCAGTAGACTGGGTTAGGAGATCCAGGAGTCTTGTTAGTAGAAAAGCAGATGGCTTCATGGTAACCTAAGATCCAGAAGAATGAGAATTAACTTATGTGACTAATAAACTTATGAGGAGAGTTTTTATTGCACTTATTTGCTTGAAATATTGTTGATATTGCTTTATATGCTGAATATATAATAGTCTTCAAAAGCTATGTCTAATCCACAGTAATTTCATAAATTCTACCTTTGTAATGTGAAATTAAATATTTTAAAATATCCGATTTTCATTCATTTCCAGAATTCAAACCCTATCAAGTGTCTCCTCAATTTCATTGCAATACTGGTACTCGTAAGCAAGAAAATGCAGTAAAAATATTCCTTCCTTTTTACCACGACATTGTTAACAAATTAAATATACAATGAAGGCATTACTTGAAGTGCCATATAGGAGAACGAAGCTTCTTAATTCAGGTAGGACAAACCACTATTAATGAACATAGGTTTGCTTTACCTTTGAAGCCAGTGCTTATAAAACCCTCCTAGAAAACTGGCCAGCTACTTGATTTTCAGGGTGGCAGACTTACAGGATTTAAGTGAAGAATCTTTCTGTTAGGCTAGAATCTTAAGACGTGTTGAAAACTTTGATGAAAGAGAAAGTCCCTCAAAACCATAGGAAGTAGAAGCATAATCTGATGGAAGGTTTCTTGGAATTTGTTCCCTGGACTTGGGATAGTAAATTACAGAGACTTACAAATTCTAGAGCTTTTTAAAAATTATGAAAAGGTCCAGACACAGAAATTACTTTTGTGACTTTAGTAATTTTTCAGTACAGTGTGGCTCTAGATTTGCAAAGCAAACCCATGGTAAATTAACACTATTGCTATATGTATGTAAATTATCAGGACAAACCTACTGGAAATAGCCTTATTTTGTGACTAAGCATAATCTTTCTTTGAGATTATTAAAATCAAATAGGTGGCACTGGCTTTTTAAAAAATTTTAAATTTTAGTTAGTTAACATATAGTAAAATAATTGGTTTCAGGAGTAGAATTTAGTGATTCATCACTTATATACAATACTCAGTGCTCATTTTAACAAGTGCCCTCCTTAATGTCCATCCCACGTCCCTATCGAACACCCTTCAAGCAACCTTCACTTTGCTCTCTGTAACTAAGAGTCTCTTACGGTTTGCTTTCCTCTTTTTCCCCCTTTCCTCCACTATATCTGTTTTGTTTCTTAAATTCTACATATGAGTGAAACCGTATGGTATTTGTCTTCCTCTGACTTATTTTGCATAGCACACTACTTTCTAGCTTCGTCCACAACATCGCAAATGGCATTTCATTCTTTTTGATGGATGAGTAATATTCCATATTATATGTATACTACGTCTTCTTTATCCATTCATCAGTTGATGGACATTTGGGCTCTTTCCATAATTGGGCTATTGTTGATAGTGCTTATATAAACATTGGGTGCATGTGCCCATTCAAATCAGGATTTTTGTTTCTTTTGGGTAAATTCCTAGTAATGCAATCTGGAATAAATGGATAAATTCCTAGAAAAGTAGGTAGCACTGTTAAGAAAGATTGTGAAAATTTTTGAAATGGACCAAAAAGAATTCTGTGTCTATACTATAAATCTTAGATGTTGCCTAAATCCTGGTATTCTGATTTGATGGATTTTTGCCTTTAAGCTTTGTACAGTTCTTTACCTTATAAATACCTGATAGCCATGCAAATGGCTCTTTTCCATAGACAGGCAAATGAATTCTATGCAGTGGAGGAACAATTTATTTTCCTCTGTGGGGACAAAAAATGGATTTTTTGTAAGTTAATTTCAGTGTTCCTGATTGACCTCCATAGGTGTGGCACTTTGAATTCTTCTTTGAATTGGCCATTACATCTTGCTTGTTCCTTCATTAATTACTTAAATAAAATCACTAAAATGTATTTAATTTATACTTGTGTAAGAATCATGATTTTATCTTAACAACAACAAAAAGCTATGTTTTTTACACTCTTTTCTAGTTTCTTAAGTCTGTCTCTACATCTAGGATCTGAACTCTATTCATCCATGGCTTAACCTTTCAAATACTGGACAAAAATGTTTCCATTTTTGTTTGATACTTGTAATCACTGAATATATAAACTGTTCAAATTTTAGACAAAAGATAATACTGAAATGTTTTATGAGATTACAAAACATTCCTTAAGACTCATTTTCAGATCACTTCCTCTCCAAAATTGAAACCTTACAACTATGTAATTAAAATCACATAATTGTAAATTTGTTCTATAATTTTTTTAATGTTTATTTTTGAGAGAGAGAGAGAGAGAGAGAGAGAGAGAGGTGCAAGTGGGGAACAGGCAGAGAGAGAAGGAGACACAGAATCTGAAACAGGCTCTAGGCTCTGAGCTGTCAGCACAGAGCCCGACATGGGGTTCTAACTCACCAACTCCAAGTTCATGACCTGCGCTGAAGCTGGATGCTTAACCGACTAAGCCACCCAGGTGCCCTGAAAAAAATTTTTTTTAATGTTTACTTATTTGAGAGAGAGAGAGAGAGAGAGAGAGAGCGCTCGAGCAAGCAGGGGAGGGGCAGAGAAAGAGGGAGACACAGAATCTGAAGCAGGCTCCAGGCTCTGAGCTGTCAGTACAGAGCCTGATGCGGGGCTCAAACCCACATACTGTGAAATAATGACCTGAGCTGAAGTCAGAAGCTCAACTGACTAAGCCATCCAGGTGCCCCCAAAATCACAGCATTGAAAGGGTCATTGTTGGCATTTTGGGAGGGACAAATCTTTGGTTTGCCTCACTGTCCTACATATTTGTGCTTTATAGCTTCTCTGACACTCGTGCTAAAATGCCAGTTGATAATCCACACACATTTTGAAAACCAAACAAATCTACAGATTTCCAAAAGGACTTGGAGGATAAAAGTCCTACCTATATGATCAGCAGAACTGGTTGTGAGGTAATTACACGACCATTCCAGAGGTCATGTGGCCTTTTTAGATACATATGTAGAGGAGGAAAATGTTCCCCTTCCCCCTTTCTACGTTCTTTGGTCTAAAAATTAAATCAGTGTTAGATTAATGGGAAAAAAATTTTTAATTTCATATGTATGGGAGCCCCAAAGATATGAGGCTCCAAAGAGTGACCAGAGCAGGCAGCTTTTATATCTTTCAGACAAAGAAACAATACGCTTGTGAAGAATTGTCAAGACAAAGAAGTACCTGCATCACTAACAGGCAGTCTTTCAAGTGAAGATAGGATTTTTCTTTTGGTAAGGAGTTTGGATACAACGACACACTGAAATATCTAGACCATGGGAGTTGTAATTCAGAATAGTTTTGGGAATATTAGTATCTCTTTTGAGGTAGAGTTTTTTTTATTAAAGATAAAGACTTTTCGAATATATCTCTCATGATTGAGGAAATTCTATGCCTTTCACATCAATATTGGCCTTTCTGTTTGAAGAGATTAACCACCTAGTATCTTATGTGGATTGTATTAGTGTTGTGTTGGGGTTTTCATGTTTAAGTAATACATTAGCCTCTGGGCCAACTGATACGGTACCATTTATCTAGTGGTGTTGATTCATGCTCAAGGGTAACTTTTATAGGTATGTAATTACTTCTTTACCTCCTTAATGGAGTAAAATTTAGTAATTCTTTGAATTTCTGAATAAGATAGAGTAGGTTGAGAACATGGTCCATTTTTCCACGTTAGGAGCTTGGATAGTAGTCTACAGATAGTTATGCAAAGCATACAGTGCCTAGAACTAGAAACTGCATCCTAGCAAAAAGCTGATGCAAATTTATCTTGAAGCATTTTACATTTTGCAGAAAACTGTCTTTTGAAAGTGAAGTACATAAAAGATCTTTATTTCACAATTATGCACAGATGGAAAGATGCCAGTCTTTGAACCACACATCTGCACAGTGGGGACCACATTTCAGTGACCCTAAAGTAAAAATGTCTGGTCTCCCGTGATCTTGTAACAAAAATGCCATAATCCCACAAAAAAGACAATTCAAACAACTTCATTGGTTAAGCTGCGAGCTGTTCTTTCTTGTCACATTATGTGATGTGACAAGACTTTATAAAGCTTAATGGGATGTAAACACTGTTATGTCACCCATTTGCAGAAGAGAGACAACTCCATTTATGTTACATCTATTTTGTAACAACGAGATGTAATTGAAATAGAGCAAACACAATTATCTTTTTCCAGCCAGCCAGTGAGATATTTCTCCCATATACAGAATATGAAGAAAGATACTAAAAAAGGCCAAGAAGAAATAAGAATTAGGCTTTTTTTCCTGATCCTGGCTGCATAAACAGCTCTTTCAACAAATACCTAACTAGGTACCTACTATGTGCCAAGCCAGTGAGGATGACGGTGAGAATAGAGAGATGGTGAAGGTACTAATACAAATCAGGCAAACATCCTGCTTTCAATGAACTCATTATCTAGTATGAGGGACACAAAAAAGAGAGAAAAGCACTATAGTAGAGGGATGTATAAAAGACTAAGGCAAGTCAAAGGAAGAAAGAATATTTGAGTTGGGAATCTAAAATAAGTAAGACTTCGGGGCGCCTGGGTGGCTTAGTCGGTTGAGCGTCCGACTTTCGCTTAGGTCATGATCTCGCGGTTCGTGGGTTCCAGCCCCGCGTCGGGCTCTGTGCTGACTGCCAGCTCAGAGCCTGGAGCCTGTTTCAGTTTGTGACTCCCTCTCTCTCTGACCCTCCCCTGCTCACGCTGTCTCTCTCTCTCTCCTAGAAATAAATAAAAACATTAAAAAAAAAAAAGAGTGGCTGTAAGCCTATCTTTAAAATAAGTAAGACTTCATTATGGAAAATAAATAGAATGAAATTTCTATACTTTACAAATTGCTTTTGTTCTTTTTTTTTAGTTTATGTATTTATTTTGAGAGAGAGAGAGAGAGAGTGCTAGTGAGTGGGGGAGGGGCAGAGAGACAGGGAAAGACAGAATCCCGGCAGGCACTGCACTGTCAGCACAGAGCCAAATGTGGGGCTCTAACTCACAAACTGAATCATGACCTGAGCCGAAACCGAGTCAGATGATTAATGGACTGAGCCACTAAGGTGCCCTTTTGGTTTTTATTTAAAATGTACTTCTTTACCAAGTAGAATCTCTCTTTTCTAGTCTGAAAATCTGTTACGTAACTTAGTTATTTTTACATTTGCTATAATTTTGATATATTTGCTCGTCTGTCATTATTTTATTGTATTCATTGCATAGTTTTTTTCTTATTTGTATATATTATTAGAATTTATTTTTATATCCAATGGGAGGATTAGAAGCAAATTTATTCTTTTTACAAATGGCGATCCATTTTCTCAACATCATTTATTTAAAATCCATTGATGGGGCGCCTGGGTGACTCAGTCGGTTAAGTGTCCGACTTTGGCTCAGGTCATGATCTCATGGTTTGTGGGTCAGAGCCCTGCATCGGGTTCTGTGCTGACAGCTCAGAGCCTGGAGCCTGCTTCATTCAGATCCTGTGTCCCCTCTCTCTGCCCCTTCCCTGCTCATGCTCTGTCTCTCAAAATAAATAAACGTTAAAAAAATTAAAAAAATAAAATAATTCTGAGTTCTCTATTCTATTCCATTGGTCTGTGTGTCTGTTTTTGTGCCAATACCATACTGTCTTGAAGATTACAGCTTTGTAATAGAGGCTACAGTCTGGGATGGTGATGCCTCTATCAACTGATGAATGGATCAAGAAGATGTGGTATATTTACACAATGGAACACTACATAGCAATGAGAAAGAATGCAATCTGGCCATGTGTAGCAACATGGATGGAACTAGAAGGTGTTATGCTGAGCGAAATAAGTTAGGCAGAGAAGGACAGATACCATATGTTTGCACATACAGGTGGATTAGGAGGAAGTTAATGGAAGACCATGAGGGAGAAGAAGGGGAAAAATAGTTGGGGAGAGGGAGGGAGGCAAACCATGAGAGACTCTTGAATGCTGAAAACAAACTGAGGACTGAAGGGGGGTGGGGGAGAGGGGAAGGGGAGTGATGGGCATGGAGGAGGGCACTTGTGGGGATGAGCACTGGGTGTTATATGGAAACCAACTTGACAATAAACTATTTGAAAATAAAATTAAAAAAATAAAAAAAATAAATAAAATTCATTGTTGACAAAGTGTTTAAGATACTGTATTATATACTAAATTTCTATACATGGTTGGATATATTTATGGACTTTCCACTCCTTTCCTTTAATCTATTTGTCCACTCAAATGCTGGTACCACATTGTTTTAACTATACAAGACTTCCATTTTATGTTTTAATATCCCATAGGGCTATAACACATCATATCACTTCATTTTAGTGTTTCATAGCTATGTCTATACATTTATTTTTCCACACAAACTTCAATATCAACTTCTCTAGCTCCCAAAAGTAGTTTATTAGAATTTGCATTAGGGTTGCATTATATTTTTAAAGTTATTTAGAGAAAATATTTATCATACAGTCAATTTTTGTTTATATGTAGTACTCACATTCTATAAAGTTGCTGTGAACACAGAATTAGCAAATATTGAGCTATTGATCCTGGTGGAAATACAAGCTTATTTTCCTGTGAGCATCTGGTCAAACATTTTTGTCAACCTATCAATATATAACATTGTTTTATATGTGTTTCTGTTTAAAGGTGTCTTACTTAATATATTGTTGGTTAATCAACTTTGAACTCTCAGCCAACAGCACTATAGCTCATGCCTGAATGGACCTTATCTCACACACGTATTTTCTCCATTACATATATCACAGACTTCTTTCATTTAAGAACACAAAATAGCACTTCAGCACTACACTTGGGGGCCATTGTAAACAGCAAAATCATTGATAAAAAGCACAAAAATGGGAACATGTGGCACTGAATAGACAGCAAAAAGATATTTGTTTATAATATGAGAGCTAAGGCAAGAAAGCAGAGTATCCCCTTGTTTACCCTCAGTTTAAAATGTGGATGTCAGCGACGCCTGGGTGGCTCAGTCGGTTGAGTGTCCAACTTCGGCTCAGGTCATGATCTCACGGTTCATGGGTTTGAGCCCTGCGTCTGGCTCTGTGCTGACACCTAGCTCAGAGCCTGGAGCCTGCTTCAGTTTCTGTGTCTCCCTCTCTCTCTGACCCTCCCCTGTTCACGCTGTGTCTCTCTTTCAGACATAAATAAAAAATATTAAAAAAAATAAAAAATAAATAAATATGTCAGGTGACTGAGTTTTTGGTTTGTTTGTTTTTGCCACTTATGCATGTCTGTGAATGACCAAGAAAGTGTAGCAAGTATTGCTTTAGAATTACAAAAAATTTTTAATGAGTAGGAGAAATAAATATGGAATCTGAGTAATGAAGATCGATTACATGTACCTCTGAATATGTAATGGGGGATTAGATTTTTAGTAGGATCAAGAAAAGGCAAAAGTAATCCATGATTATGGAATTTAGTGGACTGTTTTCCTTTTTGTGGGAAATTACAAAACAAATTTCTGGGATGATGGAAAAGGTTTTTTTATATGAATTCGAATGGTGATTTGAGATTATAGTTTTCAAAACTTATACATTGAATATTTGTAAATATCTCACATAAAAGCACTGAAGATAAAATAAAGATGTTTTCCATCATTTTTCATCTACATGTTATCATATTTGAAGTGCCGTGTGTTCCGCATTTAGCAGACTTATTTTATTCAGTCTAAAGATTGTTTTCTTTTAATTGGAGTGTTTATCCTAGTTTATTTTAATGTGATTCTAGGATAATTAGATTTAAGCCTAATAACTTGTTATGTCTTTTATTTCTCCCACCTGATACTTATCAATTGATTTGTCCTAGCTTGCCAACTTTTGGACCAAACAACTATTTTTTTTCATTATTCCATTTTTTTTCTCTACTTGTTTTAAATTTTCATGATCTTATGCTATTCTTTTATGGTTTCCCTAATGGGTAAAATATGTAACAGTAACTTAATATAGTCTACTGTAAGCTAATATTTTTACCACTTCTGGAAAAAGCCTTAAAAGAGTTTATTTCATTTATTCCCTCCTATTCTTAGTTTCATTTTTGTCCTAGAATTCACTTCCATATAGAACATACATCTTTTAAGATATTATTGTTATAGTTGTTTTGAACAATTGTTATTTATATTTACCCACATATCTTCCCTTTCCCGTCTTGGAAACCTAGAGACAAAGATGGCCTTTCAGGCTGCATTCTTTCCCAACCTGTGCCCCATTTCACATTAACGATAGTTTTCCATAATCCTGATGACCCACAGAAATCCTCAGGTTCTCTCTTTCCTTATGTTCTGCCTACCCCCAAGGGGCATGCGGACCCATGCGAGTGAATTCATGTCTACGCCCCGCACCGAGCACAGCCCCTGTTCCAGAAAACCGGGCGCTCCATCAATATTTGTTAAACGCCCGGAGCATTCCAGCTTGGCTGGAACTTCCCAGCCCCACCCCCCAGCCCCCAGCTGCCCAGGTCCGTGACGCAATGTCCCCAGAAGGCAGAGAGGCCTGAGGTTGCGGAGGGACAGCAAGAAGGGAGGACACGGTCCCAGGTGAGCGGTCAGTCCCCACACGCAGGACAAGGAGGGCGGGGAAGGAGCCAACAGCGGGCACTGGGGGGGGGGGGAGGGGGTACCTGAACACGCCCCGGCAAGGGAGGATGGGGCAGCGGCAAGGCCTGCACGGCCTACTTGCGGACGCGACGTGGGGACGGACGAGCCCGGCGCATGGAGGCTGCACCAGGCAGTTCCTGCAGCGAGCCTCCCGGAGGCGCTTCCTCCCTGTGTCTTCCGCGCGAGCGACACGCGCTGCTCCACAGTCCGGGAAGCGGACGGCACAGCGGAAGGAAACGAGGCGAGGAAGGTCTCTTCATACAGGGACCGCTGGGAAACTGGGCACCAGCGGGAAGGAACGGGCTCCTTGGCTTCAACACCCTCAGCGCTGTGCTACCCAAGGCATCGCTTGACTTCCCTACGGAGGTGAAGAGGGCCCATGTGAACGTCCTGAGAAAACTCTGCCGTGTAGACGCCTGTCTCCCATTAACCACTTATGGCCCATTAGCTGCGCTGACTTGTGAGGGGGATTCTCGGGAGAGGGCGCACCGCCCCTGGAACCATTTTGCCCTCTGCCTCCTGGTTCCTGCGCAGATTCACAGATGATTCTCTGGATCCAGGGCTGAGGAGACTATCTCACAGAGAGGGGCTGGGAGGGGTGGGGCACAGAGGGCTGTGGTGGGTGAGACCGAGGGTCCACATTCTCTCACAAAAGCCAGTGCGGTGAGGGGCAGCAGGTGACAGGGATACTCACTCAGGCAGGGAAGGGTGGGGGGGGGGGGAGGCCAGGTGCTTATGGTTCAGCTTGGGGGGTCTTGTCTTTTTTTTTTAACGTTTTATTTATTTCTGTGTGTGTGTGTGTGTGTGTGTGTGTGTGTGACAGAGAGAGAGAGAGAGAGAGAGCGAGCAGGGGAGGGTCAGAGAGAGAGGGAGACACAGACTCTGAAGCAGGCTCCAGGCTCTGTCAGTGCAGAGCCCGATGCGGGGCTCGAACCTAGGAACCGGGAGATCATGACCTGAGCCGAAGCTGGACGCTTAATCGACTGAGCCACCCAGGCGCCCCTGGAATGTCTCGTCTTTGGAGCCTGCTGAATTCCAGTGGAATGAACACTTAGGCAAAAAATAAGGACATCGGCAAAGCGAGCGTGTCACCCTACTGTGAAAATCACGGGGCAAGGGTACTGCTGCTCTTGAGACGAGAAAGTTGGTGTTGTCTCAGGAAAGGTGAGGGGAATTCCCTCCAGGCCAGGTTGGCCTAGCCGGGTTTCTGAGGAACTTCGGACGGCCACTCACATCCTGAAAGCAGCCATGACTGCTCTCTTGTCACCAGGTGACCGAGGGTGATTGTGCCCTGAGTTTAACAGTCTTTCTCTGCATATTGTGTGAGACACTGAACGGGGGGGCGAGTCAGACCTCCTGAGAATGGGGAGTACCATGTGTCTCCCCGTTTTCCATTGTGTACGTGCCCTTGGGGAGAGAGACGGCAAACGCAAGAGACGGGAGAAGAGGAGACGCAAGCCAATCCCCCCCCCCCCCCCAAGTAGGTGGGCCTCCTTACGCCACACGCAGGGAGTCCCCGGGCACCTGGTGTCGGTGCCGCCGTGTTGCTCATGTCACGACAGCCACACAGCTCACTCTATTCCAGAAAAGGAGAGGCCTCCGGGCCTTCTGCTCACACCCCCAGCCACGCCCCTCAGGTGCTGCTGCTCCAGGTTGTGCTCCGTCCTTCAGGATGGCCAAGGCTTTCCTAGGCCCTGCGGCTGGGAACACGAAGCCCACTCTGCCCACGGCCACTGTCCCTGAGAGCTGCGCTCCTACCCAGTGGGCTTTATGGCCCCGGGGGGGGGGGGGAGGTGAGGCCAGGCCAGGAGGAGAGGGAGACGGAAGGCTGGAGCCTGTCTTGCTGCGGACGCTTCTTGGGTCGTCATTCAGGACACGTGCGCAGTTTGAATCTTCCCATTTCGAAAATGGTGTGTGTGTGTGTTGGGGGGGGGGGGACGGGGGGCAGTCTGGTGGCCTGGGGTCGCTGGAGGTGCCTGTGCAGCCCTGACAGATAGGACTTGATGCCTCCAAAGCCCTGTGCACCTGGTAAGCGAGCTCCATGAAATAATTTGTCAGTCCCGCCAGACAGGCTTGGGTCTGGTTGCCAGCGCGCTTGGGACGTGGCCTGTGCCAGTGAGTTTTGCGGGTCCTGGTTTCCGCGCAGGCAGAGTTTCCCCCCAGAAGCACACGGGACGATCAGGAAGCAGACGCGGTGGCTTGACGTTGGCACTGAAAGCAGAGGAAGGGCGATCGCGTCTTTTTTACTTGTTTCCTCTTGTTCCCTCTGCCTCCTTTACTTATGTGGTTTTTGTTCACGTTCACATGCAGGGCAGTATTGGTTCCAAAGTAGAATTCAGCGAGTCATCACTTACATACCACACCAGTGCTCCTCCCAGCAAGTGCCCTCCTTAATGCCCATCACCCATTTACTCCTCCTCCACCCTCCCCTCCCTTTCAGCAACCCTTTTTGGGCTCTGTATTTTAAGAGTCTGTTATGGTTTGCCTCCCTCTCTGTTTTTATCTTATTTTTATCTTTCCTTCCCTTCCCCTAGATCATATGTTTTATTTCTTAAAGTCCACATATGAGTGGGGGCGCCTGGGTGCTCAGTTGCTTAAGCGTCCGACTTCCGCTCAGGTCAGATCTCATGGTTCATGGGTTGCAGCCCTGTATCGGGCTCTGTGCTGACAGCTCGGCATCTGGAGCCTGTTTCAGATTCTGTGTCTTCCTCTCTCTCTGACCCTCCCCCACTCATGTCCCCCACTCTGTCTTTCTCTGTCTCAAAAATAAATAAACTATAAAAATATAAAAAAGTCCACATATGAGTGAAATCATGTATTTGTCTTTCTCTGACTTATTTTGCTTAGCATAATACATTCTCGTTGCAGCCATGTTTTTGCAAATGGCATGATTTAAGAAAAGTATCATTGTATCAAACACTGGGAATAAGATCATGTTTCAAAAATATTTACTGGGCTATTTAATGTTTTTCGGAGTTTGACCTGGAACAAATATTTATGCCTCTATCAACTATTTACTTAGAATATATAGTAGATACCAGGCTTTTCCATATGCTAGGAATACAACAGAACTCAACACATTCAAAACAAGCTCTTGAACTGAACGTTTGTATCAGGAGGCACATAATAATGAGAAAAATATTTATCATGCCAAGAAGTGATAAATGCTATGGGGAAGTATAAAGTAGGAAAAGAATACTAGAAGGACAAATGTTAAAATTTTGAATAGAATGAATGTTCTCTTCAGTAAGTATCTGTGTGCAAGTTTTGATGTGGAATATATTTACATTTGTCTTAGATGCGTACCTAAGGGTTGCATTGTTGGTAACTGTGGTAACTCTGGCGTTATGAGGAACTGCCAAACTCCTTCCCAAGTAGCTAATCCATTTTATATTGCAACAAGCAATGAATGAGTTCTACACTTTCTTCACTTTATTCTATCCCAGTATGTGCTATTTCTGTCTTACTGATTATAACCATCCTAGTGGGTGTGAAGTGGAATTTCACTGTGGTTTTGTTTTGCATTTCTCTCATGACTAATTATGTTGCAGACTTTGTTCACAAGGTTGTTGGCAACATAAATATCTATCTTTGGAGAAATGTCTATTCAATAATATATCAGTTTTCAAATAGGATTATTTACCTTTTTATTGTTGAGTTACAAGCATTATTTATATATTCTGGATACTAGGATCTTATCACATATATGATTCTGGAATGTGATACTAAATATAAATTTTTAGAGCACGTATCTTTGCCTTGTTCATGACTCTTACATATAAAACTTTTAGTCTCAATTGAGTATGTTAGCTATATGTTGATTTTTTTTTTTTTAAAAGATGCCTTTAATCAGGTTGAGGAGTTTCACTTCTATTCCTAGGTTGGTAAAATTGTATTTTTATCATGAGAGAATTAATTTTATATCAGTTACTTTACATCCTATGAAATGACCTTTTTTTCCCCCTCCTTTATTTTCTTATAGTGAAATTGATTTTTTTGGGATGTTAATCCATCCTTGTATTCCTGGGTTAAACTCCAAAGTGTCATGAAATATAAACGTCTTGCTGGATCTATTTCTTAAAGATTTTTGAATACTAAGAGAAATATTGGTCTGTAGTTCTTTTTGTCATGATACCTTTGCCTAATTTTGGAATTAGAGTAGTATAGGATTTATGAAATGATTTCAAATGCATTTTCCTTTAATCATTATGTTAATTATGAATTGAAGTTATTTAATGTGAAGTTCATTGTTTACATTTTTTCTTGGTCAGTTGCGGTTGCCTTTCTCTTTCAAGAATGTTGTTGATTTCATCAAGTTGTCAAAGTTATTAGCATAAAATGCTTAATATCCTCTAATTATACTTTTGATGTGTCTAGGATCTATATTGATATTCTATATTCTTTTATTCTTGATATTGGAAGTTTGTGTGTTCTTTCTCTATTCTCATTAATATGTGATATTGTCAATGTACTTAGTAGTCATCCATATATATTCTTACTGAAGTGTCCGTTCATCCTTTTGTCCATATTGTTTATTGTTTGTGTTTTTGTTGGTTTCATATCAACTTTGGAGTGTGTATTTTACTCTTCCACTTTTATCGTAAAAGATAATTGACAGATAACTTTGTGTATGTTTAAGGTATATAACATAATGCTTTGATATATGTATATATTATAAAATAATATTAAGGTGAGTAAACACATCCTTTACCTCACATAGTTATTTTTGTGTGTGTATGAGAATATTTAAGATCTAATGTCTTAGCAAATTTCAAGTAGATACAATATTATCTACAGCCACATGATCCCTAGAATTAATTCATCTTAAAAGTAAACTTCTGCATCTTTTACCAACATCTCCCTATTTCTCCTACCCCTCAGCTCCTGGTAGCCACCAATCTACTCTCCACGTGTGAGTTTGACTTTTTCAGATTCCATATTATAAGTGAGATCATGCACTCGTAGTCTTTCTCTGCCTGGATTCATTGTTGAGGGACATTTAGGTTGTTTCTGTCTCTTGGCTATTATGAATAATGCTATAATTAACATAAGAGCGCAGGTGTCTCTTCAAGATAGTGATTTCATTTCCTTTGGATCTATAACAGAAGTGGGATTCCTGGAATATATGGTATTTCTCTTTTTAATTTTTTGAGGAATCCTCATACTCTTTCCATAGTTGCTTGCTGTCCCAATATATATTTCCACCAACAGGACAGCAAGATTCCTTTTCTCCACACCTTTGCCAAAACCTGTTACCTTTTCTTCTTGATCATCATCATTCTAACAGGTATGAGGTGATATCTCATTGTGGCTTTGATTTGTAGTTCCCTAATTAATGATGTTGTGTGGTTCTTCATGTGCCTATTGGCTATCTGTAGGTCTTACTTGGAAAAATATCTGTCAAATTCTTTGTCCATGTTTTAGTCAGATTATGCTTTTCCTGCTACTGGGTTGTATGAATTCCTTATATATTATATATATTAACCCTTTATCACATACATTTGCAAATATTTTCTTCCACTCCATATGTTTCCTTTGCTGTGCAGAAGCTTTTTAAAGAAAATATGACTTAAATATAACTAGAGCAACAACAAAGCTAAATACATAAACGTGAACCCAACTCACACAAGCGTACTTGAACACACACGCCCAAGACCTCACACAAACCTACATGCACTCACAAATCAGGCAAATGCAACAAAGAGCCCCCAGTGAAGTGTCTCATATGCAAAAACCAAACTTCACATTGAGTACAAGCACAAAGGCATACCAATCACTGAGAAAAAACCAAAAGCATCCAAAAGGGAGAAAGATTGATACTGAACAAGCAAACACAAAGAATCAAATTGCACACATGCACAAAGGAGGAAGACAAAAAAGTAATCCAGCCTCATAAAATGTCACATATAAACAGTACACAAATAAATATCCACAATATAATACATGATTTTATGAAACACAGTGCAAAACAAAAACACAGAAATGTACTGCTATGGACTCAAGTGTATCCCTCCAAAATTCATGTTGAAACTCTTAATATCCAGTGTGATAGTGTTTAGAAATGGGACCTTTGGGAGATAAGTAGGTTGGATGAGCTCATGAGAGTGGGGCCTCCATCACAGGATTATTCTTCATCCTTCTTCTAAGAAAAGTCACCAGGGAGCTTGCTTACTGTCCAAGTGCACACACCGAGGAAAGGCCAGCTGAGCACACAGTGAGAGTCTGTAAAACAGGAAGAGCACTCTCTCCAGAAACTAATCACACTGATGGCTTGACCCTGAACTTCTAGCCTCCAGAAGTATGAGAAAATAAATTTCTGTTGTTTTATCCACTCAGTCTATAGCAGTTTAGTATGGCAGCCTGAGCCAAGACCTACATGAACACAGAAATGAAATCAAGCCAAAGAACAGATGAGAACATACATGGGAGTGGCAAAAATGATGCTTGAATTAATAAGACGAATACTCTGATTTCACTTATATGTGGAATCTAAAAAGTCAAATTCTTAGAAACAGAGGGTGTGATGGTTGTCAGAGGCTGAGGGGTGGGAGAAATGGGGAAATGTTAAGGGTACAAAGTTTCAGTTGTGAGTGAGTTCTTGAGACATAATGCATAGCACAGTGACTACAGCAAGTAACACACTAGTACTTTAGGTGCTGGAAATTTTCTAAGAGTGTAGAAAAGTGTTCTCATTGTACGCAAAATATGTAATTATGTGAGGTGATAGAAGTGTTAATTAACTAGATTGTGGTAATCATTGGACAATGTATATACATTTATGTTGTACACCTTAAAAACATCACATCCAACCTACATATGTACAGTTTTTGTCAATCATACATCAACAAAGCTGGAAAGAAAAAGAAAATGTTTTTGTTTCTGACAGAAAAATGGATTTTGAGGTTAGGTAGTGGAGGAAGCTGAGAGGCAAGAAGGTATTTTGGGAGCTCTAAAAGAAAAGTCTTGCAAATGATGAGAAGTTAGTGGCTGAAAAAAGGTTAGGGGATTTGGTAGTATAGGGGGGAAAATCTTCACCTAACAGAGAAGGAGGGCTGTGTTCTCAATATAATGTATTTCCCACTTTAGTCAAGTTTCATTTGACAAAATTAAATCAATTCTTGAAGAATGTAAGTGGACGTATTTTCCCCGGAGTGCACAGTTCCTATGTATATTCTCTTAGAAGGCTCAAAATGTCCCTTGAGGTAGTCTAGCACCAAAGAGTGAGTGCCTGGGCTCTAAAAAGTCATCTCTGTGCTTGCAGCCACAACCTCATCCCCAGGGTCACCACTTCTGCCTTACCCATGGCACAATTCTCACAGAGGCGCCGTTCATATTTTAGCCCACTTGAATGAAAGGCATTGCACACTGAATGGCTCAGAGTGCCAGCCCAACCCAAACAGTCCCATCCATGCAGCTTTCATTCAAGCCTCAACAGTTTTTAGCTTTTCATGGCATTGGGATGGTTATGGGCCCATCCAAGGAAACTGTTCTCTCACAAAGCAGTTTGTTGTTTCTTATTTATAGCATTTTCATTGAACTCTTTCTTATAGTTTCTATCTCTGTGCTAAAATTCCCCATCTGCTCATGCAAGATGTCTCCTTTTTTCCACTAGATACTTAATATGTTCATCATAATTACGACAAAGTCCCTGTGTGATAGCGCTAGTATCTGGATTATCTCTGAATCTGGTTTTATTGATTTGTCTCTTGGTACTAGGTTTTCTTGTCTTTTGTGTATGTTTTAATTTTTTTGATGCTGATCATCATGTGTAGAACAGTGGAGAATAAGGTAAATAATATTTGTACCTGGAAATGAATAAGCTGCTTCTACTGCCAGGTTTATCTTATGTGATAGGGCAGTTGAGACAATCTTGTCAGTTAATAGCCTGAGATTGGGTTCTATTGTGGTGGTGGTTAGCTTAACGTATATTACAGACTTTGAATTCCTCTAGCATTGTTTTGTTCTTAGGGTGATGCCTATGTTGCAAGAGAATTTTTCTCAGTGCTCCTGCTTTACTCCTTGATCTCTTACAATCAACACACCTAAACCACAAAGGGATCTCTCTCCAGGTCCCTAACCCTTTCCTAGTGGGAGACTGCTCTTGCTTGTTCCTAGGGTACTTGCTAGGACAGTATAATAACTTCACTTTCTCTGTCAGTACTAAGCCAGTCTCTGCATCCCATTTCTTCTTGGAGGGGCTGTATGTCCCTAAAATCAGGCTATTTCTTTTTCTTTTATAGTTTATTGTCAAGTTGGTTTCCATATAACACCCAGTGCTCATCCCCACAGGTGCAGGTGCCCTCCTCCATGCCTATCTCCCCCCTTCCCCTCTCCCCCACCCCTATCAGCCCTCAGTTTGTTCTTGGCATTCAAGAGTCTCTCATGGTTTGCCTCCCTCCTCTCCTCCACCATTTCCCCCCTTCTTCTCCCCCACGGTCCTCTGTTAGCTTCCTCCTAATCCTCCTATATGGGCAAACATATGGTATCTGTCCTTCTCTGTCTGACTTATTTCGCTCAGCATAACACCCTCAAGGTCCATCCATGTTGCTACACATGGCCAGATTTCATTGTTTCTCATTGCCATGTAGTATTCCATCGTATAGATAAACCCCATCTTCTTGATCCATTCGTCCGTTGATGGACACTTAGGCTCTTTCCATGTTTTGGCTCTTGTTGAGAGTGCTGCTATGAACATTGGGGTACTGTCGGAGGCCTGCTCCGACAGGTCCAGGGGTCCCTGAAGGATGGACGGTGTCGGCGAGAGAGAGAGAGAGTGAGAGAGCCCCGAGATTCTTTCTGATCACCAGGCAGGCATCTCTGTCCTGTCGGTTTTGGTGTCTTTATTTAAAGGTTCAGCAACAACATGAAGTCAGAGAAAGGAATTTCTACAATGGGAGGCCTTTTGCGATAACAAGTTTTTGATATTCTGCAGAATTATCCCCGTCATAGTGAATTTACAACCAAGGAATTAACAGGATGCTCTTAGTGAAAAACAGGATAACATATAGGTTAAGTTGTATATAGATAAGCTAGGAGTCATTCTGTCTGGCTCTCAAGAGGATGAATGTTTCTGAATTGGTTTGTTTGTGGAAACTATCATGGGGGCCCTAAATGTGTCAGTCTTTGCACCTGGGTTTATGTTTTAGCTACTTTTTATCTATCCTCATCCCAGCTGCCAGTGTAAGGGAGGATGTTTGTGGAATGTAGGCTTTGAGGAAGGGACGGCCATGCTTCACCAATTAGCAAAGATATATGTAGTAACTGTGTTCTGCCCTTAACCCCAAAATAGGCTCTTTGTCTCAGGGCCAGGCTCAGTCGTAATTCTTGTGTTCTTAACCCCCTTTATTATGCAAGTCTTGGGTCTGCAAGGCCCATAGGAAGAGCCTTTTGACAATCATCCATAGTGCTTTCATCTAAAATCTCTCTTGCAAAGGCAGGAATATGCTTTTCCTTATGAGGTATCTGTGTTCAGAATATGGGTCTGATATGGAATATTATGAGGCCTGGTCAATACCAGCAGGCTCATTTCCAACATGAGCCAATAGTAGCAGAAGGAGATACCAGTTTTCATTTCTCATGGCAGGAGCTGTGCAAACACTGCCATTTCCTTGCTGTGACTGTCATCCAGAAAGGCCGGTGTGGCTCCCGGCAGGGTACATGTGACCCTATGCATCAGCACTCCTGTGTCCCTTGGGTAAATTCCTTCAAGCTATTTAATAGATCTGTAGCTCTAAAGTGTTTAAGGTCTCTAGAATGTTCAATAAAAATCATGAGTTTGGAGTTTATCTGACTTTCATGTTGTTAGGTTGAAATCGACATCTTTCATTGTTCTTTATACCAGGCAGAAGCAAAATTGGACATATACGTCTTAGTTGTTGCTTCTTTGTTTTTCTTACATCTATTTTGGAATCATTTTAGATTTATGGAAAAGTTGTAAACGTAATACAGAGCATTCTCATATACCTATCATCCAGCCTCTTGTAAGGTTACCATCTTACATAACCATGGTACATTAGTAAAAACTCACAAATTAATGGTGGCACAATAATATTATCAACACTACAGACACTTTGGATTTCACCACTTTTTCCACTGATGTCCTCTCTCTATTCCTCTTATCAGTAAAATTTCCCAGTCCTTTTTTTTTTTTTCATGTCCTTTATAGAAGAGTACCGGTCAAACATTTTCTAGAATGTCCCTCAGATGGAGTTTTTCTGATGTTTTCTTTTCATTAGACTGGGGTTGTGAGTCTGGGGAAGAATACCACAGAGATGAAGTACCCTTCTCATTGCATCATATCAGGAAGTATATACATGTAAGTTACCACTGCTAGGATTAAACTTTAAGTTCTTGGCTAAGACGGTGTCTGCCAGATTTCCATATAGTCCCTACTTCTCATTGTCCATACAGTATTCTTTGGAAATGAGTCACTAAGCCCAGCTCACACTCACGTGGAGAGGCATTAAGCACCTCTTGGAGAGGGGGTATGTACATATATTATTTATTTCTGTGAATATATATGATACACATATATATTTGAATATATAATATATGATACACATATATATGATAAACATTTCTTTTGTAAAAAAGTTATATATCTCCATATATATTATTCAGTAGTTTATATCAGTATGGACTCATGGGTATTAACTTTATTATTTGGATTTTAGTCACATACTATTGTCATTAATTTTGCTGATAAGCTTTGGAAGTTCTTTCAAGTTTGATCATTTCTCATGCCCAATCCTTTTTTGAGAATACTTCCTTAATTTCTAGTATGCCAATTTACTCAAAGCTCATCTTGTATTTAACCTAGAATCAATCATTTCTCTAAGGACTTCAAGTTCCTTTTATTAGAAAATGAGATATAAAAACCAAGATTTGGAGTAAGATTTTTGAGAGAATATTTTCCTATCTTTATATTCTGAGAATTATGTTCCAGGGGCTATGCCCCCACCTCTCACAACACCATCAATGACTTTTTGTTTAAGAAAGGCTCAGGGACAACCAATCCATCAATCATCCAATGGCCTTATCAAGTGGCCTGGCACAAACTAAAAAGCAACAAGAATAATATCCCTCCCAAAAAGATATGGGTTAGGCTAGTATCAGGCTGCTAAGGTGAAAAGATGTCATAAAATGGGAGAGACCATGATGTTCCATAGAAAAGATATATACTTCACGATAACCATAGCCTAACAGGTGGGAAAGCTCTACAAATAGTGGATTAAGTAGCTATTTGATGGATTTTGCTTTATTGCTTGCATTCATGTTCTAAGGGTAACACATTTAAACTTTTTTTAGGAATACCACTATCATTAAATTTTCTGATGAATTACTTACTATGCACTGTAATTACAGGAGAAGTGAGAATACACACACACACACACACACACACACACACACACACACAGCTGAGACCAAGAAAAAATGATGCACTAAGGTAAACTATGAACTTTGTGTGCTAATGATGTGTCATTGTAGATTATCAGTTATAAATGTACCACTCTGGTGAGTGATGTTGATAATGAGGAAGGCTGTGCATGTGTAAGGGCAGGAGATATATGGGAAATTCCTGTACCTTCCTCTCAATTTTGCCTTGAACCCAAAAGTGCTCTTAAAAAAAGTCTTTAAAAATTAAAAAAAATGTAGTTAAAAAATTGCATGTAGTAAGAGCATATGGATGGAAAAAATAATGTGCAGTAAAATTGAAATTCTGTATATGTGTATAGCCCTATGATTTAAAGACATGTGTAGATTCGAGTAAATATCACCCCTATCAAGATAAAGAATAGTGGCATCATCTTACATACTTGCCTTGTGTTATCATTTTGCAGTTACATCCTCCTACACCCCTAAGCCCTGGCAGTGATTAATCTACTCTAGAGTAATATAAGTTTATCTTTTCAAGAATGTCCTATAAATGGAGTCATGTAGTACATAACCTTTTGAGACTGGCTTCTTTTAATCAGCAAAATATCAACGAGATTCAACCACGTTACTGTGTATATCAGTGGTACATTTCTTAATATTGCTCAACAGTATTCCAATGATGGATTTACCATGCCTATTGAAAGAAATCTGGGTTTCCCATTTTTTACCATTACAAATAACATTCTCTAAAAAATATATGCAAATGACAACTAAGCACATTTTAAAAAGCTAAGTATCATAAGTTACTGACGAAATGCAAAATAAAACCATAATGAGCTAGCACTTTATTCCCATTAGGATAACTAAAATTAAAAAGATTAAATATAGCAAGTATTGTTAAGGATTTGAAGGAACTCAAAATTTGATTATATAAAATAGTAATACCACTGTTGAAAGCAGATTATCAGTTCTTTTTAAAAAAATTTTTTAAAGTCTTTATTTATTTTTGAGAGAGACAGAGTGAGAATGCGGAAGAGGCCGAGAGAGAGAGGGAGACACAGAATCTGAAACAGGCTCCAGGCTCTGAGCTGTCAGCACAGAGCCCAGTGTGGGGCTTGAACCCACGGACTGTGAGATCATGACCTGAGCTAAAATCAAATGCTCAAACACCTGAGCCACCCAGGCGCCCCCAGTTTCTTAAAGCTAAACAAGCCTATCATATAATATTGCTGTTCCAAAACTAATGTAGACAGAAAGTTGTACATCAGTGTTTACTGCAGCATTATTCAAAAACAATCCAAATGTCCATAAACAGGTTTATAGGTGAACAAAACATGGTAGGTAGGTAGGTAGGTAGGTAGGTAGGTAGGTAGATAAATAGATAGGTGATTGATAGATAGGAATGCCACTCAGCTATTAAAATACTGGAATTACTGGTATACACAACAACTTGGAAAAATCTGAAAGTCTTGCTGATGAAAGAAACTAGACAGAAGTTATACAGTTTTTTCCCCCTGAAATCAAAAGCATAATAAATAGCAGTTGCCAAAGCAACATATTGATGTGATTTGCGGAGGATCACCTTAGGGGGGAAGAGGTTGACAGGGCATGCTGATTTTCTGAACATAGGTATAGAAAATATATAACCTGCTTCTCCCTTTCTGCCTTTTTGAGGCCTGATATGAGTAGGGAAAACCAAAGCAAACTCAAGATGCAAATAAAGCCAATATAAAATCTCCTCATTCTTAAGAGTTCTAATCTAATACTCAGTGAAATGCTCGCAACCAAATCAAATAGCATATTAAAACCAGACTTAAGCATATAGCAACAATATAAGAAAATGTAAAGACTAAAACCCATAAACTAAATATCAAAACCAATCCAATGAAAATATCCACACAATATAAGCACACCCACTTAAAATTACAATCCCAAACCAAACTCACATATATATTCCTCTTATCACTACCATACAAACATACCAAAATGAGTATAAATCCAGAGGAGTCCCTGTCACAGACAAGCATGTGGGACATGCTGACAGTTCAGGAAGGAGCATGTAACATATGGTAGCAGTAGAATTGTGAGGTACCCTTCCTACAATGCCAGGTGACAAAGAACTATTTCTCTACATAACAACCTAAATTTCCTCTCACAGCTTGAAGTGAAGTAAATTATATGGTTATTAGATTTGGGCACAAAAATTCACAAACACAATGGTCAATGCTCAAATAGTTTAAATAAGCTTATATCGGAGGCGACACCAGTTTCTACCCCATTTCCCAACAGGAACAATGTAATATTTAGAATTTACCTTTAGAAGTTGTTCCAGTCCTGTGATCATGTCCAAAAGGGTGGCTTTGAGCAACATCCTCTCTCTCTTTCTATGCTCGTTCTCTCTCAGTCATGTATTAAGAAGGAATAACCCAAGAAAAATTAGGGGGAAAAGCCATTGCGTTGTTTATACATACTCAAGAGAGCTACATTTACTCCTATTCAAGTGATCCGTTTGTCACTTTATCCCTTCATGCACAATAGGTAAAAAGTTTAACGTTAGAAATGTCTGTGAACTATATGTAGCTTCCAGAACCATAACTACGAGTGCGGAGAAAGCACTGACCATTTCTTAGTGCTGCCTGCCAGCTGTGACTGGCCTGCCTTCTGGGGGAAAGAGCTACCCTGAAAGTAGGCATAAGTAGAACCTAAGAAAGAGGGTAGGAAGTCCTCATCTCAGAATTTACTATAGCTTTTCAGCACTGGGCACAAGGCTTTTTCCCAGACATGTCAGGGAGACCGTGCTAACTAAGTCTGTAGTATCTGAAAGGCCAAATGCTGGTAAAGTGGGGAGCTTTGAATAGATGGGGACCTGAGTGATCTCAAATCCTGAGATCTGGTCAAAATGAACATTGCTGGAGTACTTACCCCTATATCTACTAAGGGAGAAGCAACTGTCTTCTGTTTTTTTTTTTTTTTTTTTTGTCTTTTTTACTTTTTAAAAAATATTTATTTATTGTTGTGGGGGAGGGGCAGAGAGCAATGGAGACACAGAATCCAAACCAGGCTCCAGGTTCTGAGCTGTCAGCACAGGGGCAGACGCGGGCTCAAACTCACGAACTGCAAGATGGTGACCTGAGCCAAAGTCAGAGACTTAACCAATTGTGCCCCCCAGGTGCCATTGCTTCTTTTACTTTTTAATTTATATGCCTCTTCCCCTCTGACATTACTGCAGGTTCATTGAAGGTAGGTTCAGTTCTTTTTCAACTATGTATTATCCCATACCAGAAACCTGCACATTTGGAGACATTCTGCAAACGCCTTTAAATGTGTAAAGGGACAAATATGTCCCCATTAAGATCCATTCTTCCTAATAACAGCTGGACACTTATATGTAAACAAAAACCTTGTGGTTTCTTTAGTGCCTCATGCAAAGAGCATTAGAAGTCCTGAAAGACAGCCCGCCAAAAGGTTAAATATTGAAAAGTATATTTCTTAAAAAAATTTATTAACGTTTATTTATTTTTGAGAGAGAACAGAGAGAAAGTGCGCTAGTAAGCAGGGGAGGGGGAGGGAGAGAGAGACAGAGAGAGAGAGAGAGAGAGACAGAGAGACAGAGAGACAGAGAGACGCAGAATCTGAAACAGGCTCCAGGCTCTAAGCCATCAGCACAGAGCCCGACGCAGGGCTCGAACGCATGGACTGTGAGATCATGACCTGAGCCAAAGTCAGACGCTTAACTGATTGAGCCGCCCAGGTACCCCCAAAAGTAAATTTCTCACAGAGAAATAAAGCAACTGTACATAAGTGAACAACAACAAAAATCCTCTCCTCCAAACCCACGAGTTTTGAATAGTAATAATGTATTCAAATTACATATGAAATCAGAGAAATTTGGGGACATGGAAAGGGGGAGCAGGTAATGCAAATCTGACACGGTCACACCTCCTTTTTAATGAACCAGCTTTTCTTACAGGTTTCCAGATGGTCCTTCCCATTTAAGCCCCTGTCAGCAGAGACCATGTCATAAGGTATCCAAAACAGAGTCAGAAAAGAGGCATTTTATACCTTAGCACTCACATGATCACAGCTAGATAACTAATAATCAGATTAATTCTTCAGAAGTTCCTCATCCGAGCAACAGATATTTTCAAAAGAACTATTAAGTACTAACATCCTCAAAGTCCCTCAGAATTATCCCTTCGGGCAGACTAAATATATACCGTATTTCCTCAAATTATGGACCTTCTTATCCATTTCATTTTATAAGTCACACACACACACACACACACACACACAGTAAAATTATGCACATATATGTACATATGTATCAAGGTGGAATATAAACATTATATACATATCTGTGTATGTGTAAAGCTATATGTATTAACTGACTTATGTGTGCAGGCATGTGTGTGTGTGTGCGTGTCACCTGATCGAAGTCTCAAACTGAAGACTTCCTCTGACACACTCTGGAAGTCAAACTTTACATCTTCCTCTTAACCTGCAAAACTCTCATCTCAAGGGGCAGCATAATGTTGTGGTTTAGAGCAGAGAAACTGTATCCTCTCTGCCTATTTAGAACAACAGCTCTGCCATTTAAAAAATATATGACTTTGAGTAAACTGTAACCTCTGTGTGCCTCAGTTTCCTCATCTGTGTAATAAATAACAGTAGTTGTTGCAATAAGCAAAATGAGTTGATACACTGAAAAGAGCATCTGGTATATTGCAAGTAACCAACAAATATTATATTTTATTTTTATTATAATCATCTAAACTAAATTCATCAAATATATCATTAAAAATAAGCTTTGCTACAAGTTGCTGAGTTCTCCACCACAGGTTTTTTTTTTTTTTTAAGTAACGTTGTCACGTTAGCTAACACACAGTGTATACAGTGTGCTTTTGGCTTCGGGAGTAGATTTTCGTGATTCATCTCTTACATAGGACACCCAGTGCTCCTCCCAACAAATGCCCGCTTCAATGCTCATCACCCATTTTCCCCGCGTCCCCACCCCCCATCAACCCTCAGTTTGTTTTCTGGTTTTAAGAGTCTCTTATGGTTTGCTTCCCTCTCTGTAACTTACTTTTCTTTCCTTTCTGCCATGGTCTTCTGTAAACTTCTCAAATTCCACGTATGAGTGAAAACGTGATATCTGTCTTTCTCTAATTGACTTATTTTGCTTAGCATAATACACTTCAGTTCAATCCACATAGCTGCAAATGGCAAGATTTCATTCTTTTTCATTGCCAAGTAATATTCCTGTGTGTGTGTGTACATCTCACTCCTTTCTTATCCACGGCAGTTTCTTAAAAATTAAGATGCTTAATCTCTCATTCATTCAATAAAAAATTATTGAGTGCCCAATGGGTGGCCAACACAATGCTGATCTAGATCTATAAAAATAATGAATTTCCTAAAATAATCTTGAAGATCACCAGGTAGCATCTATCATTTTTCTTATACTTTGTATTATCGACTCTTTTATTGGTGGTAGTCACAAGATCTCATAAAGCTGCTCTGGGTTACAATTTTATATACATACAAAAATATGCAGGCATACAATTATACTGTTGTCTATACACACCGTCCCTCCTTTCAGGTGACATGGCTAGTATCACAGGTTTCCACATGTCCAGAGAAAACAGTATAAAATCATGATTCTGCTCCTAAAGAAGAGTGACCATCAAGAATACAATGGATATATTTTTAAGTATAAATAGCAATTACTTCTTTTTGTTCTCATTTCAATATGTGTCATAATTTCTCAAAATCTTCCTAGAGGATAACATGGCAGTAAAATCCTCACATGATTCACCTGATATCCTGGCATGAAGATTCTGCTTCATAGGGACAACTTCAGGCTGAGAAAGGGACTAAATTATCACGGCTGATCTTTGGGGTACATGGCCAAAATAGTACTTTATTGGGGAATGCATTGAAATAGTCCCCAATTTCCATGTTAGTCTCTCTAAAAGGGTGGCATTAACCACACCTGGGTAATGAGCATTTTCATCTCTTGCCTTTAAGATTAGAAGAATATCATTCTGTAGTATCTCAAAACATGTGATTCACACTGCTGACCAACCAGTATGACTTGATCACTATTTTTCTTGGATTAGGTAATGGCTGATAGGCAGTGTCAGAAGTCAGCAGGGGACATGCTGCTCCAGAGGCCAAGGGGGCACAGAGAACTCTGGCCAGGTAGCAGGGTAGCATTTGTGACCCCAGGGACACAATGAGGCCAGTGGGGGAGGGGAGGCCTTCCTTTTAACTTCTATTAATCATGGAAGAGATATCCTGGCATATATTATCTTTTTAAAAAAATTTTATTTAATTGTTTTAAATTTACATCCAAGTTAGTTAGCATATAGATATAGTGCAACAATGATTTCAAGAGTAGATTCCTTAGTGCCCCTCACCCATTTAGCCCACCCCCCCTCCCACAGGCCCTCCAGCAACCCTCTGTTTGTTCTCTGTATTTAAGAGTCTCTTATGTTTTGTCCTCCCCCCTGTTTTTATATTATTTTTCCTTCCCTTCCCTTATGTTCATCTGTTTTGTATCTTAAAGTCCTTATATGAGTGAAGTCATATGGTATTTGTCTTTCTCTGACTAATTTTACTTAACATGATACCCTCTAGTTCCATCCATGTAGTTGCAAATGGCAAGATTTCATTCTTTTTGATTGCTAAGTAACACTCCATTGTGTATATATATATACCACATCTTCTTTATCCATTCATCCGTCAATGGACGTTTGGGCTCTTTCCATACTTTGGCTATTGTTGATACTGCTGTTATAAACATTGGGGTGCATGTGCACCTTTGAAACAGCACACCTATATCCTTTGGATAAATACCTAGTAGTGCAATTGCTGGGTCAGAGGGTAGTTCTATTGTTAATTTTTTGAGGAGCCTCCATACTGTTTTCCAGAGTGGCTGCACCAGTTTGCATTCCCAGCAGCAGTGCAAAAGAGAGCCTCTTTCTCCACATCCTCGTCAACATCTGTTGTTGCCTGAGTTGTTAATGTCAGCCATTCTGATGGGTATGAGGTGGTATCTCATTGTGGTGTTGATTTGTATTTCCCTGATGATGAGTGATGTTGAGCACCTTTCATGTGTCTGTTGGCTATTGGGATGTCTTCTCTGTAGAAGTATCTATTCATGTCTTTAGTATATTTCTTCACCGGATTATTTGTTTTTTGGGTGTTGAGTTTGATAAGTTCTTTATAGATTTTGGATACTAACCCTTTATCTGATCTGTCGTTTGCAAATATCTTCTCCCATTCTGTCAGTTGCCTTTTAGTTTTGCTGATTGTTTCCTTTGCTGTACAGAAGCTTTTTATTTTGATGAGGTCCCAATAGTTCATTTTTGCTTTTGTTTCCCTTGCCTCTGGAGACGCGTTGAGGAAGAAGCTGCTGCAGCTGAGGTCAAAGAGGTTTTTGCCTGCTTTCTCCTTGAGGACTTTGATGGCTTCCTGTCTTACATTTAGGTCTTTCATCCATTTTGAGTTCATTTTTGTGCATGGTGTAAGAAAGTGGTCCAGGCTCATTTTTCTGCATGTCACTGTCCAGTTTTCCCAGCACCACTTGCTGAAGAGACTGCATTTATTCCATTGGATAGTCTTTCCTGCTTTGTCAAAGATGATTTGGCCATACGTTTGTGGGTCCATTTCTGGGTTCTCTATTCTGTTCCATTGATCTGAGTGTTTGTTCTTGTGTCATCACATATATTATCTTGATTCTTTCCCCACTGTTATAGATCAGTCTGAGTCCCTCTACCTGAGTGATTTACCTCAACTCTTGAGACCAAAAATAAGCAGGGAAAACACAGAATCTTGAACGTAAAGAATGATAGAATAATAAGTAGTTGGTGAGATGGAGACAGTAGAGATCACTTTTCCTCCTCAGACCCTGGAGTGAAAAAAACCACTTCATTTATCACTAGTGATCAACAAGACAAAATTTTCTAGGTGCCTAGGGATGCCCTTATTCTCCTCTCTGCTCCTGGTTTTTCTGGACCTTTCTTTGGATGCATGGTTGCTATGAACAACATGTTTCTGCATTTATGCACTCTGTGACACTTGTTACTACTAGGTGCCTATGTTTCCCTTGACAAACTGAACCTGAAAAACTTAGAAGGAAATGCAAGGGAGAATACCAGAATGAAGGAGGGTTTGATTTAAACATATGGAAAGTGGGTTCTGGAAATTCTCGTGAGGAGAGACAAACAGCACTCCTAGACTCTGTTTTGTCCGTTGGGACAACTAAAGTCTCAACTCTAGATACATGACTTTTTTCCTAATTTTCCAAAGCATTCATAATAGAAATAACAGAATACAATAGAGATACACCCCCATCTAATGTAGACCTGTAGTATAGATACAATGAAACTGCATTGGCGAGAGCTTGGCAAGATTCCCTCCTTCCAAGCATATGCTACTGGGCTTGATCATCCTGCATTTAGTTTAGTAAGACTAAATGACTAGAAGCATCTAGTATAGTAGCCATGTACTTCTTTTACGCTGATATGGGAAAACAATGAAGATTTTCAGTCTCAGATATACCTTTGTATCATCCTCATCAGTTTATTAAACATCTACAACCCCCAAAAGAGAAGGAAGCACATGGCTCAGTCTCAGAGCTTAGTCATGGTCCAGGAAACATATTTCAGGGAGCAAAATAATTCCAAATATCTTGATTCCTTCCTTTGAATTTGTTGAAATTCATGAATAATAACCGAAGTCTGATTCTACAGAAATATTGACATATATTAATTTCTCTTTTGTCTACTTCTCTCTTCCTTTAAGTGTTTGGGCCCTTAAAATATCTTTCCAAATTTCTCAAGGGGAAGAAAATAACACCTCAAAACTGTTTCCTTCAGGCGTGCCTGGGTGACTGAGTCATTTGAGCGTCTGACTCTTGATTTCAGCTCAGGTCATGATCTCACAGAGAGATCGAGCCCTGTGTTGGGTTCTCTGCTGACACTGCGGAGTCTGCTTGGGATTCTCTGTCTCCCTCTCTCTGCCCCTCTCCTGTTCACTCACTTTCCCTCATTATCAAAATAAATAAACATTTAAAGATACGGTTCCCTTCAACCACAAGCATGAGTACAATTTCTCCTTCTCTGCTGTGCGTACCACTCAGTAGCTTCAAATAAATCTTTTCAGCAACTTGGCACATACCAAGGGATTCTCAGAAAGCAAATACAGACACAATCACCATTTGCCAACGTAAAAGAGGCACTGTTCTATTTCTGTCTTGAGCCCTCTCAAAAGCTGTGGTTTAAAAAGAGATGATACATGGGGCACCTGGGTGGCTCAGTCAGGCGTCCAACTTTGGCTCAGGTCATGATCTCGCGGTTCATGGATTTGAGTTCCACATTGAGCTCTGTGCTAACCGCTCGGGGCCTGGGCCTGCTTCATAGTCTCTCTGTCTCTCTCTGCCTCTCCTCTGCTCATGCTCTGTCTCTCTCTCTCTCAAAAATAATAAACATTTAAGAAATAATAAATAACTCCCAAAACATAGAGGATAAAAATGCCCAATACAGTATTTCTTGATTTTCAAGAGGTTTGAGCGAGGAGTTTCCTATACTCGCTAAAGTGACTGATCCTGAGTACCAAGGAGAAAGTGGACTGCTACTCTAGAATGCATGTTAAGAAGAGTGTGTCTGGAATACAGGAAAACCCTTAGGGAATCAATTAACATTACCAGCCCTGTGATTAAAGTCAATGGAAAACTACAACCCAATTCAGGTAGGACTACAAATAGCCCAGACCCTTCATACCTTTCAGGAATCAAGGTTTGGGTAACCCTACCAAGCCAGGAGGGTTGAGGTGGTTGCTGAAGGCAGAGGGAATACAGAATGGATAGTGGAAAGAAGGTAGGTATGAATAATAGCTACACTCTTGTAACTACTTACAGAAATATGTAATTATCATGAGTGTTTCTTCCCTAGTTTGTCATGAATATGTGTATGTATATTATATAGCTAATATGTTTGTTTTCTACCCTCTCTTGTTCTCTTACTATGTAATGTAAGATATATTGACTTTATATCAGAGTAATTAAATATTTTAAGTGTTACATCATATTTTAGTTAAGGGATATCAAGGAGAAGAGTAAACATCACTCAAGGACTTTACCTCTTCACCTGGGGAGGAAGTTTGTGCATTTTCAGTTGTATACAGGATAATCATATCATGTTTGGCAGGGTTATGACCTTATGATACTGTCTTCATTTGGAGATTAAGTGCTTTAAGGAGATGTCATATGGGTTCCATGTTGACAATGAGTGGACCTGTGATAGTTAATTTTATGTGTCAACCTGACTGGGCCACATTGGGTCCAGATGTCTGATCAAACATATTCTGGGTGTTTCTATAAGTGTGTTTTTGGAAGAGTTTAACATTTAAATCGCAGACTGAGTAAAGCAGATTGCCCTCCGTATTGCTGGTGAGCCTCATGTAATCAGTTGAAGGACTGAATAGAACAAAAAGCCCTTGGGGTGCCTGGGTAGCTCAGGTGGTTAAGTGTCCAACTTTTGATTTTGGCTCAGGTTGTGATCTCATGTTTTGTGACTTCAAGCCCCACATAGGGCTCTGTAGTGACAGCACAGAGCCTGCTTGGCTTTCTCTCTCTCTCTCTCTCTCTGCTCCTCCCCCTCTCATACTCACTCGCTATGTCTCTCCTCTCTTTCTCTTCCTCTGTCTCAAAATAAATTTTAAAAGGAAAAGTCTCACCCTTCACTGAGTAGCCAAGAACCCCTCCTGCCTGACTGCCTTTGAGCTAGGACATCCATTTTTTTCCTGCCTTTAGACTCAAACTGAAACATCAACTCTTCCTGGGTCCTGAGCCTCCCAACTTTCAGACTGAAACTACACCATTGGTTCTCCTCAGTCTCTAGTTTGCCAGTTCACTCTGCAGATCCTGGGATTTGACAAACTCTCTAAAACTGCGAGCCAGTTCTTTATAAGAAATGTCCCCCTCCTCTACACACACACACACACACACACACACACACACAGAGAGCATTACCAAGGTTACCCAGGAATATTCAAAGGAATTGGGAAGCACCACTCCATCTCTAGCAAAGAGGGTTAAAAGCGTTTGGAATTTAGCAAAAGGGTCTTTGGAGTACCTAAAAAAGAAGGCTTGACCATTGTGAGGGAAGCAAATAGGTATAAACTTTTCAGGAGTTTTGAGGAGAAGGAGGATCTTGTTCCTATCCCAAATATTGTTCCAAGTGTGCTCAGTCCTTTTGTGGACAATGAATTACAAATACCTGAAGAACCTACTGAGAGGCTTTTTCCAGGGGCCCTTAAATTCTGGACTGGGTTTCAGAAGAGGTGCTTCAGAGAGGACTGGGCGGTGGTCTGTCACTTGAGGACAAGTAATAGGGCTCAAGGGGATGTGGCTCTGTGACCAGAGCTCCACCCACCATTGCCAGTGCCACTGGACCACCATCGTCTTCATTTCACATTAATCTACTCAGCAAGTCACCATTCATATACCAATCTACATGAATGATGCCTTCCTGAGTAGAGCACTGAACACAGATTATCTGAAGGTGGCAGCCCTGCCCTTTTTAACAAAGTGACAGAAAGCCTTGAAGGACCTACTAATGAGGCTTTTCCCGGGACCCTCCTTTCCCGGACTTTACAGGGCTCCTTAAAGGGTCCCGTGAGTTGAACCAGCACTGAATGGGTGGTTCTAAGATTCAAGAGATGACAGGAGTGTGCAGGTAGCTGTGCCGCCTCTCCCAGGGCCGGCACTAATGTTGCACCTGTTGCACATTACTCCACTCTAAGAGGTGCCCATCATATTTCTAGGTACATGAATGACACTTCTTGAAGTGGAACACTGCACACACCGTAGCTATAGACGGTGATCCTGCCCAAGCCCTGACACCCCCATCACAATGCCAGTACAATCAACACCCTAACACTCTCAATTAGGAATCATCAGAATATACCCAGAAGACCTGGAAAGCAACCACGACGCTGCTGTCTCTTTTGCCTTCTCCCGAGTACCTACCTCCTCACCTGCTGGGCATTTCATGGGACAGATTCTAGGACTGAGTATAAACCTTCCTCCTGGCCCTTTCCCTTTTCCTCTGAGATTTACAGTATTTGCCTGCATTATTCTGCTTTTCAATTTAAGATAGTTGGCACATAAAAAAATTACTTTGTATTTCCCAAAAGTCAGCTGTTAAGTAGAAAGGGTAATTGAACTCACTCATTATATGCAGATATTGCAGATCCAGTAGAGCTCAGAACAGTGCTGGACAGAATTTTTTTCTTGACACATTGATCCTGCAAACACACGGATAATGAACCAAACCAAAAGATAATCCACATGAAACAGTGTAGTGCAAACAATAAAAAATTAAAACTACTACTGAATATTATAAATAACAGACATTCAAAAAACCATCGATCAACAGAGCAATAAAAAGAATGTATAAAATACACGAAATTCAAATACACGAAACCCTACAGGAAATAAACCCAAAAAGCAAACAAGCAAGGAAAACAACAAAAATCAGTGCACAAACCAAATTTCAATGAACAAAAAGATCATAAAAACAAAGCAAGAATTCCATAAATAAAAATTACGCCCCCCCCAAAAATATAGAGTATATCCTTACAAAAATACAAACCCCCAAAATACACACGAAAAAATGACTTTCCTCCTCAATAAAATAAAAGATGGAGAGCAAACTTGAAAGGAGTCCCTCTTGCAACCAGTACATATTAGAGATAAATGGCCTTTACTGCACAAGGAAAGGCTGACCGCTCAGGAAGGAGAAAAGGGGATGCCGTGAGAAGTAAATGGATGTGGTGCCCTGGGGACAGTGTTAGCACACAAAGTAGAATAATTTCCTTCCACTACAGCTCAACTTTCTTCATGGCTTGGGTGAGGCTTTTGGGTTATGTGACTAAAAATTTAGAGATTGACAACAAACCCCACAAACATAAGCTGCCAACTCAATACCCGTAGGATTTCAAAGAGATCACCTCTGGGGTGCCTGAGTGGCTCACTCAGTAGGTGTCCAACTGTTGATTTCGGCTCAGGTCATGATCTCATGGTTCAGGAGTTTGAGCCCCATGTCAGGCTCTGTGCTGACATTGTGGAGCCTGCTTGGGATTCTCCCTCTTCCTCTCTCTCTGCCCCTCCCTCGCTCATGCTCTCTCACTCACTCTTTCAAAATGAAAAAATAAACTTAAAAAAATAAATAGTCCATCCACGTACTAAAATATTAAAAATAAATAAATGAATAAAAGAGATTACCTAAGAGGTGATGCGCATCAGTTTATCGGGTTATATCCCATCCTTCTCACATAGAAATGTAACATTTATACCTTGGCCCCCAGGTTGTGCCTCAGTCCAGTAAGGATCTTTAGGGGTTGGTGCTTGCTCACTCTCTTGCTCTCTCCTCCAAGAGTCCTGGGTTAAGAGTGATACCTCAAAATGAACAAAAGAACTGTCATAAAAACAGACGCATAGACCAAAGAAACAGAATAGCCCAGAAATAAACTCATGCATGTACAGTCAACTAATCTTTGACAGGGGTGTCAAAAACACGCAATGGGGAAAGGACAGTAAAAGTTCAATAAATGGTGCCGGGGAAAACTGGATATTCACATGGAAAGGAATGGACCCCTACCTTACATCACTCACAAAAGTTAGCTCAAAATAGATTAGCTCAAAAATAAAAACAAAAAAAACAAACAAACCTGTAAAGCTCCTAGGAAAACTACAGAGAAAAGCTCCTTGACACTGGTGTTGGCAATAATTTTGTAGATAAGATACCAACATTATACACAACAAAGGAAACAAGTGAAACTACATCAAAATAAAAACCTTCTACTCATGAAGGAAGTGAAATTGAAAAGGCAACCTATGGAACAGGAGATACCACATATCTGATAAAAGGCTAAGAAGGGGTTAAAATGCCAAATATAAAAAGAATTCAAATGACTCCATAGCAAAAACAAAAACACCCCTCCCCAATAATCCAATTTAAAAATGGAAAAAGGACCCGAATAGACATTTTTCTCCAGGGAAGACAAACAAATGACTAATTGCTACATGAAAAGGTGCTCAACATCACTAATCATCAGGGAAATTAAAACCACAATGAGAAGAGAGGGAAACAAACCACAAGAGACTCTTAATGATAGAGAACAAACTGAGGGGTGGAGGGAGGTGGGTGGGAGATGGGCTAGATGGGTAATGGGCATTAAGGAGGCCACTTGTTGGGATAAGCACTGGGTGTTGTACGTAAGTGATGAACCACTGAATTCTACTCCTAAACCAATATTGCACTGTAGGTTAAGTAACTAAAATTAAATTCAAAACATAAAACCACAATATCATCTTACACATGTTACAATGACTATCATCAAAAGACAAGAGAGAACTAATGGCAAAAATGTGGAATAGACTCTTAACTACAAAAACAGAGCACACTGATTGTTTGGGGGTGGGGAGGAGGGGTCAGGAGGTGAAATAGGTGACGGGGATTAAGAGGTGCACGTGTTGTGATGAGCATTGGGTATTGTATGTAAGTGCAGAATCCCTAAACTCTACACCCGAAACTAATAGTACACTGTATGTTAACTAACTGAAATTTAAATAAAAACTTTTTTTAAAAAGGTGGAATAAAGGAAACCTTGGTATACTATTGGTGGAAATGCAAACTGGTAGAGTCGTTATGGAAAACAGTATGGAGATTCTTCAAAAAATTAAAAATAAAACTGCCCTATGATCCAGCAATCCCACTTCTGAGTATATATCTGAAAGAAATGATATCAGTATCTGGAAGAAATATCTGCACTCCCATGTTCATTGCAGTATTACTCAAAATAGCCAAGATACATAAATAACCTAGGTGTCCACTGATGGATGGGTGGGTAAAGAAAATATTGGATGTATATACATACACACACACACACACACACACACACACACACACACATATATACACATATCCTTTGTGACACAAAGGATGAACCTGAAGCGTGTTATATTACGTGAGATAAGCCAGACAGAGAAAGACAAAGAGTGTATGGTATTATTTATATGCGGAATCTAAAATAAGTTTTTTAGATTAAAAGAAAATGAGAGAGAGGAGCCAATGCAATATTTCTTCATTCTTGAAAGTTCTGAGAGGTATATTATCACATCTTGTCATGTCTCTACACAAAACCTTAAAAAATGTAAATATAAATATGTTTACTGCATGAAAATGTCTGTGTACCATCTTAATCACCTACTGATATGGTGACCAGAGAATATGTAAAATAATATGTAAAGGAAGAGAGAGCTTCTAGGCCCTGAGGAAACAGGTAGTGTCCTTCCCTGAAAGAGTAAAAGGCTTCTGAGTTCAGCAGAGGAGGATTCTAAGGTAGGATAGAAAATGAAGGAGAAGGCTTCTGTGAGGAAATGTGAAAGCTGAGAGCAGAATAGTGGCTTGCAGCACAGGCATTTCTTCAGGAAGAAGAAACTCTGAGACTGTAGAGAGAGCCTCATCTCCAAAATTCTTCCCAATTTGGTCACGCCTTTGTAGAACAACAGGATGCGAATCCCTGGAGGGATGTACCTGAGAAACTTGTCCAGGAACCCTCCCTTGCTGGGTCTGGCATCTCTAGATGTGCTTCAGCGAGTCCTCTGAAAGGGCTCAGCACTCAACACTCAGCACCTTACTCGGAGAAGGATAGCTATGCCTCGAGCTCCAGTCCAGGCCCAGGTCTACCACATGTGGATGAACATGTAATACATGATTCCACTTCTAAAAGGTAAAATTCATAGTTTTGTTGTGTGAGTCACACCATCTTGAGTAGGGCGCTGTATACAATGTGGCTGGATGAGGCAGCCCCCCTCAAAGACATGTCTCATGAAGCTTTCGTTCCGCTCTCACACCTTTAAGCCTTTGATTAGACACCAATATTTGACCAAAGTGCCTCTGCGACCCCCGCCACTGCTCTTCCTCTTCCATCCTCTGAGTATCCCCTCATGGACTGCATCTTTAACGAGCCAGGTTTTAGGAGCAAGGTAGAGTAAACCTCCCTCCATGTTCTCTTTCTTAGAAAGAATAATCCATGTCTGTACTGTCCTGTTGATTTTCTAATTATAATGGTATTAAAGATGATTCATTAAAAACCATTTTGCTACCCCCAAAGTAATCCTTTAAGTATAAAAGCCAAACACCTCAGGCCTTCAGGCTCTTGCACTGCAAACTTGATGCCTCTTTGAGTGTTATTTACCTAAACTCCAATCCATAGAAGAGCCAGTGAATAAGAGCAAGAAACTCCGCAGGGAGAAGGGCGGGCATTTAGGTGCCAGGACGGTGAGATCAGAAAGCCCACTTCTTCCTCAGATGCAGGGGAAAAAAAACACCAGCCCATACAAACAAATGGAAATGGCTGGCAAAATAGAATTTCTGAGGCTTTCATGTGAGACCTGTTTGTTGAGAGCATTTTTCCCACCTTTCCATTCTGTCTCTCTAGGTGTTTTCAAATCTCATGACAACATGCAAATAGGCATACTCAGAGTGAAGTCTGGGGTAAAGAATTTCCAAAAATAAATAGGACATTGGGAGATGAGCCACCAGAATGTAAAGTTCTTATAGATAGGGAAGTGGGACGACTTGGGGAAATCCATACCTAGCTTTCATTGAAAGAAAAAGGAAGTCTGGGGGAAGTAAAGAGATCCAGATGTCTTCAAGTTCTTGGCCTCTTCTATTTAATTATCTATCACTGATAACAAAATTCTGGGAATAACTGAGACAAACCACATTAGGACCCTGCAGTTCTGATGGGGCAGTGCTTTCATTTTAATGGTAAATGGAGACAAACAGCCTATTTAGGCTACCTTCCATTGCTAGGTAGGGGACTGGGAAATGTCATGCCTAGGTTGACTTCTCCTGTTGGGTGAGAGGCCACAGGATAACCAACAGCTCCTTCAGTGTCCTGTCCTGAAGTTCCTAAATAGATCACCTTCCTCTTTCCATCTTTCAGAGTTTTCCTTTAGTTGCCCTTTGTGCTATTTCCCACACTACAGTTGTACTTAGCTGATAGGTGTAGAGTTCAGTCTATGCCACTGTGTCTGAACCCGAAGTCTCCTATTTTATTGACAAGATTTGGACTTGCAATGGTTTTGAGAGCAATGTTTTTGTTAATCCTGGTTTAAAGCCCATGAAAGCTACTGGGATAATTCTGATGATGAAGTAGCCAATATCATCTCCCTGCCACATGCATCCCCGGAGAATGTTTTAGAACAGAGGAAGGGAGGTGGCCAATGATAGGGTATTCATGACTATCTAGTCAAAAGCAGCTGTTGCAAAATATAGACATGGGAAAGGGGAGAATACAAGAAATACACAACTCCTGCTCCCAGCCCAGCCCTACACTCTTGCTAGACGAGACACCTGAAGACAGGTAGCAGAGTCTTCCTCATCCTTCCTGTCTCAGTCAATTCAAGCTGCTATGACGAAGTACCACAGACTAGGAGATGTGCAAATAACAGAAAAGTATTGGTCACAGTTCTGGAGTCTGGAAATCCAAAACCAGGCTGCTGGCATGGTCAGATGCTGGTGAAAGGCCTCTTGAATTTTGCCAATTTTGGTTGGGAAAGACTTCTTAGGACATCAAAGGCACAACCCATAAAAGAACAAATGGAAAATTTAGACCTCATTTGAATCAAGTTCTGCTCTTTGAAAGAGACTGTTGAAGAGAATGAAGAGACAACTCACATGGTAGAGAATGGGACAAAACATTTGTAAATTACATATCTGATAAAGGACTTGTATCCAGAATTTACAAAGAACTCTCAGTACTCGTTAATAAGAAAATCAAGCACAATTACAAATGGCAAAAAGATTGGAATAGGCACATCACCAAAGGACATATAGGAATGGGGATTAATCACACGAAAATATGCTCTACATCACTATAAATAGAGAAATACAACTTAAAACTACAATGAAACAGGACACATCCATCTGAATGGCTAAAATTAAAACTACAGACAATAAAAAGTGCTGGCAAAGATACAGAGCAACTGGAAATCATAACTGGTAGTAAGAATGAAAAACAGTACAACTACTTTGAAAGGCAGCTTGTTAGTTTCTTTTTTTATGAATATATTTTATTGTGAAATTGCTTACATACAACACCCAATGCTCATCCCAACAAGTGCCCTCCTCAATGCCCATCACCCATTTACCCCCCTCCCCCAGCCCCCATCCATCCTCAGTTTGTCCTCTGTATTTAAGAGTCTCTTGTGGTTTGCCTCCCTCCCTCTCTGTTGATAACTATTTTCCCCCTTCCCTTCCACCATGGTCTTCTGTTACGTTTCTCAAGATCCACGTATGAGTGAAAACATATGATATCTGTCCTTCTCTGACTGACTTATTTCACTCAGCATAATACCTTTCAGTTCCATCCACGTTGCTGAAAATGGCATGATTTCATTCTTTCTCATTGCCAAGTAGTATTCAGTTGTATATATAAACCAAAAGCTTTTGCACTACAAAGGAAACAATCAACTAAAAGGCGACCGATGGAATGGGAAAAGATATTTGCAAATGACATTGGATAAAGGGCTACTGTCCAAAATCTATAAAGAACTTACCAAACTCAACATTTGAAAACCAAATAATTCAGTGAAGAAATGCACAGAAGACATGAATATACACTTTTCCAAAGAAGACATCCAGATGGCCAACAGACACATGAAGAGATGCTCAACGTCATTTACCATTAGGGAAATACAAATCAAAGCCACACTGAGATACTACCTCACACCGGTCAGAGTGGCTAAAATGAACAACCCAGGAAATAACAGATGCTGGCACAGATGTGGAGAAACGGGAACCCTCTTATACCGTCAGTTTCTTTAAAAGGCAGACATATGCCTACTATATTATATCTGCCAGCCTTTCAAAGAGAAAGCATATTTCTATACAGATATTTTTATACCAAGGCTCATAGCTAGTTTATTTCTAATAGTCAAAACCCAAATCACTCTAGACTGAAGATAAATGCCCATCAAAGGTGAATGCATTAAAAAATAAGGCAAAACAAAAAACAACTGTGCAATATCCATACAATGGAATACTATTCTGCTATAAAAATAAATGAGCTATTATTTTATGTAAAACTGTAGGTGAATTTCAAAATAATAATGTTGAAATGAAGCAACAGAAAGAGAAATCAAGAAACTGATCCCATTCACAATTGAACAAAAAAAGCCATAAAATACCTAGGAATAAACCTAACCAAGGATACAAGAGATCTGTACGATGAAAACTATAGAAAACTTATGAAGGAAATTGAAGAAGATACAAAGAAATGGAAAGACATTCCATGCTCATGGATTGGAAGAATAAATATTGTTAAAATGTCATTACTACCCAAAGCAATCTATACATTCAATGCAATCCCAATCAAAATTGCACCAGCATACTTCTCAAAACTAGAACTATCCAAAAATTTGTATGGAACCACAAAAGACCCTGAATAGTCAAAGTAATATTGAAGAAGAAAACCAAAACGGCAAGCATCACCATCCCAGACTTTAGCATCTACTACAAAGCTGTCATCATCAAGACGGTATGGTATTGGCACAAAAACAGACACAGAGACCAATGGAATAGAATAGAGAACTCAGAATTGGACCCAAAAGTGTACAGCCAACTAATCTTTGACAAAGCAGGAAAGAACATCCAATGGAAAAAAGACAGCCTCTTTCACAGATGGTCCTGGGAGAACTGGACAGCAACATGCAGAAGAATGAAACTAGGTCATTTTCTCACACCATGCACGAAAATAAACTCAAAATGGATAAAAGACCTGAACATGAGACAGGAAACCACCAAAACCCTAGAGGAGAAAGAAGGAAACAACCTCCTTGACCTCCACCACAGCAACTTCTTACTTGACATATCCCCAAAAGCAAGGGAATCAAGAGCAAAAATAAATGATTGGGACCTCATCAAGATTAAAAGCTTCTGCACAGCAAAGGAAACAATCCACAAAACTAATAGGCAACCGACAGAATGGGAAAAGATAGTTGCACATGATATATCAGATAAAGGGTTAATATCCGAAATCTGTAAGGAACTCACCAAACTCCACACCTGAAAAGCAAACAATCCAGTGAAGAAAAAGGCAGAAGATATAAACAGACACTTCTCCAAAGAGGACATCCAGATGGCCAACAGACACATGAAACGATGCTCAGTGTCCCTCCTCATCAGGGAAATACAAATCAAAACCACACTGAGATACCACCTCACGCCAGTCAGAGTGGCTAAAATGAGCAAATTAGAGGACTCTAGATGCTGGCAAGGATGTGGAGAAACGGGCACCCTCCTACACTGTTGGTGGGAATGTAAACTGGTGCAGTCCCTCTGGAAAACAGTGTGGAGGTTCCTCAAAAACATTAACACTAGAACTCCCCTATGACCCAGCAATAGCACTGCTAGGAATTTATCCAAGGGATCCAGGAGTGCTGATGCATAGGAGCACATGTACCCCAATGTTCATAGCAGCACTCTCAACAAGAGCCAAAACATGGAAAGAGCCTAAGTGTCCATCGACGGACAAATGGATCAAGAAGACGTGGTTTATCTGTACAATGGAATACTACACGGCAATGAGAAACAATGAAATCTGGCCATGTGTAGCAACATGGATGGACCTTGAGGGTGTTATGCTGAGCGAAATAAGTCAGACAGAGGACAGCTACCATATGTTTGCACGTATCGGAGGATTAGGAGGAACTTAATGGAGGACTGTGGGGGAGAAGAAGGGGGGAAATAGTTGGGGAGACGGAGGGAGGCAAACCATGAGAGACTCTTGAATGCTGAGAACAAACTGAGGACTGATGGATGTGGAGGGGGAGGGGGGTGATGGGCATGGAGGAGGGCACTTGTGGGGATGAGCACTGGGTGTTATATGGAAACCAACTTGACAATAAACTATTAAAAAAAACAAAATAATAATGTTGAAGGAAATAAATTAGACAAAAAATAGTGTATACTCTATGATATCATTTTGATAAAAATGTGGAAACTAAAATCTAAAATCTAGTGACTAAAAGTGGTTCAGTGATAGCCTGGGCCATGTGGTAGTAAGGAGAAGGGAAGGAATGAGGGATCACCCAGGGGCAGGAAGAATCTTTTGGAAACAGTGGATAATGTTCCCTATTTTGTTTGTGGGGATAGTTTTACAATTATGTGAATATTCCAGAATGTATCAAATTGTAGATTTTGTACCAAATATCTTAATAATGCTTTTCAAATGGAAAGCCAAATGACTGGAATTACCAAAAATAAAATCATGCCCCTACGTAATACACAACTCCCAAATAATACACACTCATATACACAATTCAGAAAACAAATACCATATAAGCCAAAAAAAATCCCCACAACAAACAACAAATAATCCATTCCCAACAAAACAAGTCATACCCCAATGTACCAAAACCTTCATAAACAATAAAAAAAATCAGAAAAATAAGGCACAAGTAAATCAATAATAAAACAAAACCAGTTAAGAGTTTAAAAAAACCATCTCTACCAATACTCTATCATATAAGCCAAGCTCAATATATAGTATTAAGTAAATAAATAAGCGCACCACAAAAAATCAAAACAAAAACAATACATGAATATATTGATAAAACATACTGCAAATATCAAGCTATAGGATTGTGCACATTTGAGGCAAAGCAAAAAAACCCAAACGAATTGCCTCAACTTGTACAAATCAAACCCCAAACACAACACACACACATAAAGAGCCACAAAACAAAACTTAAAGGGGGAAAAAAACAGCAAAACCCACCAAAGAACAATAATACAAATTTTAAAATCCCAAAACACGAGGAAAATGCATACCTAAACACTCACACTCACACACACACACACACACACACACACACAAAACTAAAACTACAAACCACCTCTCAGAACAAATCAAACAAAACACAAACAAATCAAAACCAAATCAAAAAGAAACCCAGACTTGAACCAAAAACAAATAATTGAAGAATAACATCCCCCTGAACACCAAAACATTCACTGAACAACAAGCCAAAATTCTAACTAAAAAAACACTCAAGCATACAAGCAAATAATAATAACCCAAATGCCATGCACACTGACACAGAAACAACTAATTTAAAAAAAGTCAATTTTCAAAACTCAGACACAGATGCTGCAAATAAAAGCAAAATTGTAAATAAAATAATCACAAAAAGCAAAGAAATAAACAGATAATAAAACTAGGTACCAAAATCAAGTAAACAATTATTACTAAACAGAAACAAACAATTATTACTAAACAAAAACAGTCTGAAAGCTCAAAGCAAATTCAGGCATTGCAATATACACAAACCAATCAACTAATTTATGAACACCAGCAGGCTTACGCTCGTATGTAAATTCTCACTCCTTTTCAAAAATAAGCACAGAATCTGGGGCACCTGAGTGGCTCAGTCCGTTAAGTGTGTGACTTCAGTTCAGGTCATGATCTCACGGTTCGTGAGTTCATGGACTCTGTGCTGACAGCTATGAGTCTGGAACTGGCTTTCGATTCTATCTTCCTCTCTCAGCCCCTCCCCTGCTTGTGCTCTGTCTCTGCCTCTCTGTCTCTCAAAAATAAACAAACATTAAAAAATTTTTTTAAACAAAAATAAGCACAGAATCAAATTGAGAACAATTTACAATGGCATCACTGTCACTGCCTGGCATAAATCTGAGGGTGTGAGGCATTCTCCCCAGAGAAACCCATAGAGCTCGTGAGACGGGAGCATGCCTCCTGAGCACTAGAGGCTGGTTGTATACAGGGAGTAATGTAGTTGTATGCGGAGATCAATTAGTGGAATCCCCTTCCTCTTGGTCATAATGTATATTTCCCCCAAGACTTGGAGTGGAGTAAGACATGTAACTAATTGGACATGATGCCAAAATTCCACAAACTTTCACTTGCCGGCTCAAAGTGCTGATGGGATGCGGTTCCTGGGAAGTCATCTGGAAGGGGTTAGCACAAGGTCAGCTCCCTGGCCCCGCTGCCCAGCACTGCAGTCTGTATAACCTGCTTCCCAGTTACTGCTCCAGCACTGCAGACGGTCTCCAGTGGTCTAGTGCTATCCGTCTCTCTAGGACTCTTGCTTTTTCTTTGTGAAGACCTGGGGTTAAAAAGGAACAACTCAGGGAATGTGGAAGGGAAAAGACAAAGTGGCATGTCCTCATTCTCAAGAGGTCTGAGATAAGAACTTTCCCCTCCCTTCATCTTTTCACAGAATTTTAAAATAAAACATTAAATATGGTAAAAGGAACTAACCGAATGAAATGTTCTAGGGATATTCTTAACCACTATGGTTATGGTGAATTCAGAAAGAATGGATATACACAATCATGTATTTTATATAATATTTAGATATATGTATATATTTACATACATATACTTTGGAAGAAAATGTCTATACTTTTCTAAGTAAGGAAGTGCATCTAAACCCCTGAGGAAAGACTTGTCTTCAGTCCTAGACAGTAAAAAAGTTTTGGGTATAGAGGGAAGCTTCTGAGGCAGGAGGAGATTTTAGAAGCCCCGAAGTCAAAGGGAAAGGCTTGGGAACTCTGCGGAATGTCGCTAGGGAAAATCTGGGGGACATAAAGCAGATATGGCTTCTGCAAACAGTAGATGCTCTGAATGAATGAAAAGGGAAAGCCACATCCTCGCTACGAATTTTACACCTGTTTGGACACACCTCTTTTGGATAAGGGTGTACTGTCACCTTCATGGGTGACTTTTCCTAGGAGTCCTCAGGCCTTAGGTCTTGCTCCTCGAGACCTGCTTATGAGAGTCCCAGCAGTGGGCGGACAGCGCTTGGACGCAAAGAAGGGCAGCTTTGTGTACGCAGCTTTGACACTCACCCCCACAGCCACCACATATATTGTATGTAATGTGCATTACTCTACTCGAAAAGGTGACAATCAATTTTTAGTCTATGTGATTGAAACCCTCTCAAGCAGGGCACTACACTCAGCCGAAGTGGTGGCTCCGCTCTAACACACATGTAGGCTTCATCCAAGGCGGAATTTCTAGCACGTGGAGGACTACACCAATGTCCTTCTCTTACCCTCCTTTGAGTGAGTATCCCCTTACTTGCTGTGTAGTTAATGTACTGTTTTTGAGGCCTGAGATATAATAAGAAGCCTTCCTCCCTTTTTCTCTTCCTCAGGTAAGAGATAACCACGTCAACATTTTCCTGTTGAATTTCAGGTTGTTAGAAATGGTGTATTAAAAATGGTTTTGTTTCCACCAAAGCTAGAGCTTCCCCCAACACACCCACCACATCCCTCTGTGCCCCAACCTCCTTTGTTCAGAGTTCTATAACTTAACTCCAAAACCCCAGAAGAAGCAAGGTAGACATGCAGGAAACTCAAGAGAGAAGAGAAGACAGTTTAGAGGTGGTGCTAGGATTCACAGGACAGAAATCCCATTTTCTCTGTCATGCCTGGAGAACACTTAGTTCATTTACCTTGCCTGGAATGAAGAGAGAAGATAGGGTTAGAGCCTAGGAGTGTACGATTGTTCCTTCCAGGCCTGAATTTTCTCCACTTTTCCTAGAGTCCCTGCTGTCGGGGAGAATCTTTTCCAATGTTTTCAATTGGAGGCACAGGCCTCTAGGGGCCTGTCTTTCCCTCTAAACAAAACCCGAGGCTGAGAGTGGAGGTACAGGAAAGAAATTCATAGACCCCAAACCAACTAAAGTAGAAGAGGTAGGGAGATGAGTTATCCGAGTCTCTAGAGAGGCTGATAGGTGTATTGAATAAAATACACAATTAGCTAAATTACTTGCCACGTAATGATTTGCCGTGGAGAATGAGGTGAGGGACATTTAATCTGGATGGACCCAAGTACCTGAACATTCAGACTAATATTCTATTTCATCAATAGACTAAAATGACTCAAGTCTAAGTCTCAAATCCACATCTGTACATTAATAAGTCAAAACTGAAGTAAAAATATGTATTTTTAAATTTACACTCAATAAGCACAAGATTCGCAACATCACTAATCATTAGGAAAATGCCATGGAAATCACAATGAGATGCTATTTCACACCCATGAGGATGTCTAATAGATAAACAAAAAACAAATAAAAAACAAACAGGGGCGCCCGGGTGGCTCAGTCGGTTGAGCGTCAGACTTCAGCTCAGGTCATGATCTCATGGTTCACGGGTTCGAGCCCCACATCAGACTCTGTGGTGACAGCCAGCTCAGAGCCTGGAGCCGGTTTCAGATTCTGTATCTCCCTCTCTCTCTGACCCTCCCCTGCTCATGCTGCCTCTCTCTCTCAGAAATAAATAAAAAATTAAAAAAAAAAAAAGAAAATAACAAGTGTTGACAGGATGTAAGAAATTGGAACCTTCATGCATTGCCAGTGAGATTGTAAAATGGTAGAGCTGTTGGGAAAAACAGTATGACAGTTTTTAAAAACAACAGAATTACCATATGATCCAGAAGTTCCAATCCTGGGTTTATACACAAAATAAATGAAAGCAGAGACTAGAACAGATATTTGTACACCCATATTCATAGCAGCACTACTCAAAATAGCCAAAAGGTGGAAACAATTCATATGTCCACTGGCAGATGAATGGATATACAAAATGTGGTATATAACACAATGGAATATTCTGCCTTAAAAATGAAGGAAATTCTGACACATGCTATGACAAGGATGGATCTGGAAGATATTATGGTAAGTGAAATAAGCCAGACTCGGAGAGATAAAAAGTAGACTAGAGGTTACCAAGAGCTGGCGATGGGGGGGGGGGGGGGGGGGGGGGGGGGGAGGGGGCGGGTAATGGAGAATTGCTGTTTAACGCAAATAGAGTTTCCATTTGGGATGATTAAAAAGTTCTGAAGATAGATGGTTGTAACGGATGTTCAACAGTGTGAATGTACTTAATGCCACTGGATTATACACTTAAAAGGGGAAAAAATTCATGTTATACATGTATTTAACTGTGGCTTTAAAATTCCCTTCCAAAAAAATCCCCCAAAATAGAAGAGCCACAGAAACATAAACATCTTGTCAAAAAACACATACCAAAATGAACAATTAAAAACATCATATAACCTCAAAACAAAATAAAAGCACTCTAAGTATATACATGTTGTTCACTGTAAGCAATGCCAGTACATAAAATGAATGTTTTTCCTCCTCTTTTCCTCCTTGACCTAAATTCACTTGTTCAAGGTAGGCAGCAAGCACATTTCCCTAAAAATAAGTTGTCAATTCAACCTTCAGTGTGGATGAAAGGAGAGGAACATCAGCAAGCCCATTGCCCCATGTAGAAATATAAAATGCAGAGCCTGAGTCTCACAGGCTGCCCCAGCCCTGAGGCTTTCAGGCTCATAGAGCTCTCAGTCTCTCTCTTTCCCTCCTTTTCTCTCCCACCCAACCTCACCACCCCCACGTACTAGGTTAAGAAGGGATATCAAAAGTTTGATATCAAAAGGGATATCAACTTAATATTTAATCATATAAGGTTATCTAAGGACTAGTTTCTCCTTGCCCTTCCTCCTGTCACATATACATTTGAGGGGGAAAAATGACAAGAATAAAAGAGCCTAAAGACAGTAAAAGTCTTGGGGAGTTTTGGATCATTTGGTAGTATCATATAATATCCCAAAGTATATCCAGAAGATTGGAAAGACTTTGAGTTCTATAAAGAAAGAAGTAGCTTCAATTGCTGAGATTCAATAAAGTTTTGGTCCAGCTGTGGGGGGAAACTGAGAAGCAGAAGAGAATTTGTAGAACAAGAAAGGAAAAGTTTTGAAAACAGTGAAGGGAATTGGTGAAAAAAGGTTAAGAGTTTGGGGAGAAAATTCAGTACTACAGAGCAGAAAAGGACTGATAAGGCAGAGATGAGAGCTATATTCTTCTCGCAAGTCTTATTTCCACCTGGTCAGGCTACTTTCAGACCCAGAAAGTTAAATCACTGAATATTCTCTATGGGTAGCTTCTCTCCTGGAATCTATGTCTTTACCTTTTGTACTTCAGGAGGTATTCAAGAACTGTCCCTGAGACAGTCCAGTATTAAAGTGGGGAAAGGGTACCTAGACCCAAAAGAAAGCAGCCCTCTAAATGCTAATAAACCCTTCTCAATTTTAGATTCACAATGTGTGCATATGTTGCATGTGTATATTGTGCATTTCCATCCAAGATGATGTTGCAGGAAACGAATTTATCCTCCCACCCAAAACAATGAAAAAACTTCCAAAATATAGGAAACAATACTTTATGTTACCAGAAATCAGGCAGTGAAAGACAGCGATCCCTGAGAGTTGGACAGCAAACCATAAATAAATCTCTATATACTAGCAATGAACAATTATCATTTAAACACTTTACATGTTTACCACTTAATCTACAACAAGCATTATACACTTAGCTATATACAAGTAAAGACATGTGCTCTTCCATGGATTGGAAGAGTTGGTGTCACAAGATGTCAAATCTTCCCACCTGGACCCGTAAATTCAACACAATTTTAATTGGCATCTCCTGGGGAATTTTGGTGAATATCAACAATTCTATCATAAAATGTATAGAGAGAATGAAAGAACCAGAACAGCCAAATCAGTTTTTAAAAATAGGTATACGTTTGGAGGACTAATACTGTCTAATTTCAACACTTACTTTATAAAGCCTCAGGAATCAATAGAGCATGGTATTGGGGAAAGAATAGATGAATAGATCACTGGAACAGGACAGAGAGTTCAGACACAGACCCATATAAACGAAATTAAAAGTTAAGATGTCGGTCAACTGGGGATATCACACGTTTCTGGTAACAGTACAAACTTAAACATACATTTCCATATGGTTCAGCAATCCCACTGCTAGGTATTTATTCCAGAGAAATGAAAACTTGAGTTCACACAAAAAGCTGTATTCAACTGTTTATAGCAGTTATATTCTTAATTTCCCCAAATTGAAAACAAAGTAAGTATCCTTCAAAGGTAAATGGATTAAAAACACTGTGGTATACCTATACCATGGAATACTACTTAGCAATAAAAAGCAGCACACATGACTTCACGAAGAGTAACTGTATTACAATAAGTGAAGGGAACCAAACATAAAAAGACTACGTTTGATATAATTTATTTATCTGAAATTATGGAACAACAAAACTATAGTGATATAATGCAGATCAGTGGTTTCCAGGGTCCAATGGGAAGGGAAGGGGACTGACTGCAATTGGACATGAAAGAATGTGTTGGGCTGACAGAAATTTTGGGGTGTTAGCTACACTATCAAATATGTTTTAAAAATTTTTTCACATTTATTTTCTTATTTTTTGAGAGACAGAAAGAGAGAGAGCATGTACAGGGGAGGGGCAGAGAGAGAAAGAGACACAGAATCCGAAGCAAGCTCCAGGCTCTGAGCTAGCTGTCAGCACAGAGCCCGATGTGTGACTCGAACCCACAAACGGTAAGATCATGACCTGAGCCGAAGTCGGATGCTCAACTGACTGAGCCACCCAGGCGCCCCTCAAATATGTTTTTAAAAGCTCATGAAGTTGTACAACTAAATCTTATGAATTTTATCATAAGTACATTTTGCTTCTATAAAACTCATAAAGAAAATTCCTTGAGTCCCCAAATAGGAATATTGCTCTTCATCCACCCGGAGCCCAGTGTCATTTCTTCTGCTTTCCCCCATCCTCTCTCTCTCAGTCACCTCAGAGTATTCATTTCAACAGTTTTGTATATTTCAGGGATATCTGAGACTGACTGCCAAGAGTCATCATAAGTAAAACTCACCAAAACAAGCACACGATGACAAAAAAAAAAAAAAAAACAATAAAAGGAATGAACCCAAACCCAAATATAAGCAACAGAATCCCCAAAATCCCCAACACATATAAAGACAATTCAAACAATCAGACATGCAAAAACAAATCATGACTAAGATAATCACACACTCACAGAATAAACCCAATTAAAATGACAACAAGGAAAACATATTGCAAATTCTTTTTTTTTTTTTTAATTTTTGAGAGAGAGAGCATGAGTAGGGGAGGGGCAGAGAGAGGATCCGAAGCAGGCTCTGTGCTGACAGGAGAGAGCTCGATGCAGGGCCTGGACTCACCAACCGTGAGATCATGACTTGAGCCAAAGTCAGACACTCAACCAACTGAGCCACCCAGGAGCCCCAAAACACTGCAAATTCTTTTTTTTTCAATTTTTTACATTTATTTACTTTTGAGAGACAGAGAGAGACAGAGCACAAGTAGGGGAGGGGCAGAGAGAGAAAACACAGAATCCAAAGCAGGCTCCAGGCTCCGAGCTGTCAGCACAGAGCCCGACGCAGGCCTTGAACTCACAAACTGAGATTATGACCTGAGCTGAGCTTGGACGCTTAACTGACTGAGCCACCCAGGTGCCCCTGCAAGTTCTTACACAAACACACACACACACACACAAACTATACAAATAAAATCACTAATAGCAAGGAACATAAAAAATCCAAATATACGGTGCCTGGCTGGCTCAGTGGGTTGAGCATGTGACTCTTGATCTTGGGGTTCTGAGTCTGAGCGCCATGTTGGGTGTAGAGATTACTTAAAAAAAATCTTTAAAAAAATCCAAATATAAATTCACACATACAAAGCACTAAAAGAGCAAAACAACAAAAAACAAACATAAAACCAAAATATAAGTGAACAACAAACACGTCAAGACTGAATAAGAAAAAAATCCATCAATCAAAAACACAAAAAAATGAAAAATACAGTGTGCCCTCACAAATGCAAGCGTTCCAAAGCATGTGTTCACATACACACACCCTTCCAAATATACCCAAAGTTTGAGAACAAATATCAATTAGTCACTTTTGCAGTCTAGTTCAAATCAGAAGTAGCTGGGACCTGGCACAGGCAAGAATGGAGCAAACATTGCACACATGAACAGTGTGAAACAGAACAGTGGACTCATATGGTGTACTTGTAAACATATTAAGAGCAATTTCCGTTATCTTCATTGAAACCTAAGTTTCCTTCCACCGAGGCTTGAGGTAAAGACATGGGTTATTGGGAAATAGCAATATTGACAAACATCAATTGCCAACTAAATGCTCTGTTGTAATTCAAAGCCTGAGGACATCAGGATTTAGGAATTTCCCAACACAGGAATATACAGGATACAAAGTGCTTCCCATGAATTGCTGCAGTTCTGAAATGGTCTCCAGGACTGTGTTGCTTGCCACCTTTTACTTGTTTGGTTCTCTAGTCCTCTAGTCTCCCTTTGAAGAAGCTTGGTTAAGATGGGAACCCCCCCCCCCATAACAACAGAAAGAAAAGTCTATGCAATATGTCTTTAGTTCCAAAGGTATAAAAAGGAAAGCCTCTTATTATTTCAATAAATGTTTATAATTTCACACAAAACGCAAAAAGTATTTAAAGTAAAATGTGTAGAGACCCACTGAAGAAAGTTCTGGTCACCATCTGAACTGCTACGGATACACAAATATCAGAGAAAATATTGAAGGAGGAAGAGCTTCTAGTTTCCTAAGAAAAGTGGCTTTACTGCACAAGAGGAAACATCAAAAGGGAAGGAGAATGATGAACCCAACCCAAATCTTCCAAGGTCTCAGGCCCCTTTTGGACAAAGGTATGTAAATCATTGGAGAAATTGCGTGGAACTTTTCTCAAGGGGCGCTTAGATCCTATGTCTGTTCTTCCAGAGACACGTAAGCGTCTTCAGAGAGGGTAGTGATTTGGCCAAAGTGATTGCAGCTGTGCAGAGACACACCCTCTCTTCCTAGGGCTACCACACGTGGTTGTATGTGCTGTGAATTACCGCACTCAAAAAATGTGCCAATCAAATTTTTGTGTAACTGAATGGCACCTTTTTGAGTGGGGCACTGCACAAAGCATGGCTAAATATGGCAGCCCTGTCCAAATGCTCCCCAGCCATCTTAACCTTCATGATACCTGATGCTTCCAGCCCTCGCATGGGCCCCGGCATTTATGCAGAACGTCTATGAAATACCTCCCCAAAGCCCTCCCTCTTCCATTTCTCCCTGCATTACTATCCTCTCACGCTTGATTTGCAGGTTTTGGGGCTGAGAGACAATGATCTTTTCTTCTTTCTTCTCTCACTCAGATGACATATATCCTCATTTGTGTTAATCTGTTAAATTATAAGTCATTAGAAGTGATGCTTTATATAGGATTCCTTTTCCTCCAAAGTTGGAGTTCCCATCAACACACTCACCGCATTCTCCTCCATCTCAAACTTCAGCCTCCAACTTCCAAGTGCCTTAGTGGAAGGCAGAATACTAAGATAGTCTCAAGATGAGTCCCTAAGCACATGCCCTAAATACTCTCCTCCCCTTATGTGTGAGCAAAACTTTTGAATTTTATTGGATATCATTCCCACAGTTATAGTATGTTTTATAACCAAATGGATGTTAGAAACGTAATTAAAGTCACCAATCTTTTGAATTTGATTTAATCAAAAGGTGGATTATCCTGAATAGACCTGACCTAATTAGGTAAGCTCTTTAAAAGAGGATATAGCGGTGGGGGTGCCTGGGTGGCTCAGTGGGTTAAGCATCAGACTCTTGATTTCAGCTCAGGTCATGATCTCAGTGTTTGTGAGTTCGAGCTCCACATCAGGCTCTGTGCTGACAGCATGAAGCCTGCTTGAGATTCTGTCTCCTTCTCTTTCTGCCCCTCCTCTGCTCACTCTCTATCTCTCTCTCAAAATAAAATAAAAATAAACTTAAAAAAAGAGGATATAGTATCTCCTCACCATCCTCTTTCTCTGAACATGCCTATTACCATTAGGATATTCTGAGTGGCTGGTATGGTTCACATAAGTGGGGACAAAACTTGCCAATATGTTATCAATGTCTTGAGCTTAAAAGTATATTGTTTGGATTATCACCAGAGTGAAAATTTGTGTATAATCACCCCCTTTTCACCTCCTTTTTGATGAAATCATTAAAATGTGAGATGAAAGAATCTAATGGTTTGCCTGAATGCTTTCCCCAGCCCTGTTGAAAATGACTCAGGCATTGGTTCATCAACATTGCCTCTGTAAAGGCAATACCATCCACCTCAAAAAAAAAAAAAAAAGATATAGAAGCTAGAGACTAGAGAGAGCAGCCTTAAAAAAGAAAATTGCCAGGGGACAATTTCTGGACAGAGTCAAATGGCAAGGAACAGTAGAGGGTTTCTAAAGTTAGAGCCTCAGTTCTATAGCTGAAAGGAAGTGAATTTTGCCAATTTTGAAAAAGAAAACTTGAACCTCAGATGAGATCACAACTCTGGTTGAGACTGATGTCATCCTTGATAGACCTTAAAACATGGATGCAGTTAAACTTTGAATAGACTCCTAGCCCACAGAAGATGTAGGATAATAAATATGTATTGTTTTAAGCTGTTAATTTGGAGTACTTTGTTACGCAGCAATGGAAAATTAATACACCCTTATTTGGAGTTCCAAATCTTAGTGACAAAACCACAAAAGAAACAGAGAATGTATGCATAAATAGTATCAAGGGAGACAAGAAGAGAGGCATCTAGTTGCCAATAAGTAGAAAGTAGAAATCTTTTTCTCCTCTTACCCCAGAGATGAAACAAAATATAAAACTTACCTAGATGGATTTCCAAGAAAGAAAATGAGCTTAAACTCCAGAAATACCTTGTTCCTCTTCTTGTCTCTGAAATTTTCAGCTTTTTATCAGAGGTCTTGTTATAGAGGGAACCTTTTCCAAAGTTTCCATTTTGAGCCACAGACCTCCACGTGTATGTATTTTTCTGGTCTAGACAAACATCCTAAGATAACATATAAGAAGTAAGTAAATAGATTTCAAGACTAAAAAAAAAAAACATTTTTTTGTTTAAGGGCATGAAGACAAGGTTATTAAAGAACTTGTGGATTAGGAAGTTGAAAAACTTGGAAAAATATATACCTGTCTGTGTTATTTACTATGAGGACAGAAAGTAAGTTAAGAAGTCAGGGACATTTAAACTGGATTTCCCTAGGTCATCTCTAGCCCCCACGTTGACTCCTATTTGTGGTCAGAACCCCTTCTCCATTATTCCTATTAGGAATATTATCAGATGAAACAGGATAGACAATAAACTTACCCAATATCTATAGACTCTGAAGGTCTGAGAGAGCTTCCAGGCAGAGAATTTAACATCAATCTCTCCCACCCACCTTACTCAGCCCTTCTTTGCATTCACATGTGGGCTTAGCTTAGGCATCCAATTTACCAGAAAGAGGACTGAATATTTACCAAGAAAAAAACCCAAAAGGTGTGGATTTGTCTTTGTCTATCATTACATACATAAATAAGGAGAGTATGGTGGTTTCAGTAATTTATACCTCTTTATATCTCTCATTACTCGCTGTCAAAGGAAAAGAGGCAGGGATGAAGGTAGGCCTCCCTCTCTAGCAACCCAGGGAAAGGTGAGTGTTTTCTATTTGTTGAGACCTGGACTGCCAAGGCCTGAAAGTCAGCCAACAACAGGAATGTTATTCTAGTTTGAACTCACATAAAAATTCACTAAGTCAAGATGAAAACATACTTCAGCTTCAAATCTGGATCTGTTCAAAGATATTGTCCAGTAAACCAACATAATTTAAGTATCTCAGAAACTTTTTTGTTGTTATTTTGTTGGAAGCCCTGACAGAAAGCATTTTACTTTATGTGTGTAATGTTCAAAAATTTCAACTTTTTCCTCTAATTCTGTCACACCCGATGACTCAATCTCAAGGAGAAGCTGGTAAAAAAAACCAATAAGACATCCTCGTGTCCTCATATAAAGTCTGAAGATCCAAGATGTAAATGCAGCCCATTCCAATTTAGATCACTTCTGCCTCAGGTATGAGTATTTGTAAGTTTTCTCAGAGCTCCTTCACCTTGTGGGCAGGGCCATTATTCAAACTTTACCTAGGAGACCATACTTGCCTCAGATGTTCCTTACACACTAGGACTGGATTTAGTCAAAGGACTTGAGGTAGGGCCATATGTTGACTTAAAGCTGGGACACTGGAGAGTGACCACTTGGGTTCAAATAATAGTTCTGCCTCTTGCCAGATGTATGATCTTAAGGAAGTTACTAAACATCTTTTTCTTCTCTTTTCTCATGAGTAAAATAAAGGGGGGTTATACCAGCTTGTACTCTGTGGGGTTCTGGTAAAGATTAGATGAATTCATGTGTATTAAGACCTTAGAAATATTCCTGGCACATAGTAATAAGCATGAAGTGAAGGACATGGAGCATCGTACAAATATATGATCTGTTTTTTACCATGATTATTGTTGTTATCATTCTATCTCAGGTTAACATGTTTCCTTGGGCAAGTCCTTTAGCTGTCTTTGATTCAGTTATCTGATATGTGATATGAGGGTTGTTATGGAAAAAATCCCTATGGGGGTGTAACTTTAATAAAAATGTGTGCAGGACCTCTATGCTGAAAGCAAGAAAACACTAATGAAAGTAGTTGAAGAATATATAAACAAATATAGGTATACCATGTTCATGTATTATAATAAATATTGTGAAAATATTACTCAGAGCAATAGTCTACCATATGCCCTAAATGTCCCTGCATGCCCTTTGCTCAGTAGGACAAACTGAAAGAATTATTGTCTTCTGAAACTGAGAAGTGGGTCAAAATGACTCTCGCATGGCTAGCCTACAACCGTGCTTATGCTTCCACTATTTGCCATGCTATGAGAAATAATCTTGTTCTATCCATTGTGTACTATTACCACATGGAGAGTTGTAGTGTGGTTATTTCTTGTTTTTCTCTATGAGCTTGGGGTTCTTCTATGACAGGTATTAATCCTACCCTAATTACTGATTCAATATAATCCCAGTCAAAACCACAGTAGGTTTATACTGTAGATATCAACATGCTGATGCTAAAACTTATATGATGATATAAAGGAACTAGAATAGCCAAAATGACTCCAAAAAATAGAATTCCAAGAACTCACACTGCCCAATTTCAAGACTTAGATCAGTATTCAGGATAGTCTTTTACTGACAAAAGGATAAACAGACACAAAGAAAAAATAGTCAAACTAAGCGGACAGAAATAGAGTCAACTGGTTTTCAATGAAGTTTTAAGGACAACTCAATAAAAAAAGACGAGCCTTTCAACAAATAGTGCTGGAACAACTGGATATCCGTATGCTAAAAACTCAATCTTGAGAAATATGTCATACTTTATATAGAACATAAATAAAAATGGATTAAAGACCTCCATGTGAAAAGGAAAGTATAAAAATTGTAGAAGAAAAAAGAGAAGACCTCTGTGACTCTGGGTAAGGCAAAATGTTTTCAGATATGGCATGTAAAGCACAATCCATAAAATTGAAAAATGATAAGTTACACTTGCTCACAACTGAATACTTTTCCATTGCAAAGGACACTGTTATGACAGTGAAAATAACAAACCACAGACTGAGAGAAAATATTTGCAAATTACATTTCTGTCAAAGGACTTATAATAAAGAATATATAAAATCCTCTGAAAACTCAATAAGAAGTAAAAAAAAAAAAAGAAAAAGACCTCAATAAACACCTCATCAAAATAGATATGTGCATAATAAAAAGTACATGAAGAGATATTCATACTCAATAAATAAAATAATGGAAATTAAAACCACAATGAGATAAAGTTATACACATAGTGGACTGAATAAAAATAATTTGTGTTTATGGTGTTGATTATGATGTTGATTTCATGGGTATGTAACTATGTTATATAAAGAAGAAGGGAAGAAAGAAAGAAAGAAACAAAAGCAATAAAGATGTAGAAAATATTTTTTCAAAATAGGAAAATCTGAACTTTAAATGTAGAATAGGGGCACCTGGATGGCTTAGGAGGTAGAGCACGTGACTCTTCATCTCAGGGTCATGAGTTCAAACCCCATACTGGGTGTAGAACTTATATTAAAAAACATAAACATACAATAACTGAAACAAATATATTCAGTAGATGTTCTCAACAGATTATTACTAGCAGAAAGAAGAATCCATAAACGTGAAAATAGATTAAGATAATGCGTATAAGGAAAAGAGAGCAAAATGGATGAGTAAAAATTACCAGAACCTTAAGAAAACTGTAACATGAGAAAGTAAGTGCACAAAATTTGCATTATGAGATAACCAGCAGGAAAGGAGAAAGAGAAGTAACAACAACTCTAATAAGCACTTTTGAGAATGAAAATATCATAAATTTGTTGAAAAAACTTGTACATACAGTAAGTGCAACAAATTCTAAATAGGACAGGCACAAAGAAGTCCACACCAATAGGCATTATATTCAGCCTGTTGATGCCCAAAAAAAGAGAGAATATGGATAGCTGCAAGAGAAAAACAACTCATCGCATGCATGCAACTCATCTTAAATCCTTACATGATTTAAGAGCTGACTATTCATCAGAAACCACAGCGGTCAGAAGGCAGCGGGAAGATATATTCAAACTGCAGAAACAAAATGATAGTCCAACAAGAATCATATTTCTAAGACTCAAAGCTGTTAGATATGGCATTAAATAAACTCATAAAACAAAAAATAAATTGCACTTTATCAAAACTGAAATTGCCTTACACAACATTGTTAAGAGAATGAAAAAAAAAAACACAACATAGACCGAGATATATGTACAAATCACATTTCCATCAAAGATGTTTTTATTCAGAATATATGAGAACTTTTAAATGTCATTAATAATAAATCAAACTATGTAATAAAATTTGGAATATGAATGGCAAATAAGTACATTAAGACATGGTCAACATTTGCAGTCAATATAAAGAGGCAAATTGAAACCAAAACAAAAATCTACACAAATTAAAAAAATACACAAATATTAGAATGGCTAATATAAAAACAAAAGAAGACAAAAATCTGTCAATAACAGGTGTGGGTGATAATATGGGTAACTAGAAATTTGATACATTTTTTTATGACAGCACAAAAAAGCAGTTCTGGCAAAAAGGGCTTTTTTTTTTTCCCATTTATTTTCAATGTAAACTTTATTTGCCATAAGTCTCACAAATTCCACTCCCAGCTATTTACACAAGTAAAATAAAACTTGTGCTTACACACAGCTGAACATGATGTACGGGGCAAATGGAACTGCTATAATTAGGCCTTCAGTAATGTAGCAGTGAGGCTGTGGGGGAAGAGGTAGTGTCCTATCATAGGTTTCTGCTTTTAGTAAGCCTCTGCCTTGGACTGTGAACTTCATAACTTTTTTCTCAGTTTTTTCTTCCTCTCTTAGATAGGACAAGATGGCTAGAGCGAGCTGGACTTGGGTGTTCCCTAGCCCCGATCAGTTAGAGTCTGATAATACCCTAGCTAGCAGGTCACGCTCTGGTTAACTGGTTTCTTCTGAGGGCAGGCCTTGTTAAAAAGAGCAGGGGATATTTCTGACATTTACTGTGGGAATCTTGTCACTCTCCTAAAGGTAAATCCCAGAAAATTGTGGGCGCCCTTGTGATTGGGTGCTTCTGAAGATTTTCACTCTCAGAGTTGTCCACACTAAACCCGAAGAAAACCATCACTTACAGTTCAGGCTTTGCTACCTTTGCACTGGTTCCCACGGTGGTTTCTACTCCTCAGTCTCTGATTCATTCGGTAAGCTGACACTCCTCATATTTGCTGGTTTGTCTCTCTCCTACGGTTGGGAGTTGTTTGCTCTGTGTCCTCCCCTCTCTTACAAATCCAGGAAAAGTTGTTGATTTTTAAGGATGAAGTGGCCAATTCTGAGCGTCTTACTTGCAGAATCAGAAACTGCAGTTGACACTTCGAGATATTTACACAAGTAAAATGAATCTTGTGTTCGCATTCACATCTGTATGCAAATATACAGAGTAGCTGTATACATAATTGCTAACAGCTGGAATAACTCAGAATTCTATCACCTGTGGCTGGTCCCCTGCTTAGTAATGAAAAGAACCAGACTATTGATCTATTCATTCTCTGTCTCCTTTTCTCTCCCTTTCCCCTCTTCTCTTTCCTCACCACATTCGGAAGAGACAACAGAAGGGAAGTAAAACCAAGAACGCATAGTTTTTTTAAAAAATGACAGCAAAAATATTTCAAAGAATACAAGTTTCTCAGTGTGATGCACAAACCCTAATAAATTAGCGACTTACATAAATGGAGAGAAGAGCTGATCGATGAGAACAGGTTAACAGATTTGTTCACCAGGAAAGGAAATAGGCTCTGCAAAAAGAATCATTCTATCCAGGCAGAATAGAACAACATACAGCACAGAAAGCCTAGTTCTTATTTCAATCAGGCAACTTTAGAAAAATAGGTAGGAGTCTCAGAAGAGCTCAATGGGATATTTTTTCTGGGACCTTAGCTCTTAAGCATTGCCTCTGAAAAGGTACATAAGCGAGCTCTCTGAGGTAGTCTAGCACAGCGATAAAGGATGTATAAGAATGGCATACTTGCACTCTAGAAAACAAAAGGCCTTTGCAAGTATCTAAACAGTTTCAATGCGCCCACAGAGCCATCACATATGGTGTATGTCTCACGTGTTACTCCACTGAACTGTCAATCACTTTAAATTATATGGGATCACCACTCTCTGCAGTAGGGTACCACACACAGTGTGTTTAGGGATGGCAGCCATGACTAAACACCCACTCCTGCGCTTTTAAAACAACCCCCCAGTATTTTCAAGATGTGAGTCATCAGTGGAATTCATACAAAGGACCTCTCTAGCACCCATTCCAGTGTCTTTCCTCATACCTCCCATCTGGGTGCTTTCTATTCATGTGTTGGAGCTTTCATAGAGTGGTTTTCAGATATGATAAATATCAAATCTGTTAAGCTCTATGCTCATGAAGAAATATCCTTACATGCCTTAATCTGTTCCTTTTCCCATGGTCATGTATAAAGCATAAACAAGCAGTATGTATTCTCCAGATCCATTAATTACCCAGTAAGTATACTTTGTGTCTTCAACCTATGCTTGACTCACCTGATTTGAGTCCCGCTGAGTTACCTACCTCAATCACAAGAAACAATTATCAGAAAAAGTACACAGGATCCTAGAAGTAAAGACCAAGAGGATGAACAGTAGGTGTTGAGGTGGAAAGAGTAAATATACCTTTTCCTCCTCAGACCGCAGGGTGTAAAAAGCCCATTTTACTTACTAGGAGCGATATGCAAGGTGTAAAGTATACTAACCTGGACGCCCTTATATGCCCCCAGCTCTTGGAATTTCTGGGTGATCCCTGGAACAAGATTGTTCAGAACATGTAATTTCATTTTCCATAGCATTTGCATGCTGTATGGTGCTTGCATTTTTCTGGACAAACTGAGTCTATATACCACGATATAGGGACACAGATATGGTGAATGGATTCCAGGGTCTGGATTTTAAGTATTTAAGGAGGCTATGCCATGCAAGACATATTATGTCCCTCTAGCTCCCAATCAACAACTATAGCATACACATGGAAGTTGCAATTCTCTGGAATTTCTCATCCCCTCTACAAACTCAGCTTAATCTTTCAGAGGCTCAATACCAGGTGCATATGGTGAGAGCTCAGGGGCCCTCCTACATTAGCCAACTATCCTAGAGCGGAGGCTTTATTGGAGGCACAGCATATGAGAATACCGAATCTGTAATTTACTTTACTGCAGCTCAATCACCGGGTAGAAGGTCCACATCAGGTGGTACAAGCTGAGAAGAACATCTACTGGCATGGACGAGTACCCTATTGAAAAGCAGAAATGTCACTCAGAGATGCAGGCCACTGCCTTTGGTGCTGGCTCCAGATTAGTGTTTCCAATGTTTTACCCAGTGTGAGTGGCCGGCCCGAATAACAGAGAACATGAAAGCTCTCCGGAAGAACATGACTTTATTTGTAACAGAATATGTAGGAGTTTGAACTTAACTACAGTCTCAAAAAAATGTAGATTTGGGTGGTCAGTAAATAAAATGAGACTGTAGCATTCTGGGAGCAATAAGCTGAAGTATAGCCCAGCTTGTTTACCAGAGAGAACAAGAGGGAGAGCTAGCTATTAAGAGTCCTCATGGTATCTACACAAACCTCAAAGACTTGCCTCAAAACTACCTGTGCAAAAGAATCTGAATTATTTAGATCAAACTCTGGAGCAATTTCTGCCTATAGCATTTTGAAAACTATATAACAATCTGTCTGCAATTAGGAAGTCTAAAGGCTGGGTGTGATGCAATCGAGGGAGGCAGCTTAACAGTTCAGAAAAAAAAGAGTCAAAGAGAACTCCACTAAAACTCCACCAAATCAAAATGACTGTGTGCATGCCAAAAACTGAGACCTGACAGGAAAAACACAAACTGTTTCATGATGCAGACCAAACTTCACTATCCAGTATTGCCAAGTCCATAAACATCAAAACACAGAAAACAACAAAACAACTCCAAAGAGTTGCTACAATTAATAACCTAAAATGTCCAGTTTTCAATAGAAATTATGAGACATGCAAAGGAAAGGAAAATGTATCCTGCACATAGGAGAAAAGCAAACAAGAGAAACTTCCTGTGTAGAGGTTGCAAATATCATTTTAATAGACTTCGAAGTAAACATAAACACTTTCCAAAAATAAACGATTATTTGAGAAATAAAGTGATGATGATGTGTCTATCCAGACGTACATCTCATCAAACGTGTATATCAAAAATAGGTAGAAAAAATTTTTAAGGAAAGACTATTCTGGAGTTTAAAAGCACAGTATCTCAAAAGAAAAAATCAACAGAGGGGCTCAACAGTTGATCTGAATTAGCAGAAGAGAGAATCAGTAACTTGAAAACATGTTGATGGTGATAAAACCTTACAAAGAACAAAATGAATGTAGAAAAATGAGCAGAGCCTCAGAGAAAGGTACAACATCAGAAGACACAATAAAATATGCATAATGGAAATACCAGAAGGAGAGGAGAAAAAAAAAACAGAAAAAAATCATGAATTTATACACAACCAAAAATATGTGACAAATCCAAAGTAAGATAGACACAAAGAAATCTTGACTGGAAGACATTATGTTCAATCTTGGTGCTGAGATAAAAGAGAAAGAGAGAGAAAGAGATGGAAGGAGGGACGGGGATGGAAGGAGAGAAGGAAAGATTGAGAAAGATGAAATTTCTTTAGGAAATTTTGAGAGCTGTGAAGGCAAACCAACTCACTGCATATGAGGGAGCCTCAACAAGATTAACAGCTGATTTTTCACAGAAACCATGTAGGTCAGAAGACAGTGGGATGACATGTTCAAAATGCTGAAAGAAAATCTATTTACCAAGATTCATATATCTAAGACGAAGAGTGCTTAGGCACTGCCTTGAAATCACAATATCAAAATTTTAAATGAGGAGAATAAAATCAATAAACCACAGATTGAGAGAAACTATGCAAATCACATTTCTGTCAAAAGAACTATCATCAGAATATGTAATACATTCTGAAAATTTCACAATAAAAAATTTAAAAACAATAAAATGGGAAAATACCTCAACAGATATTTCACTATAGAAGATTGTAGATGGCAAGTAAGTAGATAAAAAGATGCTTAATATAGTGAGTAAGGAAATAAAAGTTTAAAGTATAATAAACGTACAAACATTATAGAATGTTTAAAAATTGTTAATTCCAAGTATTGGTGATGATTTGGGCAACTGTTTCTCATTGATTCACAAAATGGTAAGTCCTTCCTGAAAAACAGGATTCATTTTCAGTTTCTTAGCAGTTTAAACATAAACTTTGCATAGACATAGTAATACCACTCTAGCTATTTATACTATTTATAGTGAAATGAAATTTGTCTTCACACATATATCTACAGGCAAAAGTTTACAGTAGGTTTATTCATAGTCAGCAGAAACTGGAAATAACAGATTTACTTCACATTTAACTGTAATACTACTTAGCGATAAAAATAGAGAACATTGATTCACATAAAAACAAGAAAACACATAGAAAAATTCACATCCAAATCCCATACCTAAAACATCAGAATGAGACTGTCTCCAAAAACACATATCAACACCTAAATCAAAAGACAGAAAATAAAATAAAAACATGAAATCAAACCACAAAATAACTGTGATCAGTATCAGTAGGCATTAGTAGAGTGGCCATGATAGTAAGAGACAAGAGAATAGCTTTTCCCCTCTTTAAACTTTTACAAAGAATTAAAGCATGGCAATCGATATGGCTTATTAATACAGACAAAATACCACAATAACCCATTTCTATCTCACCTCTCTGATCAGATTAAAGGAGGGAGGCTCCAGCTTATCTTCCTTTGTCCAACACAAGGAACTAAAATATTTGTCTTGCTTCACAGACACTTCTCCAGCACAGAGGACAGACCCAAGCCTATAACAGCACCCAATCCCTTTCTCTGCACAATAACAAGAGATACACGACTTTTAAAAAGTAACAAAATAAAATGGTATCATTGAGTAAAATTTTCTGGGCTATTATGTACAACCCCTAAAAAATCAATAATGTATAGGGGATTCAAAGGTATTTCTGAAAGAATGAAGGCCTTCTGGGCCCATGAAGAAAGAGCGAGCTTCAATACTTGAGAATCAAAAAATTTGAGGTTCAACAGCATAAAGAATAAGAGTATGTGGGTAATTTAGGGAGGCATGAAGGCGAAGACTTAAAAATAGTGAGGAGAGCTGATAGGAAAGAACAGGTTAAAGGATTTGAGACGGTACAGGGAAAAGTTTCTACAGAAAGGAAAAACACTCCACAGGCAGTGAGGAAGTTCATGACCACAGTGACAGTTTTGATCCCAATTTTGTCAGGCAACTTTGGGAAAAGGGATATGAATTCCAAAAGAAGCAATGGGAGGGATTTTCATGGGATCCTCATTTCCTAGGTCTTACTTCTGAAAAGGTACCTAGGAGAGTTCCCTTGACAGACAGCAGCACTAGCTGGTAGGATGGTGGTGGGGGCAGACTTGCACTCTAACAGAGGCATCCCTCTGCATGTAACTAAACACTCCCAATGTACCCACAGTACCGTCATCTCTGTTGTATATGTCATGTATTACTCTACTCCCAGGGGTGTCAATCACATTGAATTACACGTGATTGACACTCTCTGGAGTAGGGTACCACAGAAAGAATGTCCAGGTTGACAGTACTGCCTAACTATCCACTTATGCATTTCTGAAACAATCACTCAATGTTTTCAGGTTGTGGGTGGGGCTGCCGTGATTTGTACAAAGGACCAGTGCAACGCCCACCCCCACCGTCATCTATCCCCTGAGTGCTATCTTCTCACCTCTTGCAGGTTTTCCATGGCAGTTTCCAGAACTTAAAATCCTTCAGCCTTTTCCCCAGGTTTTCTTGCCCATGGAAGAGATATCCTTTATGCCTTATCTTGCTCCTTTTACCATTCTTAGAATAAAGCATTCAACAATTGGTTTGTATTCCTCAGGTCCAAATAAGCAGAAAATACACTCCATCACACCAACTCCAGCCTTATCCCTCAAAGACCTAAGGCCCTCTACCTGAGTTAGGTATCTCAACTCTAGAACCATAGACTAAGCAGTGAAAACACACAAGATTCTGAAAGCAAAGTAGGGAAAATGATCAATTGTTGGTGGGATGGAGAGAATGGAAATCTCTTTTCTTTCTCAGACTCTGGAGTGCAAATATTCTTTTACTTATCAATAGTGATCTATAACACATATAGGAGCTTAGGGCCTACGGGTGCCCTGATATTCTTCTCAGCACCTGTGTCTTCTGGGCCTTAAACTGTCACATCACTTTGAGCATGTTTTTACATTTTTAAAATCTAAGACACACGCTGCTGGGTTCCTGTGTTTCTCTGGAAATACAGAGTCTGGGACACCAAAATATGGAAAAACAAATATGGTGAATGTATTCCAGGGTCTGAAAATTGAGGGAAGTTCTGACTGAACTATAGGATTTATTTTTTATATGGTAGTACTATTCTGTATCTTGGATTTTGTCACTCTTATACAATCTTCACATTTATATAAAGTCACAAACTCACAGAAGTTTTCACTAACAAGCAGAACTACTATATACAAATTGAAATATTAAAGCATACATATTAACAATTGGCCTAAGAATACTAAGAAGACAGTTTAGGTGAGAAGATTCCAGTATTTAAAAAAAAAATTCTAATGCTTATTTATTTTTGAGAGAGAGAGAGAGAGAGAGAGAGAGCGAGCGAGCACGAGCAGGGGAGGAACACACACACACAGAATCTGAAGCAGGCTTCAGGCTCTGTGCTGACAACAGAGAGCTAGATGCGGGCCTTGAACTCACGGACTGTGAGGTCATGACCTGAGCTGAAGTCGGACGCCTAACAAACAGAGCCACCCAGGTGTCCCAAGAAGATTCCAGGTCTTAAATTGGAGTTTGTTCTACAATTTAATGACTAGGGGCTGAAAGGCCTTTTAAATAGAGAGGCAGGCAGGTTTGGGAAACATTATACCTCGTTTATAAGTTTTTATTGAAACACCAATGAAGACTAAGGAAATCATCTTGACATTTGAAAGTCTTGAAGTCTTCCTTCCTTAACGGTAGAAATTTGTGGCCTATAGTCAAAGCTGCAGGAAGCCCCACATTTTACCAAACAGTATCAGTGTTTCCAAGGAGACTTAAATTCTTCTCAACCTTATTAGCTCCCATACTCCTCTTTAAAAGTGAATGTCTTAAGGTCTACTGGCCACTTTATGTCTCTTTTCTCATGAGAGATAAAGCAAATCATAGTAGAAAAGGTTCAGTCTCCTATTGATGCTACAGATGTGATGAGCTCTGTTGTCAGGGAGTTGGACTGCAATCTGTCTGTCCAATTTTCCTCAGGGACTTCAGCAACCATAGAAGTTGAATTTGTTGCACATTACCCTATTCAGGAAGACGCACTTCATAATATAGTATAATATGAATAGCATCTTCCTAAATAAGGCACTGCACACAGCGCGGCTGAAGGCGGCTTCTCTGTGCAATGCATTCTATACCAAGTAGTTCTTTTCATATCTGCCCAACCCTCACCACCATAGCATGACATTAATCATTGTTCCATAAGCACTTGGCACACCCACCCTCGTGCCCTCCAATTTCCATTTCTCCCCGAGGAAGTGGGTTCTATGTATTTTTGGATGGTTTTTATGCCCAAAAGAGAATAAGCCTCTTCCTGGTCTTTCTTTATCACTTAAGAAATATCCTTATTCTCTCTAACCTGTTGGTTTTCAAGTTGTTAGGAACTAAGTATTGAAAATACTTGCTTTCCTCAAAGTAAACCAAATCAAACTCAGACAAAATAACAACAAAATATTTACTAAACCCCACACTCTTTGGTACACCCAAATTCTTCATTTCAAATCCATGTAACATTAGAAAAAACACATGAAAACCCTTAGGAAGGAAAGGGGAGATCAATCAAGGGGTACAAATATTGAGATGGCAGAAAGCTTATTTCCTGTATTTCTCGAGAGGAACTAACAATTTAACTTATCATTGTTCAAGTCCAAGAGACATGAGCTTAAATCCCAGAGATGTCCTCTTTCCTTTCTCTTACCTCTAGATTAGCTTGGCCCTTGAGTAGAGGTCTGGTTGTTTGTTGCCTATATATCTTCCCACTTTTCCATTCTGTGCACCCAGCACTCTGACTTTCCGATGACCACCTGAACCTGATGGAAGATGAAAGATAGCATGTAAAGTTATGAGGGGACCACACAGCAGGCATGGTCTAAGAGAATGGAAGCCATGTTATGCAAATC